>NC_133403.1:22021942-22326070 GCF_047511655.1 Castor canadensis
CTATACAACTGAAAGGAACAGGCAGTGTAGCTTCTGTGAGAGAATCATTCACGTTAGAAGCAAAAGGGCCTAGAACCTTGTTTTGCAGTTTGATTTGAGTTTGCTGTTTAAAGGAATACTGCCTACCTCTCAGCGTTTTCAAGGGTGAAGAACATCTACTTTGTAAATAATACCCATTTCAAGTGAGTGGACTAACACTGTAGTTCTTCTAAGAAAATCTTCCATGTTAGAAGGAAGAGGGTCTAGCAGTTTGCTTAGCACTGTGAACTGAGTTTGCTGTATAAGGGAATATTGCCTACCTCGCAGTGATTTCAAGAGTGAGAAACATCACCTTTGTTCAAAATCCCCCTCAAAACTGAATAGAAGATGCCGTGTAGCTTGTGTCAGAGAATCAATAATGTTTGAAGCAAGAGCGGCTAGCACCTTGTTTTGCAGTTTGAATTGAGTTTGCTCTTTAAAGGAATACTGCCTACCTCTCAGCGTTTTCATGGGTGAAGAACATCTACTTTGTACATAATACCCATTTCAAGTGAGTGGACTAACACTGTAGTTCTTCTAAGAAAATCTTCCATGTTAGAAGGAAGAGGGTCTAGTAGTTTTCTTAGCACTGTGAACTGAGTTTGCTGTTGAGGAGAACACTGCCTAACTCTCAGTGTTTCCATGAGTAAGAACACAAGTGAATGAAAGGAGCACTTTTGGTCTTGTTAGAGAACCATTAGTTTTAGAAGCAAGAGGGTCTAGCCAATTGTTTACTATTGTGAATTCACTTAACATTCTAAAAGACTTCTGCATATCCCTTAGTGTTATCACGGTTCTAGATCATCAACTTTTTCAAAATGACCCCTTTCAAGTGAACCGAAGAATCACTGTAGCTATTGAAAGAGACACATTAAAGTTAAAAGGAAGAAGCTCTATCACCTTGTTTAGCATTGTGCACTGAGTTGGTTTTTGAAAGGAACACTGCATAGGTCTCAGCTTTTTATGGTTGAGGAACATCAACTTTCAGCCAAATAGCCCCTTTCGAGTGACTGGAGAAACAGTCTAGTTTTAATAAAATCTATCATGTTAGAAGAAAGATGGCCTAGCAGTTTGCTTAGCACTGTGAACTGAGTTTGCTGTATAAGGGAACCCTGCCTACCTCTCAATGTTTTCAAGAATGACAAACATTACCTTTGTTGAAAATGGCCCTATACAACTGAAAGGAACATGCAGTGTAGCTTCTGTGAGAGAATCATTCAGGTTGGAAGCAAAAGGGCCTAGAACCATGTTTTGCAGTTTGATTTGAGTTTGCTGTTTAAAGGAATACTGCCTACCTCTCAGCGTTTTCATGGGTGAAGAACATCAACTTTGTACATAATACCCATTTCAAGTGAGTGGAGAAACACTGTAGTTCTTCTAAGAAAATCTTTCATGTTAGAAGGAAGAGGGTCTAGTAGTTTTCTTAGCACTGTGAACTGAGTTTGCTGTATAAGGGAACCCTGCCTACCTCTCAGTGTTTTCAAAAGTGAGAAACATCACCTTTGTTGAAAATGGCCCTATACAAATGAAAGGAAGATGCAGTGTAGCTTCTGTGAGAGAATCATTTATGTCAAAAGCAAGAGGGCCTAGAAGCTTGTTTTGCAGTTTGATTTGAGTTTCCTGTTTAAAGGAATACTGCCTACCTCTCAGTGTTTTCATGGCTGAGGAACAACTTTGTACCTAATACCCATTTCAAGTTAGTAGAGAAACACTATAGTTCTTCTAAGAAAATCTTTCATATTAGAAGGAAGTGGGTCTAGCATCTTGCTTTGCATTGTGAACTGAGTTTGCTGTATAAGGGAATGCTGCCTACCTCTCAGTGTTTTCAAGAGTGAGAAACATCACCTTTGTTCAAAAATCCCCCTTACAACTGAATAGAAGATGCAGTGTTGCTTGTGTGAGAGAATCAATAATGTTTGAAGCAAGAGCGGCTACCACCTTGTTTTGCAGTTTGAATTGAGTTTGCTGTTTGAAGGAATACTGCCTACCTCTCAGCGTTTTCATGGGTGAGGAACTTCAACTTGGTGCCTAATAGTCCCTTTGAGTGTGTGGAGAAACACTGTAGTTCTTCTAAGAAATTGTTTCATGTTAGAAGGAAGAGGGTCTAGCAGTTTGGTTAGCACTGTAAACTGAGTTTGCTGTGTAAGGGAATATGGCCTACCTCTCAGTGTTTTCAAGAATGAGAAACATTACCTTTGTTGAAAATGGCCCTATACAACTGAAAGGAACATGCAGTGTAGCTTCTGTGAGAGAATCATTCACGTTAGAAGCAAAAGGGCCTAGAACCTTGTTTTGCAGTTTGATTTGAGTATACTGTTTAAAGGAATACTGCCTACCTCTCAGCGTTTTCATGGGTGAAGAACATCTACTTTGTACATAATACCCATTTCAAGTGAGTGGAGAAACACTGTAGTTCTTCTAAGAAAATCTTCCATGTTAGAAGGAAGAGGGTCTAGCAGTTTGCTTAGCACTGTGAACTGAGTTTGCTGTATAAGGGAATATTGCCTACCTCGCAGTGATTTCAAGAGTGAGAAACATCACCTTTGTTCAAAATCCCCCACAAAACTGAATAGAAGATGCAGTGTAGCTTGTGTGAGAGAATCAATAATGTTTGAAGCAAGAGCGGCTAGCACCTTGTTTTGCAGTTTGAATTGAGTTTGCTGTTTGAAGGAATGCTGCCTAGCTCTCAGGGTTTTCATGGGTGAGGAACAGCAACTTTGTGCCTAATAGTGCCTTTCGAGTGTGTGGAGAAACACTGTAGTTGTTCTAAGAAAATCTTTCATGATAGAAGGAAGAGGGTCTAGCAGTTTTCTTACCACTGTGAACTGAGCTTGCTGTTGAGGAGAACACTGCCTAACTCTCAGTTTTTCCATGAGTAAGAACACAAGTGAATGAAAGGAGCACTTTTGGTCTTGTTAGAGAACCATTAGTTTTAGAAGCAAGAGGGTCTAGCCAATTGTTTACTATTGTGAATTCACTTAACATTCTAAAAGACTTCTGCATATCCCTTAGTGTTATCACGGTTCTAGATCATCAACTTTTTGCAAAATGACCCCTTTCAAGTGAACGGTAGAATCACTGTAGCTATTGAAAGAGACACATTAAAGTTAGAAGGAAGAAGCTCTATCACCTTGTTTAGCATTGTGCACTGAGTTGGCTTTTGAAAGGAACACTGCATAGGTCTCAGCTTTTTATGGTTGAGGAACATCAACTTTCAGCCAAATAGCCCCTTTCGAGTGACTGGAGAAACAGTATAGTTTTAATAAAATCTATCATGTTAGAAGGAAGAGGGCCTAGCAGTTTGCTTAGAACTGTGAACTGAGTTTGCTGTATAAGGGAACCCTGCCTACATCTCAATGTTTTCAAGAATGAGAAACATTACCTTTGTTGAAAATGGCCCTATACAACTGAAAGGAACATGCAGTGTAGCTTCTGTGAGAGAATCATTCAGGTTAGAAGCAAACGGGCCTAGAACCATGTTTTGCAGTTTGATTTGAGTTTGCTGTTTAAAGGAATACTGCCTACCTCTCAGCGTTTTCATGGGTGAAGAACATCAACTTTGAACATAATACCCATTTCAAGTGAGTGGAGAAACACTGTAGTTCTTCTAAGAAAATCTTCCATGTTAGAACGAGGAGGGTCTAGTAGTTTTCTTAGCACTGTGAACTGAGTTTGCTGTATAAGGGAATACTGCCTACCTCTCAGTGTTTTCAAGAATGAGAAACATTACCTTTGTTGAAAATGGCCCTATACAACTGAAAGGAACATGCAGTGTAGCTTCTGTGAGAGAATCATTCACGTTAGAAGCAAAAGGGCCTAGAACCTTGTTTTGCAGTTTGATTTGAGTTTGCTGTTTAAAGGAATACTGCCTACCTCTCAGCGTTTTCATGGGTGAAGAACATCAACTTTGAACATAATACCCATTTCAAGTGAGTGGAGAAACACTGTAGTTCTTCTAAGAAAATCTTCCATGTTAGAAGGAAGAGGGTCTAGTAGTTTTCTTAGCACTGTGAACTGAGTTTGCTGTATAAGGGAATACTGCCTACCTCTCAGTGTTTTCATGGGTGAGGAACTTCAACTTTGTGCCTAATAGTCCCTTTGAGTGTGTGGAGAAACACTGTAGTTCTTCTAAGAAATTGTTTCATGTTAGAAGGAAGAGGGTCTAGCAGTTTGGTTAGCACTGTAAACTGAGTTTGCTGTGTAAGGGAATACGGCCTACCTCTCAGTGTTTTCAAGAATGAGAAACATTACCTTTGTTGAAAATGGCCCTATACAACTGAAAGGAACAGGCAGTGTAGCTTCTGTGAGAGAATCATTCATGTCAAAAGCAAGAGGGCCTAGAAGCTTGTTTTGCAGTTTGATTTGAGTTTCCTGTTTAAAGGAATACTGCCTACCTCTCAGTGTTTTCATGGCTGAGGAACAACTTTGTACCTAATACCCATTTCAAGTTAGTAGAGAAACACTATAGTTCTTCTAAGAAAATCTTTCATATTAGAAGGAAGTGGGTCTAGCATCTTGCTTTGCATTGTGAACTGAGTTTGCTGTATAAGGGAATACTGCCTACCTCTCAGTGTTTTCATGGGTGAAGAACATCTACTTTGTACATAATACCCATTTCAAGTGAGTGGACTAACACTGTAGTTCTTCTAAGAAAATCTTCCATGTTAGAAGGAAGAGGGTCTAGTAGTTTTCTTAGCACTGTGAACTGAGTTTGCTGTATAAGGGAATACTGCCTACCTCTCAGTGTTTTCAAAAGTGAGAAACATCACCTTTGTTCAAAAATCCCCCTAACAACTGAATAGAAGATGCAGTGTTGCTTGTGTGAGAGAATCAATAATGTTTGAAGCAAGAGCGGCTACCACCTTGTTTTGCAGTTTGAATTGAGTTTGCTGTTTGAAGGAATACTGCCTACCTCTCAGCGTTTTCATGGGTGAAGTACTTCAACTTTGTGCCTAATAATCCCTTTGAGTGTGTGGAGAAACACTGTAGTTCTTCTAAGAAATTGTTTCATGTTAGAAGGAAGAGGGTCTAGCAGTTTGGTTAGCACTGTAAACTGAGTTTGCTGTGTAAGGGAATACGGCCTACCTCTCAGTGTTTTCAAGAATGAGAAACATTACCTTTGTTGAAAATGGCCCTATACAACTGAAAGGAACAGGCAGTGTAGCTTCTGTGAGAGAATCATTCACGTTAGAAGCAAAAGGGCCTAGAACCTTGTTTTGCAGTTTGATTTGAGTTTACTGTTTAAAGGAATACTGCCTATCTCTCAGCGTTTTCATGGTTGAAGAACATCAACTTTGTACATAATACCCATTTCAAGTGAGTGGAGAAACACTGTAGTTCTTCTAAGAAAATCTTCCATGTTAGAAGGAAGAGGGTCTAGCAGTTTGCTTAGCACTGTGAACTGAGTTTGCTGTATAAGGGAATATTGCCTACCTTGCAGTGATTTCAAGAGTGAGAAACATCACCTTTGTTCAAAATCCCCCACAAAACTGAATAGAAGATGCAGTGTAGCTTGTGTGAGAGAATCAATAATGTTTGAAGCAAGAGCGGCTAGCACCTTGTTTTGCAGTTTGAATTGAGTTTGCTGTTTGAAGGAATGCTGCCTAGCTCTCAGGGTTTTCATGGGTGAGGAACAGCAACTTTGTGCCTAATAGTGCCTTTCGAGTGTGTGGAGAAACACTGTAGTTGTTCTAAGAAAATCTTTCATGATAGAAGGAAGAGGGTCTAGCAGTTTTCTTACCACTGTGAACTGAGCTTGCTGTTGAGGAGAACACTGCCTAACTCTCAGTTTTTCCATGAGTAAGAACACAAGTGAATGAAAGGAGCACTTTTGGTCTTGTTAGAGAACCATTAGTTTTAGAAGCAAGAGGGTCTAGCCAATTGTTTACTATTGTGAATTCACTTAACATTCTAAAAGACTTCTGCATATCCCTTAGTGTTATCACGGTTCTAGATCATCAACTTTTTGCAAAATGACCCCTTTCAAGTGAACGGCAGAATCACTGTAGCTATTGAAAGAGACACATTAAAGTTAGAAGGAAGAAGCTCTATCACCTTGTTTAGCATTGTGCACTGAGTTGGCTTTTGAAAGGAACACTGCATAGGTCTCAGCTTCTTAGGGTTGAGGAACATCAACTTTCAGCCAAATAGCCCCTTTCGAGTGACTGGAGAAACAGTATAGTTTTAATAAAATCTATCATGTTAGAAGGAAGAGGGCCTAGCAGTTTGCTTAGCACTGTGAACTGAGTTTGCTGTATAAGGGAACCCTGCCTACATCTCAATGTTTTCAAGAATGAGAAACATTACCTTTGTTGAAAATGGCCCTATACAACTGAAAGGAACATGCAGTGTAGCTTCTGTGAGAGAATCATTCAGGTTAGAAGCAAAAGGGCCTAGAACCATGTTTTGCAGTTTGATTTGAGTTTGCTGTTTAAAGGAATACTGCCTACCTCTCAGCGTTTTCATGGGTGAAGAACATCAACTTTGTACATAATACCCATTTCAAGTGAGTGGAGAAACACTGTAGTTCTTCTAAGAAAATCTTCCATGTTAGAAGGAAGAGGGTCTAGTAGTTTTCTTAGCACTGTGAACTGAGTTTGCTGTATAAGAAAATACTGCCTACCTCTCAGTGTTTTCAAGAATGAGAAACATTACCTTTGTTGAAAATGGCCCTATACAACTGAAAGGAACATGCAGTGTAGCTTCTGTGAGAGAATCATTCACCTTAGAAGCAAAAGGGCCTAGAACCTTGTTTTGCAGTTTGATTTGAGTTTGCTGTTTAAAGGAATACTGCCTACCTCTCAGCGTTTTCATGGGTGAAGAACATCTCCTTTGTACATAATACCCATTTCAAGTGAGTGGACTAACACTGTAGTTCTTCTAAGAAAATCTTCCATGTTAGAAGGAAGAGGGTCTAGTAGTTTTCTTAGCACTGTGAACTGAGTTTGCTGTATAAGGGAATACTGCCTACCTCTCAGTGTTTTCAAAAGTGAGAAACATCACCTTTGTTCAAAAATCCCCCTAACAACTGAATAGAAGATGCAGTGTTGCTTGTGTGAGAGAATCAATAATGTTTGAAGCAAGAGCGGCTACCACCTTGTTTTGCAGTTTGAATTGAGTTTGCTGTTTGAAGGAATACTGCCTACCTCTCAGCGTTTTCATGGGTGAGGAACTTCAACTTTGTGCCTAATAGTCCCTTTGAGTGTGTGGAGAAACACTGTAGTTGTTCTAAGAAAATATTTCATGATAGAAGGAAGAGGGTCTAGCAGTTTTCTTATCACTGTGAACTGAACTTGCTGTTGGGGAGAACACTGCCTAACTCTCAGTTTTTCCATGAGTAAGAACACAAGTGAATGAAAGGAGCACTTTTGGTCTTGTTAGAGAACCATTAGCTTTAGAAGCAAGAGGGTCTAGCCAATTGTTTACTATTGTGAATTCACTTAACATTCTAAAAGACTTCTGCATATCCCTTAGTGTTATCACGGTTCTAGATCATCAACTTTTTGCAAAATGACCCCTTTCAAGTGAACGGCAGAATCACTGTAGCTATTGAAAGAGACACATTAAAGTTAGAAGGAAGAAGCTCTATCACCTTGTTTAGCATTGTGCACTGAGTTGGCTTTTGAAAGGAACACTGCATAGGTCTCAGCTTTTTATGGTTGAGGAACATCAACTTTCAGCCAAATAGCCCCTTTCGAGTGACTGGAGAAACAGTATAGTTTTAATAAAATCTATCATGTTAGAAGGAAGAGGGCCTAGCAGTTTGCTTAGCACTGTGAACTGAGTTTCTGTATAAGGTAACCCTGCCTACATCTCAATGTTTTCAAGAATGAGAAACATTACTTTTGTTGAAAATGGCCCTATACAACTGAAAGGAACATGCAGTGTAGCTTCTGTGAGAGAATCATTCAGGTTAGAAGCAAAAGGGCCTAGAACCATGTTTTGCAGTTTGATTTGAGTTTGCTGTTTAAAGGAATACTGCCTACCTCTCAGCGTTTTCATGGGTGAAGAACATCAACTTTGAACATAATACCCATTTCAAGTGAGTGGAGAAACACTGTAGTTCTTCTAAGAAAATCTTCCATGTTAGAAGGAGGAGGGTCTAGAAGTTTTCTTAGCACTGTGAACTGAGTTTGCTGTATAAGGGAATACTGCCTACCTCTCAGTGTTTTCAAGAATGAGAAACATTACCTTTGTTGAAAATGGCCCTATACAACTGAAAGGAACATGCAGTGTAGCTTCTGTGAGAGAATCATTCACCTTAGAAGCAAAAGGGCCTAGAACCTTGTTTTGCAGTTTGATTTGAGTTTGCTGTTTAAAGGAATACTGCCTACCTCTCAGCGTTTTCATGGGTGAAGAACATCTCCTTTGTACATAATACCCATTTCAAGTGAGTGGACTAACACTGTAGTTCTTCTAAGAAAATCTTCCATGTTAGAAGGAAGAGGGTCTAGTAGTTTTCTTAGCACTGTGAACTGAGTTTGCTGTATAAGGGAATACTGCCTACCTCTCAGTGTTTTCAAAAGTGAGAAACATCACCTTTGTTCAAAAATCCCCCTAACAACTGAATAGAAGATGCAGTGTTGCTTGTGTGAGAGAATCAATAATGTTTGAAGCAAGAGCGGCTACCACCTTGTTTTGCAGTTTGAATTGAGTTTGCTGTTTGAAGGAATACTGCCTACCTCTCAGCGTTTTCATGGGTGAGGAACTTCAACTTTGTGCCTAATAGTCCCTTTGAGTGTGTGGAGAAACACTGTAGTTCTTCTAAGAAATTGTTTCATGTTAGAAGGAAGAGGGTCTAGCAGTTTGGTTAGCACTGTAAACTGAGTTTGCTGTGTAAGGGAATACGGCCTACCTCTCAGTGTTTTCAAGAATGAGAAACATTACCTTTGTTGAAAATGGCCCTATACAACTGAAAGGAACAGGCAGTGTAGCTTCTGTGAGAGGATCATTCACGTTAGAAGCAAAAGGGCCTAGAACCTTGTTTTGCAGTTTGATTTGAGTTTACTGTTTAAAGGAATACTGCCTATCTCTCAGCGTTTTCATGGTTGAAGAACATCAACTTTGTACATAATACCCATTTCAAGTGAGTGGAGAAACACTGTAGTTCTTCTAAGAAAATCTTCCATGTTAGAAGGAAGAGGGTCTAGCAGTTTGCTTAGCACTGTGAACTGAGTTTGCTGTATAAGGGAATATTGCCTACCTCGCAGTGATTTCAAGAGTGAGAAACATCACCTTTGTTCAAAATCCCCCACAAAACTGAATAGAAGATGCAGTGTAGCTTGTGTGAGAGAATCAATAATGTTTGAAGCAAGAGCGGCTAGCACCTTGTTTTGCAGTTTGAATTGAGTTTGCTCTTTGAAGGAATACTGCCTAGCTCTCAGGGTTTTCATGGGTGAGGAACAGCAACTTTGTGCCTAATAGTGCCTTTCGAGTGTGTGGAGAAACACTGTAGTTGTTCTAAGAAAATCTTTCATGATAGAAGGAAGAGGGTCTAGCAGTTTTCTTATCACTGTGAACTGAACTTGCTGTTGGATAGAACACTGCCTAACTCTCAGTTTTTCCATGAGTAAGAACACAAGTGAATGAAAGGAGCACTTTTGGTCTTGTTAGAGAACCATTAGCTTTAGAAGCAAGAGGGTCTAGCCAATTGTTTACTATTGTGAATTCACTTAACATTCTAAAAGACTTCTGCATATCCCTTAGTGTTATCACGGTTTTAGATCATCAACTTTTTGCAAAATGACCCCTTTCAAGTGAACGGCAGAATCACTGTAGCTATTGAAAGAGACACATTAAAGTTAGAAGGAAGAAGCTCTATCACCTTTTTTAGCATTGTGCACTGAGTTGGCTTTTGAAAGGAACACTGCATAGGTCTCAGCTTTTTATGGTTGAGGAACATCAACTTTCTGCCAAATAGCCCCTTTCGAGTGACTGGAGAAACAGTATAGTTTTAATAAAATCTATCATGTTAGAAGGAAGAGGGCCTAGCAGTTTGCTTAGCACTGTGAACTGAGTTTGCTGTATAAGGGAACCCTGCCTACCTCTCAATGTTTTCAAGAATGAGAAACATTACCTTTGTTGAAAATGGCCCTATACAACTGAAAGGAACAAGCAGTGTAGCTTCTGTGAGAGAATCATTCAGGTTGGAAGCAAAAGGGCCTAGAACCATGTTTTGCAGTTTGATTTGAGTTTGCTGTTTAAAGGAATACTGCCTACCTCTCAGCGTTTTCATGGGTGAAGAACATCAACTTTGTACATAATACCCATTTCAAGTGAGTGGAGAAACACTGTAGTTCTTCTAAGAAAATCTTCCATGTTAGAAGGAAGAGGGTCTAGTAGTTTTCTTAGCACTGTGAACTGAGTTTGCTGTATAAGGGAACACTGCCTACCTCTCAGTGTTTTCAAGAATGTGAAACATTACCTTTGTTGAAAATGGCCCTATACAACTGAAAGGAACATGCAGTGTAGCTTCTGTGAGAGAATCATTCACCTTAGAAGCAAAAGGGCCTAGAACCTTGTTTTGCAGTTTGATTTGAGTTTGCTGTTTAAAGGAATACTGCCTACCTCTCAGCGTTTTCATGGGTGAAGAACATCTACTTTGTACATAATACCCATTTCAAGTGAGTGGACTAACACTGTAGTTCTTCTAAGAAAAAAATCTTCCATGTTAGAAGGAAGAGGGTCTAGTAGTTTTCTTAGCACTGTGAAATGAGTTTGCTGTATAAGGGAATACTGCCTACCTCTCTGTGTTTTCAAGAGTGAGAAACATCACCTTTGTTCAAAAATCCCCCATGCAACTGAATAGAAGAGGCAGTGTTGCTTGTGTGAGAGAATCAACAATGTTTGAAGCAAGAGCGGCTAGCACCTTGTTTTGCAATTTGAATTGAGTTTGCTGTTTGAAGGAATGCTGCCTAGCTCTCAGGGTTTTCATGGGTGAGGAACAGCAACTTTGTGCCTAATAGTGCCTTTCGAGTGTGTGGAGAAACACTGTAGTTGTTCTAAGAAAATCTTTCATGATAGAAGGAAGAGGGTCTAGCAGTTTTCTTACCACTGTGAACTGAGCTTGCTGTTGAGGAGAACACTGCCTAACTCTCAGTTTTTCCATGAGTAAGAACACAAGTGAATGAAAGGAGCACTTTTGGTCTTGTTAGAGAACCATTAGTTTTAGAAGCAAGAGGGTCTAGCCAATTGTTTACTATTGTGAATTCACTTAACATTCTAAAAGACTTCTGCATATCCCTTAGTGTTATCACGGTTCTAGATCATCAACTTTTTGCAAAATGACCCCTTTCAAGTGAACGGCAGAATCACTGTAGCTATTGAAAGAGACACATTAAAGTTAGAAGGAAGAAGCTCTATCACCTTGTTTAGCATTGTGCACTGAGTTGGCTTTTGAAAGGAACACTGCATAGGTCTCAGCTTCTTAGGGTTGAGGAACATCAACTTTCAGCCAAATAGCCCCTTTCGAGTGACTGGAGAAACAGTATAGTTTTAATAAAATCTATCATGTTAGAAGGAAGAGGGCCTAGCAGTTTGCTTAGCACTGTGAACTGAGTTTGCTGTATAAGGGAACCCTGCCTACATCTCAATGTTTTCAAGAATGAGAAACATTACCTTTGTTGAAAATGGCCCTATACAACTGAAAGGAACATGCAGTGTAGCTTCTGTGAGAGAATCATTCAGGTTAGAAGCAAAAGGGCCTAGAACCATGTTTTGCAGTTTGATTTGAGTTTGCTGTTTAAAGGAATACTGCCTACCTCTCAGCGTTTTCATGGGTGAAGAACATCAACTTTGTACATAATACCCATTTCAAGTGAGTGGAGAAACACTGTAGTTCTTCTAAGAAAATCTTCCATGTTAGAAGGAAGAGGGTCTAGTAGTTTTCTTAGCACTGTGAACTGAGTTTGCTGTATAAGAGAATACTGCCTACCTCTCAGTGTTTTCAAGAATGAGAAACATTACCTTTGTTGAAAATGGCCCTATACAACTGAAAGGAACATGCAGTGTAGCTTCTGTGAGAGAATCATTCACCTTAGAAGCAAAAGGGCCTAGAACCTTGTTTTGCAGTTTGATTTGAGTTTGCTGTTTAAAGGAATACTGCCTACCTCTCAGCGTTTTCATGGGTGAAGAACATCTCCTTTGTACATAATACCCATTTCAAGTGAGTGGACTAACACTGTAGTTCTTCTAAGAAAATCTTCCATGTTAGAAGGAAGAGGGTCTAGTAGTTTTCTTAGCACTGTGAACTGAGTTTGCTGTATAAGGGAATACTGCCTACCTCTCAGTGTTTTCAAAAGTGAGAAACATCACCTTTGTTCAAAAATCCCCCTAACAACTGAATAGAAGATGCAGTGTTGCTTGTGTGAGAGAATCAATAATGTTTGAAGCAAGAGCGGCTACCACCTTGTTTTGCAGTTTGAATTGAGTTTGCTGTTTGAAGGAATACTGCCTACCTCTCAGCGTTTTCATGGGTGAGGAACTTCAACTTTGTGCCTAATAGTCCCTTTGAGTGTGTGGAGAAACACTGTAGTTGTTCTAAGAAAATCTTTCATGATAGAAGGAAGAGGGTCTAGCAGTTTTCTTATCACTGTGAACTGAACTTGCTGTTGGGGAGAACACTGCCTAACTCTCAGTTTTTCCATGAGTAAGAACACAAGTGAATGAAAGGAGCACTTTTGGTCTTGTTAGAGAACCATTAGCTTTAGAAGCAAGAGGGTCTAGCCAATTGTTTACTATTGTGAATTCACTTAACATTCTAAAAGACTTCTGCATATCCCTTAGTGTTATCACGGTTCTAGATCATCAACTTTTTGCAAAATGACCCCTTTCAAGTGAACGGCAGAATCACTGTAGCTATTGAAAGAGACCCATTAAAGTTAGAAGGAAGAAGCTCTATCACCTTGTTTAGCATTGTGCACTGAGTTGGCTTTTGAAAGGAACACTGCATAGGTCTCAGCTTTTTATGGTTGAGGAACATCAACTTTCAGCCAAATAGCCCCTTTCGAGTGACTGGAGAAACAGTATAGTTTTAATAAAATCTATCATGTTAGAAGGAAGAGGGCCTAGCAGTTTGCTTAGCACTGTGAACTGAGTTTCTGTATAAGGTAACCCTGCCTACATCTCAATGTTTTCAAGAATGAGAAACATTACTTTTGTTGAAAATGGCCCTATACAACTGAAAGGAACATGCAGTGTAGCTTCTGTGAGAGAATCATTCAGGTTAGAAGCAAAAGGACCTAGAACCATGTTTTGCAGTTTGATTTGAGTTTGCTGTTTAAAGGAATACTGCCTACCTCTCAGCGTTTTCATGGGTGAAGAACATCAACTTTGAACATAATACCCATTTCAAGTGAGTGGAGAAACACTGTAGTTCTTCTAAGAAAATCTTCCATGTTAGAAGGAGGAGGGTCTAGAAGTTTTCTTAGCACTGTGAACTGAGTTTGCTGTATAAGGGAATACTGCCTACCTCTCAGTGTTTTCAAGAATGAGAAACATTACCTTTGTTGAAAATGGCCCTATACAACTGAAAGGAACATGCAGTGTAGCTTCTGTGAGAGAATCATTCACCTTAGAAGCAAAAGGGCCTAGAACCTTGTTTTGCAGTTTGATTTGAGTTTGCTGTTTAAAGGAATACTGCCTACCTCTCAGCGTTTTCATGGGTGAAGAACATCTCCTTTGTACATAATACCCATTTCAAGTGAGTGGACTAACACTGTAGTTCTTCTAAGAAAATCTTCCATGTTAGAAGGAAGAGGGTCTAGTAGTTTTCTTAGCACTGTGAACTGAGTTTGCTGTATAAGGGAATACTGCCTACCTCTCAGTGTTTTCAAAAGTGAGAAACATCACCTTTGTTCAAAAATCCCCCTAACAACTGAATAGAAGATGCAGTGTTGCTTGTGTGAGAGAATCAATAATGTTTGAAGCAAGAGCGGCTACCACCTTGTTTTGCAGTTTGAATTGAGTTTGCTGTTTGAAGGAATACTGCCTACCTCTCAGCGTTTTCATGGGTGAGGAACTTCAACTTTGTGCCTAATAGTCCCTTTGAGTGTGTGGAGAAACACTGTAGTTCTTCTAAGAAATTGTTTCATGTTAGAAGGAAGAGGGTCTAGCAGTTTGGTTAGCACTGTAAACTGAGTTTGCTGTGTAAGGGAATACGGCCTACCTCTCAGTGTTTTCAAGAATGAGAAACATTACCTTTGTTGAAAATGGCCCTATACAACTGAAAGGAACAGGCAGTGTAGCTTCTGTGAGAGGATCATTCACGTTAGAAGCAAAAGGGCCTAGAACCTTGTTTTGCAGTTTGATTTGAGTTTACTGTTTAAAGGAATACTGCCTATCTCTCAGCGTTTTCATGGTTGAAGAACATCAACTTTGTACATAATACCCATTTCAAGTGAGTGGAGAAACACTGTAGTTCTTCTAAGAAAATCTTCCATGTTAGAAGGAAGAGGGTCTAGCAGTTTGCTTAGCACTGTGAACTGAGTTTGCTGTATAAGGGAATATTGCCTACCTCGCAGTGATTTCAAGAGTGAGAAACATCACCTTTGTTCAAAATCCCCCACAAAACTGAATAGAAGATGCAGTGTAGCTTGTGTGAGAGAATCAATAATGTTTGAAGCAAGAGCGGCTAGCACCTTGTTTTGCAGTTTGAATTGAGTTTGCTCTTTGAAGGAATACTGCCTAGCTCTCAGGGTTTTCATGGGTGAGGAACAGCAACTTTGTGCCTAATAGTGCCTTTCGAGTGTGTGGAGAAACACTGTAGTTGTTCTAAGAAAATCTTTCATGATAGAAGGAAGAGGGTCTAGCAGTTTTCTTATCACTGTGAACTGAACTTGCTGTTGGATAGAACACTGCCTAACTCTCAGTTTTTCCATGAGTAAGAACACAAGTGAATGAAAGGAGCACTTTTGGTCTTGTTAGAGAACCATTAGCTTTAGAAGCAAGAGGGTCTAGCCAATTGTTTACTATTGTGAATTCACTTAACATTCTAAAAGACTTCTGCATATCCCTTAGTGTTATCACGGTTTTAGATCATCAACTTTTTGCAAAATGACCCCTTTCAAGTGAACGGCAGAATCACTGTAGCTATTGAAAGAGACACATTAAAGTTAGAAGGAAGAAGCTCTATCACCTTTTTTAGCATTGTGCACTGAGTTGGCTTTTGAAAGGAACACTGCATAGGTCTCAGCTTTTTATGGTTGAGGAACATCAACTTTCTGCCAAATAGCCCCTTTCGAGTGACTGGAGAAACAGTATAGTTTTAATAAAATCTATCATGTTAGAAGGAAGAGGGCCTAGCAGTTTGCTTAGCACTGTGAACTGAGTTTGCTGTATAAGGGAACCCTGCCTACCTCTCAATGTTTTCAAGAATGAGAAACATTACCTTTGTTGAAAATGGCCCTATACAACTGAAAGGAACAAGCAGTGTAGCTTCTGTGAGAGAATCATTCAGGTTGGAAGCAAAAGGGCCTAGAACCATGTTTTGCAGTTTGATTTGAGTTTGCTGTTTAAAGGAATACTGCCTACCTCTCAGCGTTTTCATGGGTGAAGAACATCAACTTTGTACATAATACCCATTTCAAGTGAGTGGAGAAACACTGTAGTTCTTCTAAGAAAATCTTCCATGTTAGAAGGAAGAGGGTCTAGTAGTTTTCTTAGCACTGTGAACTGAGTTTGCTGTATAAGGGAACACTGCCTACCTCTCAGTGTTTTCAAGAATGTGAAACATTACCTTTGTTGAAAATGGCCCTATACAACTGAAAGGAACATGCAGTGTAGCTTCTGTGAGAGAATCATTCACCTTAGAAGCAAAAGGGCCTAGAACCTTGTTTTGCAGTTTGATTTGAGTTTGCTGTTTAAAGGAATACTGCCTACCTCTCAGCGTTTTCATGGGTGAAGAACATCTCCTTTGTACATAATACCCATTTCAAGTGAGTGGACTAACACTGTAGTTCTTCTAAGAAAAAAATCTTCCATGTTAGAAGGAAGAGGGTCTAGTAGTTTTCTTAGCACTGTGAAATGAGTTTGCTGTATAAGGGAATACTGCCTACCTCTCTGTGTTTTCAAGAGTGAGAAACATCACCTTTGTTCAAAAATCCCCCATGCAACTGAATAGAAGAGGCAGTGTTGCTTGTGTGAGAGAATCAACAATGTTTGAAGCAAGAGCGGCTAGCACCTTGTTTTGCAGTTTGAACTGAGTTTGCTATTTGAAGGAATACTGCCTACCTCTCAGCGTTTTCATGGGTGAGGAACATCAACTTTGTGCCTAATAGTCCCTTTGAGTGTGTGGAGAAACACTGTAGTTCTTCTAAGAAATTGTTTCATGATGGAAGGAAGAGGGTCTAGCAGTTTGGTTAGCACTGTGAACTGATTTTGCTGTGTAAGGGAATACTGCCTACCTCTCAGTGTTTTCAAGAATGAGAAAAATTACCTTTGTTGAAAATGGCCCTATACAACTGAAAGGAACATGCAGTGTAGCTTCTGTGAGAGAATCATTCATGTTAGAAGCAAAAGGGCCTAGAACCTTGTTTTGCAGTTTGATTTGAGTTTGCTGTTTAAAGGAATACTGCCTACCTCTCAGCGTTTTCATGGGTGAAGAACATCAACTTTGTACATAATACCCATTTCAAGTGAGTGGAGAAACACTGTAGTTCTTCTAAGAAAATCTTCCATGTTAGAAGGAAGAGGGTCTAGCAGTTTGCTTAGCACTGTGAACTGAGTTTGCTATGTAAGGGAATACTGCCTACCTCTCAGGGTTTTAAAGTGTGAGGAATATAGTCTTTGGCAAAAGAGCCCCTTTCAAGTGAATGGAAGAAACATTCTATCTCTTGTAATGCAGATGTCAAGTTTTGCAGCAGGAGGTTCTAGCCCATTGTTTCCCTGTGAGAATTGAATTAGCATGTGAAACAATGCTTCCCAAAGAAAGTCTTTATTGAGGGATATACTTCCTAGCACAGAGTGGTTTCCTGTGGTTGGACCATCACTTTTTTGGAAAAGTGCCAAATTCAAGTGAAAGGAAGCAGCACTGTTTCTGTTTTAAGAACAGCATTAATGTTAGAAGCAAGGGGGGCTAGCATGCTGTTTACCAGTGAGAAGTGAATGAACTTTCCAAGGGAATACTGCCTGTCTCTCAAGCTTTACACTGTGCGGAACATTACTTTTTTCAAATAGCCATTTGCAAGTGAATGGAAGAAGCACTGTTTCTCTTCTAAGAGACCATAAATGTTACAAGCAAGAGGGCCAAGAACCTTGTTTAGCATTTGAATTCAGTTAGCTGGTTATAAGAATACGGCCTACATCTCAGTGTTATTCTGGGTGAAAAACATAAAGTTTGTGCCAAATACCGCCTTTCAAATGAATGGAGAAACACTGTAGCTCTTCTAATAAAACCATTAAAGTAGACGGAAGAGGGTCTAGCAGCTTGCTTACAATTGCGAATGGAGCTTGCTGTTAAAGGGAACAATGCCTACCTCTCAGTGTTTCCATGAATGAGAACACAAGTGCATGAAAGGATCACTGTTGGTCTTGTGAGAGAACCAAGAATTTAAGAAGCAAGAGGGTCTAGCCACTTGTTTAATATTGTGAATTCAGTTCACATTTTAAAAGACTTCTGCCTATCCCTAAGTGTTTTCAAGGTTCTGGATCATCAACTTTTTGCAAAATGACCCCTTTCAAGTGAATGGCAGGAGCCCTGTAGCTCTAGAAAGACACACATTAAAGTTAGAAGCAAGAAGGTCTACAACCTTGTTTAGCCTTGTGAACGGAGTTGGCTTTTGAAAGGAACACTGCCTAAGTCTCAGCTTTGTCATGGGTGAGGAACATTACCTTTCAGCCAAATAGCCCCTTTTGAGGGAATGGAGAAACACTCTAGTTTTAATAAAATCTTTCATGTTAGAAGGAAGAGGGTCTAGCAGTTTGCTTAGCACTGTGAACTGAGTTTGCTGTATAAGGGAATACTGTCTACCTCTCAGTGTTTTCAAAAATGAGGAACATAACCTTTGTTGCAAATGGCCCGATACAACTGAAAGGAAGTTGCAGTGCAGCTTTGGTGAGAGAATCATCCATGTCAGAAGCCAGAAGGCCTAGAACCTTGTTTTGCAGTTTGATTTGAATTTGCTGTTTAAAGGAATACTGTCTACCTCTCAGCGTTTTCATGGCTGAGGAACAGCTTTGTACATAGTACCCATTTCAAGTGAGTAGAGAAACACAATAGTTCTTCTAAGAAAATCTTTCATGTTAGAAGGAAGAGGGTCTAGCAGCTTGCTTTGCATTGTGAACTGACTTTGCTGTATAAGGGAACACTGCCTACCTCTCAGTGTTTTCAAGAGTGAGAAACATCACCTTTGTTCAAAAATCCCCCATGCAACTGAATAGAAGAGGCAGTGTTGCTTGTGTGAGAGAATCAACAATGTTTGAAGCAAGAGCGGCTAGCACCTTGTTTTGCAGTTTGAACTGAGTTTGCTATTTGAAGGAATACTGCCTACCTCTCAGCGTTTTCATGGGTGAGGAACATCAACTTTGTGCCTAATAGTCCATTTGAGTGTGTGGAGAAACACTGTAGTTCTTCTAAGAAACTGTTTCATGATAGAAGGAAGAGGTTCTAGCAGTTTGGTTAGCACTGTGAACTGAGTTTGCTGTGTAAGGGAATACTGCCTACCTCTCAGTGTTTTCAAGAATGAGAAACTTTACCTTTGTTGAAAATGGCCCTATACAACTGAAAGGAACAGGCAGTGTAGCTTCTGTGAGAGAATCATTCACGTTAGAAGCAAAAGGGCCTAGAACCTTGTTTTGCAGTTCGATTTGAGTTTGCTGTTTAAAGGAATACTGCCTACCTCTCAGCGTTTTCATGGGTTAAGAACATCAACTTTGTACATAATACCCATTTCAAGTGAGTGGAGAAACACTGTAGTTCTTCTAAGAAAATCTTCGATGTTAAAGGAAGAGGGTCTAGTAGTTTTCTTAGCACTGTGAACTGAGTTTGCTGTATAAGGGAATACTGCCTACCTCTCAGTGTTTTCAAGAATGAGAAACATTACCTTTGTAGAAAATGGCCCTATACAACTGAAAGGAACAGGCAGTGTAGCTTCTGTGAGAGAATCATTCACGTTAGAATCAAAAGGGCCTAGAACCTTGTTTTGCAGTTTGATTTGAGTTTGCTGTTTAAAGGAATACTGCCTACCTCTCAGCGTTTTCATGGGTGAAGAACATCAACTTTGTACATAATACCCATTTCAAGTAGGTGGAGAAACACTGTAGTTCTTCTAAGAAAATCTTCCATGTTAGAAGGAAGAGGGTCCAGCATCTTGCTTTGCATTGTGAACTGAGTTTGCTGTATAAGTTAATACTGCCTACCTCTCAGTGTTTTCAAGAGTGAGAAACATCACCTTTGTTCAAAAATCCCCCATGCAACTGAATAGAAGAGGCAGTGTTGCTTGTGTGAGAGAATCAACAATGTTTGAAGCAAGAGCGGCTAGCACCTTGTTTTGCAGTTTGTACTGAGTTTGCTATTTGAAGGATTACTGCCTACCTCACAGCGTTTTCATGGGTGAGGAACATCAACTTTGTGCCTAATAGTCCATTTGAGTGTGTGGAGAAACACTGTAGTTCTTCTAAGAAATTGTTTCATGATAGAAGGAAGAGGGTCTAGCAGTTTGGTTAGCACTGTGAACTGAGTTTGCTGTGTAAGGAAATACTGCCTACCTCTCAGTGTTTTCAAGAATGAGAAACATTACCTTTGTTGAAAATGGCCCTATACAACTGAAAGGAACATGCAGTGTAGCTTCTGTGATAGAATCATTCACGTTAGAAGCAAAAGGGCCTAGAACCTTGTTTTGCAGTTTGATTTGAGTTTGCTGTTTAAAGGAATACTGCCTACCTCTCAGCGTTTTCATGGGTGAAGAACATCAACTTTGTACATAATACCCATTTCAAGTGAGTGGAGAAACACTGTAGTTCTTCTAAGAAGATCTTCCATGTTAGAAGGAAGAGGGTCTAGTAGTTTTCTTAGCACTGTGAACTGAGTTTGCTGTGTAAGGGAATACGGCCTACCTCTCAGTGTTTTCAAGAATGAGAAACTTTACATTTGTTGAAAATGGCCCTATACAACTGAAAGGAACATGCAGTATAGCTTCTGTGAGAGAATCATTCACGTTAGAAGCAAAAGGGCCTAGAACCTTGTTTTGCAGTTTGATTTGAGTTTACTGTTTAAAGGAATACTGCCTACCTCTCAGCGTTTTCATGGGTGAAGAACATCAACTTTGTACATAATACCCATTTCAAGTGAGTGGAGAAACACTGTAGTTCTTCTAAGAAAATGTTTCATGATAGAAGGAAGAGGGTCTAGCAGTTTGGTTAGCACTGTGAACTGAGTTTGCTGTATAAGGGAATATTGCCTACCTCGCAGTGATTTCAAGAAGGAGAAACATCACCTTTGTTCAAAATCCCCCACAAAACTGAATAGAAGATGCAGTGTAGCTTGTGTGAGAGAATCAATAATGTTTGAAGCAAGAGCGGATAGCACCTTGTTTTGCAGTTTGAATTGAGTTTGCTGTTTAAAGGAATACTGCCTAGCTCTCAGGGTTTTCATGGGTGAGGAACAGCCACTTTGTGCCTAATAGTGCCTTTCGAGTGTGTGGAGAAACACTGTAGTTGTTCTCAGAAAATCTTTCATGATAGAAGGAAGAGGGTCTAGCAGTTTTCTTACCACTGTGAACTGAGCTTGCTGTTGAGGAGAACACTGCCTAACTCTCAGTGTTTCCATGAGTAAGAACACAAGTGAATGAAAGGAGCACTTTTGGTCTTGTTAGAGAACCATTAATTTTAGCAGCAAGAGGGTCTAGCCAATTGTTTACTATTGTGAATTCACTTAACATTCTAAAAGACTTCTGCATATCCCTTAGTGTTATCACGGTTCTAGATCATCAACTTTTTGCAAAATGACCCCTTTCAAGTGAATGGCAGAATCACTGTAGCTATTGAAAGAGACACATTAAAGTTAGAAGGAGGAACCTCTATCACCTTGTTTAGCATTGTGCACTGAGTTGGCTTTTGAAAGGAACACTGCATAGGTCTCAGCTTTTTATGGTTGAGGAACATCAACTTTCAGCCAAATAGCCCCTTTCGAGTGACTGGAGAAACAGTCTAGTTTTAATAAAATCTATCATGTTAGAAGGAAGAGGGCCTAGCAGTTTTCTTAGCACTGTGAACTGAGTTTGCTGTATAAGGGAACCCTGCCTACCTCTCAATGTTTTCAAGAATGAGAAACATTACCTTTGTTGAAAATGGCCCAATACAAATGAAAGGAAGATGCAGTGTAGCTTCTGTGAGAGAATCATTCATGTCAAAAGCAAGAGGGCCTAGAAGCTTGTTTTGCAGTTTGATTTGAGTTTCCTGTTTAAAGGAATACTGCCTACCTCTCAGTGTTTTCATGGCTGAGGAACAACTTTGTACCTAATACCCATTTCAAGTTAGTAGAGAAACACTATAGTTCTTCTAAGAAAATCTTTCATATTAGAAGGAAGAGGGTCTAGCATCTTGCTTTGCATTGTGAACTGAGTTTGCTGTATAAGGGAATACTGCCTACCTCTCAGTGTTTTCAAGAGTGAGAAACATCACCTTTGTTCAAAAATCCCCCATGCAACTGAATAGAAGAGGCAGTGTTGCTTGTGTGAGAGAATCAACAATGTTTGAAGCAAGAGCCGCTAGCACCTTGTTTTGCAGTTTGAACTGAGTTTGCTATTTGAAGGATTACTGCCTACATCTCAGCGTTTTCATGGGTGAGGAACTTCAACTTCGTGCCTAATAGTCCCTTTGAGTGTGTGGAGAAACACTGTAGTTCTTCTAAGAAATTGTTTCATGATAGAAGGAAGAGGGTCTAGCAGTTTGGTTAGCACTGTGAACTGAGTTTGCTGTGTAAGGGAATACGGCCTACCTCTCAGTGTTTTCAAGAATTAGAAACATTACCTTTGTTGAAAATGGCCCTATACAACTGAAAGGAAGATGCAGTGTAGCTTCTGTGAGAGAATCATTCATGTCAAAAGCAAGAGGGCCTAGAACCTTGTTTTGCAGTTTGATTTGACTTTCTTGTTTAAAGGAATACTGCCTACCTCTCAGTGTTTTCATGGGTGAGGAACAACTTTGTACCTAATACCCATTTCAAGTTAGTAGAGAAACACTATAGTTCTTCTAAGAAAATCTTTCATGTTAGAAGGAAGAGGGTCTAGCAGTTTGGTTAGCACTGTGAACTGAGTTTGCTGTGTAAGGGAATACGGCCTACCTCTCAGTGTTTTCAAGAATGAGAAACATTACCTTTGTTGAAAATGGCCCTATACAACTGAAAGGAACATGCAGTGTAGCTTCTGTGAGAGAATCATTCACGTTAGAAGCAAAAGGGCCTAGAACGTTGTTTTGCAGTTTGATTTGAGTTTGCTGTTTAAAGGAATACTGCCTACCTGTCAGCGTTTTCATGGGTGAAGAACATCAACTTTGTACATAATACCCATTTCAAGTGAGTGGAGAAACACTGTAGTTCTTCTAAGAAAATCTTCCATGTTAGAAGGAAGAGGGTCCAGCATCTTGCTTTGCATTGTGAACTGAGTTTGCTGTATAAGTTAATACTGCCTACCTCTCAGTGTTTTCAAGAGTGAGAAACATCACCTTTGTTCAAAAATCCCCCATGCAACTGAATAGAAGAGGCAGTGTTGCTTGTGTGAGAGAATCAACAATGTTTGAAGCAAGAGCGGCTAGCACCTTGTTTTGCAGTTTGAACTGAGTTTGCTATTTGAAGGAATACTGCCTACCTCTCAGCGTTTTCATGGGTGAGGAACATCAACTTTGTGCCTAATAGTCCATTTGAGTGTGTGGAGAAACACTGTAGTTCTTCTAAGAAACTGTTTCATGATAGAAGGAAGAGGTTCTAGCAGTTTGGTTAGCACTGTGAACTGAGTTTGCTGTGTAAGGGAATACTGCCTACCTCTCAGTGTTTTCAAGAATGAGAAACATTACCTTTGTTGAAAATGGCCCTATACAACTGAAAGGAACAGGCAGTGTAGCTTCTGTGAGAGAATCATTCACGTTAGAAGCAAAAGGGCCTAGAACCTTGTTTTGCAGTTTGATTTGAGTTTGCTGTTTAAAGGAATACTGCCTACCTCTCAGCGTTTTCATGGGTTAAGAACATCAACTTTGTACATAATACCCATTTCAAGTGAGTGGAGAAACACTGTAGTTCTTCTAAGAAAATCTTCGATGTTAGAAGGAAGAGGGTCTAGTAGTTTTCTTAGCACTGTGAACTGAGTTTGCTGTATAAGGGAATACTGCCTACCTCTCAGTGTTTTCAAGAATGAGAAACATTACCTTTGTAGAAAATGGCCCTATACAACTGAAAGGAACAGGCAGTGTAGCTTCTGTGAGAGAATCATTCACGTTAGAATCAAAAGGGCCTAGAACCTTGTTTTGCAGTTTGATTTGAGTTTGCTGTTTAAAGGAATACTGCCTATCTCTCAGCGTTTTCATGGGTGAAGAACATCAACTTTGTACATAATACCCATTTCAAGTGAGTGGAGAAACACTGTAGTTCTTCTAAGAAAATCTTCCATGTTAGAAGGAAGAGGGTCTAGCAGTTTGCTTAGCACTGTGAACTGAGTTTGCTGTATAAGGGAATATTGCCTATCTCGCAGTGATTTCAAGAGTGAGAAACATCACCTTTGTTCAAAATCCCCCTCAAAACTGAATAGAAGATGCAGTGTAGCTTGTGTGAGAGAATCAATAATGTTTGAAGCAAGAGCGGCTAGCACCTTGTTTTGCAGTTTGAATTGAGTTTGCTGTTTAAAGGAATACTGCCTAGCTCTCAGGGTTTTCATGGGTGAGGAACTTCAACTTTGTGCCTAATAGTCCCTTCGAGTGTGTGGAGAAACACTGTAGTTCTTCTAAGAAATTGTTTCATGATAGAAGGAAGAGGGTCTAGCAGTTTGGTTAGCACTGTGAACTGAGTTTGCTGTGTAAGGGAATACGGCCTACCTCTCAGTGTTTTCAAGAATCAGAAACATTACCTTTGTTGAAAATTGCCCTATACAACTGAAAGGAAGATGCAGTGTAGCTTCTGTGAGAGAATCATTCATGTCAAAAGCAAGAGGGCCTAGAACCTTGTTTTGCAGTTTGATTTGACTTTCTTGTTTAAAGGAATACTGCCTACCTCTCAGTGTTTTCATGGCTGAGGAACAACTTTGTACCTAATACCCATTTCAAGTTAGTAGAGAAACACTATAGTTCTTCTAAGAAAATCTTTCATGTTAGAAGGAAGAGGGTCTAGCAGTTTGGTTAGCACTGTGAACTGAGTTTGCTGTGTAAGGGAATACGGCCTACCTCTCAGGGTTTTAAAGTGTGAGGAATATAGTCTTTGGCAAAAGAGCCCCTTTCAAGTGAATGGAAGAAGCATTCTATCTCTTGTAATGCAGATGTCAAGTTTTGCAGCAGGAGGTTCTGGCCCATTGTTTCCCTGTGAGAATTGAATTAGCATGTGAAAGAATGCTTCCCAAAGAAAGTCTTTATTGAGGGATATACTTCCTAGCACAGAGTGGTTTCCTGTGGTTGGACCATCACTTTTTTGGAAAAGTGCCAAATTCAAGTGAAAGGAAGCAGCACTGTTTCTGTTTTAAGAACAGCATTAATGTTAGAAGCAAGGGGGGCTAGCATGCTGTTTACCAGTGAGAAGTGAATGAACTTTCCAAGGGAATACTGCCTGTCTCTCAGGCTTTACACTGTGCGGAACATTACTTTTTTCAAATAGCCATTTGCAAGTGAATGGAAGAAGCACTGTTTCTCTTCTAAGAGACCATAAATGTTACAAGCAAGAGGGCCAAGAACCTTGTTTAGCATTTGAATTCAGTTAGCTGGTTATAAGAATACGGCCTACATCTCAGTGTTATTCTGGGTGAAAAACATAAAGTTTGTGCCAAATACCGCCTTTCAAATGAATGGAGAAACACTGTAGCTCTTCTAATAAAACCATTAATGTAGAAGGAAGAGGGTCTAGCAGCTTGCTTACAATTGCGAATGGAGCTTGCTGTTGAAGGGAACAATGCCTACCTCTCAGTGTTTCCATGAATGAGAACACAAGTGCATGAAAGGATCACTGTTGGTCTTGTGATTTAAGAAGCAAGAGGGTCTAGCCACTTGTTTAATATTGTGAATTCAGTTCACATTTTAAAAGACTTCTGCCTATCCCTAAGTGTTTTCAAGGTTCTGGATCATCAACTTTTTGCAAAATGACCCCTTTCAAGTGAATGGCAGGAGCCCTGTAGCTCTAGAAAGACACACATTAAAGTTAGAAGCAAGAAGGTCTACAACCTTGTTTAGCCATGTGAACGGAGTTGGCTTTTGAAAGGAACACTGCCTAAGTCTCAGCTTTGTCATGGGTGAGGAACATTACCTTTCAGCCAAATAGCCCCTTTTGAGGGAATGGAGAAACACTCTAGTTTTAATAAAATCTTTCATGTTAGAAGGAAGAGGGTCTAGCAGTTTGCTTAGCACTGTGAACTGAGTTTGCTGTATAAGGGAATACTGTCTACCTCTCAGTGTTTTCAAAAATGAGGAACATAACCTTTGTTGCAAATGGCCCGATACAACTGAATGGAAGTTGCAGTGCAGCTTTTGTGAGAGAATCATCCATGTCAGAAGCCAGAAGGCCTAGAACCTTGTTTTGCAGTTTGATTTGAATTTGCTGTTTAAAGGAATACTGCCTACCTCTCAGCATTTTCATGGGTGAGGAATTTTAACTTTGTACATAACAGCCCCTTTCAAGTGAGTGGAGAAACACTGTAGTTCTTCTAAGAAAATCTTCCATGTTAGAAGGAAGAGGGTCTAGCAGTTTGCTTAGCACTGTGAACTGAGTTTGCTGTATAAGGGAATATTGCCTATCTCGCAGTGATTTCAAGAGTGAGAAACATCACCTTTGTTCAAAATCCCCCTCAAAACTGAATAGAAGATGCAGTGTAGCTTGTGTGAGAGAATCAATAATGTTTGAAGCAAGAGCGGCTAGCACCTTGTTTTGCAGTTTGAATTGAGTTTGCTGTTTGAAGGAATACTGCCTACCTCTCAGCGTTTTCATGGGTGAGGAACATCAACTTTGTGCCTAATAGTCCATTTGAGTGTGTGGAGAAACACTGTAGTTCTTCTAAGAAACTGTTTCATGATAGAGGAAGAGGTTCTAGCAGTTTGGTTAGCACTGTGAACTGAGTTTGCTGTGTAAGGGAATACTGCCTACCTCTCAGTGTTTTCAAGAATGAGAAACATTACCTTTGTTGAAAATGGCCCTATACAACTGAAAGGAACAGGCAGTGTAGCTTCTGTGAGAGAATCATTCACGTTAGAAGCAAAAGGGCCTAGAACCTTGTTTTGCAGTTTGATTTGAGTTTGCTGTTTAAAGGAATACTGCCTACCTCTCAGCGTTTTCATGGGTTAAGAACATCAACTTTGTACATAATACCCATTTCAAGTGAGTGGAGAAACACTGTAGTTCTTCTAAGAAAATCTTCGATGTTAGAAGGAAGAGGGTCTAGTAGTTTTCTTAGCACTGTGAACTGAGTTTGCTGTGTAAGGGAATACTGCCTACCTCTCAGTGTTTTCAAGAATGAGAAACATTACCTTTGTAGAAAATGGCCCTATACAACTGAAAGGAACAGGCAGTGTAGCTTCTGTGAGAGAATCATTCACGTTAGAATCAAAAGGGCCTAGAACCTTGTTTTGCAGTTTGATTTGAGTTTGCTGTTTAAAGGAATACTGCCTATCTCTCAGCGTTTTCATGGGTGAAGAACATCAACTTTGTACATAATACCCATTTCAAGTGAGTGGAGAAACACTGTAGTTCTTCTAAGAAAATCTTCCATGTTAGAAGGAAGAGGGTCTAGCAGTTTGCTTAGCACTGTGAACTGAGTTTGCTGTATAAGGGAATATTGCCTATCTCGCAGTGATTTCAAGAGTGAGAAACATCACCTTTGTTCAAAATACCCCTCAAAACTGAATAGAAGATGCAGTGTAGCTTGTGTGAGAGAATCAATAATGTTTGAAGCAAGAGCGGCTAGCACCTTGTTTTGCAGTTTGAATTGAGTTTGCTGTTTAAAGGAATACTGCCTAGCTCTCAGGGTTTTCATGGGTGAGGAACTTCAACTTTGTGCCTAATAGTCCCTTCGAGTGTGTGGAGAAACACTGTAGTTCTTCTAAGAAATTGTTTCATGATAGAAGGAAGAGGGTCTAGCAGTTTGGTTAGCACTGTGAACTGAGTTTGCTGTGTAAGGGAATACGGCCTACCTCTCAGTGTTTTCAAGAATCAGAAACATTACCTTTGTTGAAAATTGCCCTATACAACTGAAAGGAAGATGCAGTGTAGCTTCTGTGAGAGAATCATTCATGTCAAAAGCAAGAGGGCCTAGAACCTTGTTTTGCAGTTTGATTTGACTTTCTTGTTTAAAGGAATACTGCCTACCTCTCAGTGTTTTCATGGCTGAGGAACAACTTTGTACCTAATACCCATTTCAAGTTAGTAGAGAAACACTATAGTTCTTCTAAGAAAATCTTTCATGTTAGAAGGAAGAGGGTCTAGCAGTTTGGTTAGCACTGTGAACTGAGTTTGCTGTGTAAGGGAATACGGCCTACCTCTCAGTGTTTTCAAGAATGAGAAACATTACCTTTGTTGAAAATGGCCCTATACAACTGAAAGGAACATGCAGTGTAGCTTCTGTGAGAGAATCATTCACGTTAGAAGCAAAAGGGCCTAGAACCTTGTTTTGCAGTTTGATTTGAGTTTGCTGTTTAAAGGAATACTGCCTACCTGTCAGCGTTTTCATGGGTGAAGAACATCAACTTTGTACATAATACCCATTTCAAGTGAGTGGAGAAACACTGTAGTTCTTCTAAGAAAATCTTCCATGTTAGAAGGAAGAGGGTCCAGCATCTTGCTTTGCATTGTGAACTGAGTTTGCTGTATAAGTTAATACTGCCTACCTCTCAGTGTTTTCAAGAGTGAGAAACATCACCTTTGTTCAAAAATCCCCCATGCAACTGAATAGAAGAGGCAGTGTTGCTTGCGTGAGAGAATCAACAATGTTTGAAGCAAGAGCGGCTAGCACCTTGTTTTGCAGTTTGAACTGAGTTTGCTATTTGAAGGATTACTGCCTACCTCTCAGCGTTTTCATGGGTGAGGAACATCAACTTTGTGCCTAACAGTCCCTTTGAGTGTGTGGAGAAACTCTGTAGTTCTTCTAAGAAAATGTTTCATGATAGAAGGAAGAGGGTCTAGCAGTTTGGTTAGCACTGTGAACTGAGTTTGCTGTGTAAGGGAATACTGCCTACCTCTCAGTGTTTTCAAGAAAGAGAAACATTACCTTTGTTGAAAATGGATCTATACAACTGAAATGAACAGGCAGTGTAGCTTCTGTGAGAGAATCATTCACGTTAGAAGCAAAAGGGCCTAGAACCTTGTTTTCAAGTTTGATTTGAGTTTGCTGTTTAAAGGAATACTGCCTACCTCTCAGCGTTTTCATGGGTGAAGAACATCAACTTTGTACATAATACCCATTTCAAGTGAGTGGAGAAACATTGCAGTTCTTCTAAGAAAATCTCCCATGTTAGAAGGAAGAGGGTCTAGCAGCTTGCTTAGCATTGTGAACTGAGTTTGCTGTATAAGGGAATACTGCCTACCTCTCAGTGTTTTCAAAAGTGAGAAACATCACCTTTGTTCAAAAATCGCCCATACAACTGAATAGAAGATGCAGTGTTGCTTGTGTGAGAGAATCAATAATGTTTGAAGCAAGAGCGGCTACCACCTTGTTTTGCAGTTTGAATTGAGTTTGCTGTTTGAAGGAACACTGCCTACCTCTCAGCGTTTTCATGGGTGAGGAACTTCAACTTTGTGCCTAATAGTCCCTTTGAGTGTGTGGAGAAACACTGTAGTTCTTCTAAGAAATTGTTTCATGATAGAAGGAAGAGGGTCTAGCAGTTTGGTTAGCACTGTGAACTGAGTTTGCTGTGTAAGGGAATACGGCCTACCTCTCAGTGTTTTCAAGAATTAGAAACATTACCTTTGTTGAAAATGGCCCTATACAACTGAAAGGAAGATGCAGTGTAGCTTCTGTGAGAGAATCATTCATGTCAAAAGCAAGAGGGCCTAGAACCTTGTTTTGCAGTTTGATTTGACTTTCTTGTTTAAAGGAATACTGCCTACCTCTCAGTGTTTTCATGGGTGAGGAACAACTTTGTACCTAATACCCATTTCAAGTTAGTAGAGAAACACTATAGTTCTAAGAAAATCTTTCATGTTAGGAGGAAGAGGGTCTAGCAGTTTGGTTAGCAATGTGAACTGAGTTTGCTGTGTAAGGGAATACGGCCTACCTCTCAGTGTTTTCAAGAATGAGAAACATTACCTTTGTTGAAAATGGCCCTATACAACTGAAAGGAACATGCAGTGTAGCTTCTGTGAGAGAATCATTCACGTTAGAAGCAAAAGGGCCTAGAACCATGTTTTGCAGTTTGATTTGAGTTTGCTGTTTAAAGGAATACTGCCTACCTGTCAGCGATTTCATGGGTGAAGAACATCAACTTTGTTCATAATACCCATTTCAAGTGAGTGGAGAAACACTGTAGTTCTTCTAAGAAAATCTTCCATGTTAGAAGGAAGAGGGTCTAGCATCTTGCTTTGCATTGTGAACTGAGTTTGCTGTATAAGGGAATACTGCCTACCTCTCATTGTTTTCAAGAGTGAGAAACATCACCTTTGTTCAAAAATCCCCCATGCAACTGAATAGAAGAGGCAGTGTTGCTTGTGTGAGAGAATCAACAATGTTTGTAGCAAGAGCGGCTAGCACCTTGTTTTGCAGTTTGAACTGAGTTTGCTATTTGAAGGAATACTGCCTACCTCTCATCGTTTTCATGGGTGAGGAACATCAACTTTGTGCCTAATAGTCCCTTTGAGTGTGTGGAGAAACACTGTAATTCTTCTAAGAAAATGTTTCATGATAGAAGGAAGAGGGTCGAGCAGTTTCGTTAGCACTGTGAACTGAGTTTGCTGTGTAAGGGAATACTGCCTACCTCTCAGTGTTTTCAAGAATGAGAAACATTACCTTTGTTGAAAATGGCCCTATACAACTGAAAGGAACATGCAGTGTAGCTTCTGTGAGAGAATCATTCACGTTAGAAGCAAAAGGGCCTAGAACCTTGTTTTGCAGTTTGATTTGAGTTTGCTGTTTAAAGGAATACTGCCTACCTCTCAGCGTTTTCATGGGTGAAGAACATCAACTTTGTACATAATACCCATTTCAAGTGAGTGGAGAAACACTGTAGTTCTTCTAAGAAAATCTTCCATGTTAGAAGGAAGAGGGTCTAGCAGTTTGCTTAGCACTGTGAACTGAGTTTGCTGTGTAAGGGAATACTGCCTACCTCTCAGGGTTTTAAAGTGTGAGGAATATAGTCTTTGGCAAAAGAGCCCCTTTCAAGTGAATGGAAGAAGCATTCTATCTCTTGTAATGCAGATGTCAAGTTTTGCAGCAGGAGGTTCTGGCCCATTGTTTCCCTGTGAGAATTGAATTAGCATGTGAAAGAATGCTTCCCAAAGAAAGTCTTTATTGAGGGATATACTTCCTAGCACAGAGTGGTTTCCTGTGGTTGGACCATCACTTTTTTGGAAAAGTGCCAAATTCAAGTGAAAGGAAGCAGCACTGTTTCTGTTTTAAGAACAGCATTAATGTTAGAAGCAAGGGGGGCTAGCATGCTGTTTACCAGTGAGAAGTGAATGAACTTTCCAAGGGAATACTGCCTGTCTCTCAGGCTTTACACTGTGCGGAACATTACTTTTTTCAAATAGCCATTTGCAAGTGAATGGAAGAAGCACTGTTTCTCTTCTAAGAGACCATAAATGTTACAAGCAAGAGGGCCAAGAACCTTGTTTAGCATTTGAATTCAGTTAGCTGGTTATAAGAATACGGCCTACATCTCAGTGTTATTCTGGGTGAAAAACATAAAGTTTGTGCCAAATACCGCCTTTCAAATGAATGGAGAAACACTGTAGCTCTTCTAATAAAACCATTAATGTAGAAGGAAGAGGGTCTAGCAGCTTGCTTACAATTGCGAATGGAGCTTGCTGTTGAAGGGAACAATGCCTACCTCTCAGTGTTTCCATGAATGAGAACACAAGTGCATGAAAGGATCACTGTTGGTCTTGTGATTTAAGAAGCAAGAGGGTCTAGCCACTTGTTTAATATTGTGAATTCAGTTCACATTTTAAAAGACTTCTGCCTATCCCTAAGTGTTTTCAAGGTTCTGGATCATCAACTTTTTGCAAAATGACCCCTTTCAAGTGAATGGCAGGAGCCCTGTAGCTCTAGAAAGACACACATTAAAGTTAGAAGCAAGAAGGTCTACAACCTTGTTTAGCCATGTGAACGGAGTTGGCTTTTGAAAGGAACACTGCCTAAGTCTCAGCTTTGTCATGGGTGAGGAACATTACCTTTCAGCCAAATAGCCCCTTTTGAGGGAATGGAGAAACACTCGAGTTTTAATAAAATCTTTCATGTTAGAAGGAAGAGGGTCTAGCAGTTTGCTTAGCACTGTGAACTGAGTTTGCTGTATAAGGGAATACTGTCTACCTCTCAGTGTTTTCAAAAATGAGGAACATAACCTTTGTTGCAAATGGCCCGATACAACTGAATGGAAGTTGCAGTGCAGCTTTTGTGAGAGAATCATCCATGTCAGAAGCCAGAAGGCCTAGAACCTTGTTTTGCAGTTTGATTTGAATTTGCTGTTTAAAGGAATACTGCCTACCTCTCAGCGTTTTCATGGCTGAGGAACAGCTTTGTACCTAATACCCATTTCAAGTGAGTAGAGAAACACAATAGTTCTTCTAAGAAAATCTTTCATGTTAGAAGGAAGAGGGTCTAGCAGCTTGCTTTGCATTGTGAACTGACTTTGCTGTATAAGGAAATACTGCCTACCTCTTAATGTTTTCAAGAGTGAGATACATCAGCTTTGTTCACAATGGCCCCATACAACTGAAAGGAAGATGCAGTGTAGCTTGTGTGAGAGAATCAATAATATTTGAAGCAAGAGGGGCTAGCACCTTGTTTTGAAATTTGAATTGAGTTTGCTGTTTCCAGGAATACTGCCTACCTCTCAGTGTATTCATAGTTGAGGAACATCAACTTTGTGCCAAATTGCCCCTTTCAAGTGAGAGTTGAAACACTGTAGAACTTCTAAGAAAATCTTTCCTCTTAGAAGGAAGAGGGCCTAGCAGTTTGCTTAGCACTGTGAACTGAGTTTGCTGTATAAGGGAATACTTCCTACCTCTCAATGTTTTCAAGAATGAGAAACATTACCTTTGTTGAAAATGGCACAATACAACTGAAAGGAAGATGCAGTGTAGCTTCTGTGAGAGAATCATTCATGTCAGAAGCAAGAGGGCCTAGAACCTTGTTTTGCAGTTTGATTTGAGTTTCCTGTTTAAAGGAGTACTGCCTACCTCTCAGCATTTTCATGGGTGAGGAATTTTAACTTTGTACATAACAGCCCCTTTCAAGTGAGTGGAGAAACACTGTAGTTCTTCTAAGAAAATCTTCCATGTTAGAAGGAAGAGGGTCTAGCAGTTTGCTTAGCACTGTGAACTGAGTTTGCTGTATAAGGGAATATTGCCTATCTCGCAGTGATTTCAAGAGTGAGAAACATCACCTTTGTTCAAAATCCCCCTCAAAACTGAATAGAAGATGCAGTGTAGCTTGTGTGAGAGAATCAATAATGTTTGAAGCAAGAGCGGCTAGCACCTTGTTTTGCAGTTTGAATTGAGTTTGCTGTTTAAAGGAATACTGCCTAGCTCTCAGGGTTTTCATGGGTGAGGAACTTCAACTTTGTGCCTAATAGTCCCTTTGAGTGTGTGGAGAAACACGGTAGTTCTTCTAAGAAATTGTTTCATGATAGAAGGAAGAGGGTCTAGCAGTTTGGTTAGCACTGTGAACTGAGTTTGCTGTGTAAGGGAATACGGCCTACCTCTCAGTGTTTTCAAGAATTAGAAACATTACCTTTGTTGAAAATGGCCCTATACAACTGAAAGGAACATGCAGTGTAGCTTCTGTGAGAGAATCATTCATGTCAAAAGCAAGAAGGCCTAGAACCTTGTTTTGCAGTTTGATTTGACTTTCTTGTTTAAAGGAATACTGCCTACCTCTCAGTGTTTTCATGGCTGAGGAACAACTTTGTACCTAATACCCATTTCAAGTAAGTAGAGAAACACTATAGTTCTTCTAAGAAAATCTTTCATGTTAGAAGGAAGAGGGTCTAGCAGTTTGGTTAGCACTGTGAACTGAGTTTGCTGTGTAAGGGAATACGGCCTACCTCTCAGTGTTTTCAAGAATGAGAAACATTACCTTTGTTGAAAATGGCCCTATACAACTGAAAGGAACATGCAGTGTAGCTTCTGTGAGAGAATCATTCACGTTAGAAGCAAAAGGGCCTAGAACCTTGTTTTGCAGTTTGATTTGAGTTTGCTGTTTAAAGGAATACTGCCTACCTGTCAGCGTTTTCATGGGTGAAGAACATCAACTTTGTACATAATACCCATTTCAAGTGAGTGGAGAAACACTGTAGTTCTTCTAAGAAAATCTTCCATGTTAGAAGGAAGAGGGTCCAGCATCTTGCTTTGCATTGTGAACTGAGTTTGCTGTATAAGTTAATACTGCCTACCTCTCAGTGTTTTCAAGAGTGAGAAACATCACCTTTGTTCAAAAATCCCCCATGCAACTGAATAGAAGAGGCAGTGTTGCTTGTGTGAGAGAATCAACAATGTTTGAAGGAAGAGCGGCTAGCACCTTGTTTTGCAGTTTGAACTGAGTTTGCTATTTGAAGGAATACTGCCTACCTCTCAGCGTTTTCATGGGTGAGGAACATCAACTTTGTGCCTAATAGTCCATTTGAGTGTGTGGAGAAACACTGTAGTTCTTCTAAGAAATTGTTTCATGATAGAAGGAAGAGGTTCTAGCAGTTTGGTTAGCACTGTAAACTGAGTTTGCTGTGTAAGGGAATACTGCCAACCTCTCAGCGTTTTCATGGGTGAAGAACATCAACTTTGTACATAATACCCATTTAAAGTGAGTGGAGAAACATTGTAGTTCTTCTAAGAAAATCTTCCATGTTAGAAGGAAGAGGGTCTATTAGTTTTCTTAGCACTGTGAACTGAGTTTGCTGTGTAAGGGAATACGGCCTACCTCTCAGTGTTTTCAAGAATGAGAAACATTACCTTTGTTGAAAATGGCCCTATACAACTGAAATGAACATGCAGTGTAGCTTCTGTGAGTGAATCATTCACGTTAGAAGCAAAAGGGCCTAGAAACTTGTTTTGCAGTTTGATTTGAGTTTACTGTTTAAAGGAATACTGCCTACCTCTCAGCGTTTTCATGGGTGAAGAACATGAACTTTGTACATAATACCCATTTCAAGTGAGTGGAGAAACACTCCAGTTCTTCTAAGAAAATCTTCCATGTTAGAAGCAAGAGGGTCTAGCAGTTTGCTTAGCACTGTGAACTGAGTTTGCTGTATAAGGGAATATTGCCTACCTCGCAGTGATTTCAAGAGGGAGAAACATCACCTTTGTTCAAAATCCCCCACAAAACTGAATAGAAGATGCAGTGTAGCTTGTGTGAGAGAATCAATAATGTTTGAAGCAAGAGCGGATAGCACCTTGTTTTGCAGTTTGAATTGAGTTTGCTGTTTAAAGGAATACTGCCTAGCTCTCAGGGTTTTCATGGGTGAGGAACAGCCACTTTGTGCCTAATAGTGCCTTTCGAGTGTGTGGAGAAACACTGTAGTTGTTCTCAGAAAATCTTTCATGATAGAAGGAAGAGGGTCTAGCAGTTTTCTTACCACTGTGAACTGAGCTTGCTGTTGAGGAGAACACTGCCTAACTCTCAGTGTTTCCATGAGTAAGAACACAAGTGAATGAAAGGAGCACTTTTGGTCTTGTTAGAGAACCATTAATTTTAGCAGCAAGAGGGTCTAGCCAATTGTTTACTATTGTGAATTCACTTAACATTCTAAAAGACTTCTGCATATCCCTTAGTGTTATCACGGTTCTAGATCATCAACTTTTTGCAAAATGACCCCTTTCAAGTGAACGGCAGAATCACTGTAGCTATTGAAAGAGACACATTAAAGTTAGAAGGAAGAAGCTCTATCACCTTGTTTAGCATTGTGCACTGAGTTGGCTTTTGAAAGGAACACTGCATAGGTCTCAGCTTTTTATGGTTGAGGAACATCAACTTTCAGCCAAATAGCCCCTTTCGAGTGACTGGAGAAACAGACTAGTTTTAATAAAATCTATCATGTTAGAAGAAAGAGGGCCTAGCAGTTTTCTTAGCACTGTGAACTGAGTTTGCTGTATAAGGGAACCCTGCCTACCTCTCAATGTTTTCAAGAATGAGAAACATTACCTTTGTTGAAAATGGCCCAATACAAATGAAAGGAAGATGCAGTGTAGCTTCTGTGAGAGAATCATTCATGTCAAAAGCAAGAGGGCCTAGAAGCTTGTTTTGCAGTTTGATTTGAGTTTCCTGTTTAAAGGAATACTGCCTACCTCTCAGTGTTTTCATGGCTGAGGAACAACTTTGTACCTAATACCCATTTCAAGTTACTAGAGAAACACTATAGTTCTTCTAAGAAAATCTTTCATATTAGAAGGAAGAGGGTCTAGCATCTTGCTTTGCATTGTGAACTGAGTTTGCTGTATAAGGGAATACTGCCTACCTCTCAGTGTTTTCAAGAGTGAGAAACATCACCTTTGTTCAAAAATCCCCCATGCAACTGAATAGAAGAGGCAGTGTTGCTTGTGTGAGAGAATCAACAATGTTTGAAGCAAGAGCGGCTAGCACCTTGTTTTGCAGTTTGATTTGAGTTTCCTGTTTAAAGGAGTACTGCCTACCTCTCAGCATTTTCATGGGTGAGGAATTTTAACTTTGTACATAACAGCCCCTTTCAAGTGAGTGGAGAAACACTGTAGTTCTTCTAAGAAAATCTTCCATGTTAGAAGGAAGAGGGTCTAGCAGTTTGCTTAGCACTGTGAACTGAGTTTGCTGTATAAGGGAATATTGCCTATCTCGCAGTGATTTCAAGAGTGAGAAACATCACCTTTGTTCAAAATCCCCCTCAAAACTGAATAGAAGATGCAGTGTAGCTTGTGTGAGAGAATCAATAATGTTTGAAGCAAGAGCGGCTAGCACCTTGTTTTGCAGTTTGAATTGAGTTTGCTGTTTAAAGGAATACTGCCTAGCTCTCAGGGTTTTCATGGGTGAGGAACTTCAACTTTGTGCCTAATAGTCCCTTTGAGTGTGTGGAGAAACACTGTAGTTCTTCTAAGAAATTGTTTCATGATAGAAGGAAGAGGGTCTAGCAGTTTGGTTAGCACTGTGAACTGAGTTTGCTGTGTAAGGGAATACGGCCTACCTCTCAGTGTTTTCAAGAATTAGAAACATTACCTTTGTTGAAAATGGCCCTATACAACTGAAAGGAACATGCAGTGTAGCTTCTGTGAGAGAATCATTCATGTCAAAAGCAAGAGGGCCTAGAACCTTGTTTTGCAGTTTGATTTGACTTTCTTGTTTAAAGGAATACTGCCTACCTCTCAGTGTTTTCATGGCTGAGGAACAACTTTGTACCTAATACCCATTTCAAGTTAGTAGAGAAACACTATAGTTCTTCTAAGAAAATCTTTCATGTTAGAAGGAAGAGGGTCTAGCAGTTTGGTTAGCACTGTGAACTGAGTTGCTGTGTAAGGGAATACGGCCTACCTCTCAGTGTTTTCAAGAATGAGAAACATTACCTTTGTTGAAAATGGCCCTATACAACTGAAAGGAACATGCAGTGTAGCTTCTGTGAGAGAATCATTCACGTTAGAAGCAAAAGGGCCTAGAACCTTGTTTTGCAGTTTGATTTGAGTTTGCTGTTTAAAGGAATACTGCCTACCTGTCAGCGTTTTCATGGGTGAAGAACATCAACTTTGTACATAATACCCATTTCAAGTGAGTGGAGAAACACTGTAGTTCTTCAAAGAAAATCTTCCATGTTAGAAGGAAGAGGGTCCAGCATCTTGCTTTGCATTGTGAACTGAGTTTGCTGTATAAGTTAATACTGCCTACCTCTCAGGGTTTTCAAGAGTGAGAAACATCACCTTTGTTCAAAAATCCCCCATGCAACTGAATAGAAGAGGCAGTGTTGCTTGTGTGAGAGAATCAACAATGTTTGAAGCAAGAGCGGCTAGCACCTTGTTTTGCAGTTTGAACTGAGTTTGCTATTTGAAGGAATACTGCCTACCTCTCAGCGTTTTCATGGGTGAGGAACATCAACTTTGTGCCTAATAGTCCATTTGAGTGTGTGGAGAAACACTGTAGTTCTTCTAAGAAATTGTTTCATGATAGAAGGAAGAGGGTCTAGCAGTTTGGTTAGCACTGTGAACTGAGTTTGCTGTGTAAGGGAATACTGCCTACCTCTCAGCGTTTTCATGGGTGAAGAACATCAACTTTGTACATAATACCCATTTAAAGTGAGTGGAGAAACATTGTAGTTCTTCTAAGAAAATCTTCCATGTTAGAAGGAAGAGGGTCTATTAGTTTTCTTAGCACTGTGAACTGAGGTTGCTGTGTAAGGGAATACTGCCTACCTCTCAGTGTTTTCAAGAATGAGAAACATTACCTTTGTTGAAAATGGCCCTATACAACTGAAAGTAACAGGCAGTGTAGCTTTGTGAGAGAATCATTCACGTTAGAAGCAAAAGGGCCTAGAACCTTGTTTTGCAGTTTGATTTGAGTTTACTGTTTAAAGGAATACTGCCTACCTCTCAGCGTTTTCATGGGTGAAGAACATCTACTTTGTACATAATACCCATTTCAAGTGAGTGGACTAACACTGTAGTTCTTCCAAAAAAATCTTTCATGTTAGAAGGAAGAGGGTCTAGCAACTTGCTTTGCATTGTGATCTGACTTTGCTGTATAAGGGAATACTGCCTACCTCTTAGTGTTTTCAAGAGTGAGATACATCAGCTTTGTTCACAATGGCCCCATACAACTGAAAGGAAGATGCAGTGTAGCTTGTGTGACAGAATCAATAATATTTGAAGCAAGAGGGGCTAGCAACTTGTTTTGAAATTTGAATTGAGTTTGCTGTTTCCAGGAATACTGCCTACCTCTCAGTGTATTCATAGATGAGGAACATCAACTTTGTGCCAAATTGCCCCTTTCAAGTGAGAGTTGAAACACTGTAGATCTTCTAAGAAAATCTTTCATGTTAGAAGGAAGAGGGCCTAGCAGTTTGCTTAGCACTGTGAACTGAGTTTGCTGTATAAGGGAATACTTCCTACCTCTCAATGTTTTCAAGAATGAGAAACATTACCTTTGTTGAAAATGGCACAATACCACTGAAAGGAAGATGCAGTGTAGCTTCTGTGAGAGAATCATTCATGTCAGAAGGAAGAGGGCCTAGAACCTTGTTTTGCAGTTTGATTTGAGTTTCCTGTTTAAAGGAGTACTGCCTACCTCTCAGCATTTTCATGGGTGAGGAATTTTAACTTTGTACATAACAGCCCCTTTCAAGTGAGTGGAGAAACACTGTGTAGTTCTTCTAAGAAAATCTTCCATGTTAGAAGGAAGATGGTCTAGCAGCTTGCTTAGCATTGTTAACTGAGTTTGCTGTATAAGGGAATACTGCCTACCTCTCAGTGTTTTCAAGAGTGAGAAACATCACCTTTGTTCAAAAATCCCCCATACAACTGAATAGAAGATGCAGTGTTGCTTGTGTGAGAGAACCAACAATGTTTGTAGCAAGAGCGGCTAGCACCTTGTTTTGCAGTTTGAATTGAGTTTGCTGTTTGAAGGAATACTGCCTAGCTCTCAGGGTTTTCATGGGTGAGGAACAGCAACTTTGTGCCTAATAGTGCCTTTCGAGTGTGTGGAGAAACACTGTAGTTGTTCTAAGAAAATCTTTCATGATAGAAGGAAGAGGGTCTAGCAGTTTTCTTACCACTGTGAATTGAGCTTGCTGTTGAGGAGAACACTGCCTAACTCTCAGTGTTTCCATGAGTAAGAACACAAGTGAATGAAAGGAGCACTTTTGGTCTTGTTAGAGAACCATTAATTTGAGCAGCAAGAGGGTCTAGCCAATTGTTTACTATTGTGAATTCACTTAACATTCTAAAAGACTTCTGCATATCCCTTAGTTTTATCACGGTTCTAGATCATCAACTTTTTGCAAAATGACCCCTTTCAAGTGAATGGCAGAATCACTGTAGCTATTGAAAGAGACACATTAAAGTTAGAAGGAAGAAGCTCTATCACCTTGTTTAGCATTGTGCACTGAGTTGGCTTTTGAAAGGAACACTGCATAGGTCTCAGCTTTTTATGGTTGAGGAACATCAACTTTCAGCCAAATAGCCCCTTTCGAGTGACTGGAGAAACAGTCTAGTTTTAATAAAATCTATCATGTTAGAAGGAAGAGGGCCTAGCAGTTTGCTTAGCACTGTGAACTGAGTTTGCTGTATAAGGGAACCCTGCGTACCTCTCAATGTTTTCAAGAATGAGAAACATTACCTTTGTTGAAAATGGCCCTATACAACTGAAAGGAACATGCAGTGTAGCTTCTGTGAGAGAATCATTCACCTTAAAAGCAAAAGGGCCTAGAACCTTGTTTTGCAGTTTGATTTGAGTTTGCTGTTTAAAGGAATACTGATTACCTCTCAGCGTTTTCATTGGTGAAGAACATCTACTTTGTACATAATACCCATTTCAAGTGAGTGGACTAACACTGTAGTTCTTCTATGAAAATCTTCCATGTTAGAAGGAAGAGGGTCTAGCAGCTTGCTTAGCATTGTGAACTGACTTTGCTGTATAAGGGAATACTGCCTACCTCTCAGTGTTTTCAAAAGTGAGAAACATCACCTTTGTTCAAAAATCCCCCATACAACTGAATAGAAGATGCAGTGTTGCTTGTGTGAGAGAATCAATATTGTTTGAAGCAAGAGCGGCGACCACCTTGTTTTGCAGTTTGAATTGAGTTTGCTGTTTGAAGGAATACTGCCTACCTCTCAGTGTTTTCATGGCTGAGGAACAACTTTGTACCTAATACCCATTTCAAGTTAGTAGAGAAACACTAGTTCTTCTAAGAAAATATTTCATGTTAGAAGGAAGAGGGTCTAGCATCTTGCTTTGCATTGTGAACTGAGTTTGCTGTATAAGGGAATACTGCCTACCTCTCAGTGTTTTCAAGAGTGAGAAACATCACCTTTGTTCAAAAATCCCCCATGCAACTGAATAGAAGAGGCAGTGTTGCTTGTGTGAGAGAATCAACAATGTTTGAAGCAAGAACGGCTAGCACCTTGTTTTGCAGTTTGAACTGAGTTTGCTATTTGAAGGAATGCTGCCTACCTCTCAGCGTTTTCATGGGTGAGGAACATCAACTTTGTGCCTAATAGTCCATTTGAGTGTGTGGAGAAACACTGTAGTTCTTCTAAGAAAATGTTTCATGATAGAAGGAAGAGGGTCTAGCAGTTTGGTTAGCACTGTGAACTGAGTTTGCTGTGTAAGGGAATACGGCCTACCTCTCAGTGTTTTCAAGAATGAGAAACATTACCTTTGTTGAAAATGGCCCTATACAACTGAAAGGAACATGCAGTGTAGCTTCTGTGAGAGAATCATTCACGTTAGAAGCAAAAGGGCCTAGAACCTTGTTTTGCAGTTTGATTTGAGTTTGGTGTTTAAAGGAATACTGCCTACCTCTCAGCGTTTTCATGGGTGAAGAACATCAACTTTGTACATAATACCCATTTCAAGTGAGTGGAGAAACACTGTAGTTCTTCTAAGAAAATCTTCGATGTTAGAAGGAAGAGGGTCTAGTAGTTTTCTTAGAACTGTGAACTGAGTTTGCTGTGTAAGGGAATACTGCCTACCTCTCAGTGTTTTCAAGAATGAGAAACATTACCTTTGTTGAAAATGGCCCTATACAACTGAAAGGAACATGCAGTGTAGCTTCTGTGAGAGAATCATTCACGTTAGAAGCAAAAGGGCCTAGAACCTTGTTTTGCAGTTTGATTTGAGTTTGCTGTTTAAAGGAATACTGCCTACCTCTCAGCGTTTTCATGGGTGAAGAACATCTACTTTGTACATAATACCCATTTCAAGTGAGTGGACTAACACTGTAGTTCTTCTAAGAAAATCTTCCATGTTAGAAGGAAGAGGGTCTAGCAGCTTGCTTAGCATTGTGAACTGACTTTGCTGTATAAGGGAATACTGCCTACCTCGCAGTGATTTCGAGTGAGAAACATCACCTTTGTTCAAAATCCCCCACAAAACTGAATAGAAGATGCAGTGTAGCTTGTGTGAGAGAATCAATAATGTTTGAAGGAAGAGCGGCTAGCACCTTGTTTTGCAGTTTGAATAGAGTTTGCTGTTTAAAGGAATACTGCCTAGCTCTCAGGGTTTTCATGGGTGAGGAACAGCCACTTTGTGCCTAATAGTGCCTTTCGAGTGTGTGGAGAAACACTGTAGTTGTTCTCAGAAAATCTTTCATGATAGAAGGAAGAGGGTCTAGCAGTTTTCTTACCACTGTGAACTGAGCTTGCTGTTGAGGAGAACACTGCCTAACTCTCAGTGTTTCCATGAGTAAGAACACAAGTGAATGAAAGGAGCACTTTTGGTCTTGTTAGAGAACCATTAATTTTAGCAGCAAGAGGGTCTAGCCAATTGTTTACTATTGTGAATTCACTTAACATTCTAAAAGACTTCTGCATATCCCTTAGTGTTATCACGGTTCTAGATCATCAACTTTTTGCAAAATGACCCCTTTCAAGTGAACTGCAGAATCACTGTAGCTATTGAAAGAGACACATTAAAGTTAGAAGGAAGAAGCTCTATCACCTTGTTTAGCATTGTGCACTGAGTTGGCTTTTGAAAGGAACACTGCATAGGTCTCAGCTTTTTATGGTTGAGGAACATCAACTTTCAGCCAAATAGCCCCTTTCGAGTGACTGGAGAAACAGTATAGTTTTAATAAAATCTATCATGTTAGAAGGAAGAGGGCCTAGCAGTTTGCTTAGCACTGTGAACTGAGTTTCTGTATAAGGGAACCCTGCCTACATCTCAATGTTTTCAAGAATGAGAAACATTACCTTTGTTGAAAATGGCCCTATACAACTGAAAGGAACATGCAGTGTAGCTTCTGTGAGAGAATCATTCAGGGTAGAAGCAAAAGGGCCTAGAACCATGTTTGCAGTTTGATTTGAGTTTGCTGTTTAAAGGAATACTGCCTACCTCTCAGCGTTTTCATGGGTGAAGAACATCAACTTTGAACATAATACCCATTTCAAGTGAGTGGAGAAACACTGTAGTTCTTCTAAGAAAATCTTCCATGTTAGAAGGAAGAGGGTCTAGTAGTTTTCTTAGCACTGTGAACTGAGTTTGCTGTATAAGGGAATACTGCCTACCTCTCAGTGTTTTCATGGGTGAGGAACTTCAACTTTGTGCCTAATAGTCCCTTTGAGTGTGTGGAGAAACACTGTAGTTCTTCTAAGAAATTGTTTCATGTTAGAAGGAAGAGGGTCTAGCAGTTTGGTTAGCACTGTAAACTGAGTTTGCTGTGTAAGGGAATACGGCCTACCTCTCAGTGTTTTCAAGAATGAGAAACATTACCTTTGTTGAAAATGGCCCTATACAACTGAAAGGAACAGGCAGTGTAGCTTCTGTGAGAGAATCATTCACGTTAGAAGCAAAAGGGCCTAGAACCTTGTTTTGCAGTTTGATTTGAGTTTGCTGTTTAAAGGAATACTGCCTACCTCTCAGCGTTTTCAAGGGTGAAGAACATCTACTTTGTAAATAATACCCATTTCAAGTGAGTGGACTAACACTGTAGTTCTTCTAAGAAAATCTTCCATGTTAGAAGGAAGAGGGTCTAGCAGTTTGCTTAGCACTGTGAACTGAGTTTGCTGTATAAGGGAATATTGCCTACCTCGCAGTGATTTCAAGAGTGAGAAACATCACCTTTGTTCAAAATCCCCCTCAAAACTGAATAGAAGATGCCGTGTAGCTTGTGTCAGAGAATCAATAATGTTTGAAGCAAGAGCGGCTAGCACCTTGTTTTGCAGTTTGAATTGAGTTTGCTCTTTAAAGGAATACTGCCTACCTCTCAGCGTTTTCATGGGTGAAGAACATCTACTTTGTACATAATACCCATTTCAAGTGAGTGGACTAACACTGTAGTTCTTCTAAGAAAATCTTCCATGTTAGAAGGAAGAGGGTCTAGTAGTTTTCTTAGCACTGTGAACTGAGTTTGCTGTTGAGGAGAACACTGCCTAACTCTCAGTGTTTCCATGAGTAAGAACACAAGTGAATGAAAGGAGCACTTTTGGTCTTGTTAGAGAACCATTAGTTTTAGAAGCAAGAGGGTCTAGCCAATTGTTTACTATTGTGAATTCACTTAACATTCTAAAAGACTTCTGCATATCCCTTAGTGTTATCACGGTTCTAGATCATCAACTTTTTCAAAATGACCCCTTTCAAGTGAACCGAAGAATCACTGTAGCTATTGAAAGAGACACATTAAAGTTAGAAGGAAGAAGCTCTATCACCTTGTTTAGCATTGTGCACTGAGTTGGTTTTTGAAAGGAACACTGCATAGGTCTCAGCTTTTTATGGTTGAGGAACATCAACTTTCAGCCAAATAGCCCCTTTCGAGTGACTGGAGAAACAGTATAGTTTTAATAAAATCTATCATGTTAGAAGAAAGATGGCCTAGCAGTTTGCTTAGCACTGTGAACTGAGTTTGCTGTATAAGGGAACCCTGCCTACCTCTCAATGTTTTCAAGAATGACAAACATTACCTTTGTTGAAAATGGCCCTATACAACTGAAAGGAACATGCAGTGTAGCTTCTGTGAGAGAATCATTCAGGTTGGAAGCAAAAGGGCCTAGAACCATGTTTTGCAGTTTGATTTGAGTTTGCTGTTTAAAGGAATACTGCCTACCTCTCAGCGTTTTCATGGGTGAAGAACATCAACTTTGTACATAATACCCATTTCAAGTGAGTGGAGAAACACTGTAGTTCTTCTAAGAAAATCTTTCATGTTAGAAGGAAGAGGGTCTAGTAGTTTTCTTAGCACTGTGAACTGAGTTTGCTGTATAAGGGAACCCTGCCTACCTCTCAGTGTTTTCAAAAGTGAGAAACATCACCTTTGTTGAAAATGGCCCTATACAAATGAAAGGAAGATGTAGTGTAGCTTCTGTGAGAGAATCATTTATGTCAAAAGCAAGAGGGCCTAGAAGCTTGTTTTGCAGTTTGATTTGAGTTTCCTGTTTAAAGGAATACTGCCTACCTCTCAGTGTTTTCATGGCTGAGGAACAACTTTGTACCTAATACCCATTTCAAGTTAGTAGAGAAACACTATAGTTCTTCTAAGAAAATCTTTCATATTAGAAGGAAGTGGGTCTAGCATCTTGCTTTGCATTGTGAACTGAGTTTGCTGTATAAGGGAATGCTGCCTACCTCTCAGTGTTTTCAAGAGTGAGAAACATCACCTTTGTTCAAAAATCCCCCTTACAACTGAATAGAAGATGCAGTGTTGCTTGTGTGAGAGAATCAATAATGTTTGAAGCAAGAGCGGCTACCACCTTGTTTTGCAGTTTGAATTGAGTTTGCTGTTTGAAGGAATACTGCCTACCTCTCAGCGTTTTCATGGGTGAGGAACTTCAACTTGGTGCCTAATAGTCCCTTTGAGTGTGTGGAGAAACACTGTAGTTCTTCTAAGAAATTGTTTCATGTTAGAAGGAAGAGGGTCTAGCAGTTTGGTTAGCACTGTAAACTGAGTTTGCTGTGTAAGGGAATATGGCCTACCTCTCAGTGTTTTCAAGAATGAGAAACATTACCTTTGTTGAAAATGGCCCTATACAACTGAAAGGAACATGCAGTGTAGCTTCTGTGAGAGAATCATTCACGTTAGAAGCAAAAGGGCCTAGAACCTTGTTTTGCAGTTTGATTTGAGTATACTGTTTAAAGGAATACTGCCTACCTCTCAGCGTTTTCATGGGTGAAGAACATCTACTTTGTACATAATACCCATTTCAAGTGAGTGGAGAAACACTGTAGTTCTTCTAAGAAAATCTTCCATGTTAGAAGGAAGAGGGTCTAGCAGTTTGCTTAGCACTGTGAACTGAGTTTGCTGTATAAGGGAATATTGCCTACCTCGCAGTGATTTCAAGAGTGAGAAACATCACCTTTGTTCAAAATCCCCCACAAAACTGAATAGAAGATGCAGTGTAGCTTGTGTGAGAGAATCAATAATGTTTGAAGCAAGAGCGGCTAGCACCTTGTTTTGCAGTTTGAATTGAGTTTGCTGTTTGAAGGAATGCTGCCTAGCTCTCAGGGTTTTCATGGGTGAGGAACAGCAACTTTGTGCCTAATAGTGCCTTTCGAGTGTGTGGAGAAACACTGTAGTTGTTCTAAGAAAATCTTTCATGATAGAAGGAAGAGGGTCTAGCAGTTTTCTTACCACTGTGAACTGAGCTTGCTGTTGAGGAGAACACTGCCTAACTCTCAGTTTTTCCATGAGTAAGAACACAAGTGAATGAAAGGAGCACTTTTGGTCTTGTTAGAGAACCATTAGTTTTAGAAGCAAGAGGGTCTAGCCAATTGTTTACTATTGTGAATTCACTTAACATTCTAAAAGACTTCTGCATATCCCTTAGTGTTATCACGGTTCTAGATCATCAACTTTTTGCAAAATGACCCCTTTCAAGTGAACGGTAGAATCACTGTAGCTATTGAAAGAGACACATTAAAGTTAGAAGGAAGAAGCTCTATCACATTGTTTAGCATTGTGCACTGAGTTGGCTTTTGAAAGGAACACTGCATAGGTCTCAGCTTTTTATGGTTGAGGAACATCAACTTTCAGCCAAATAGCCCCTTTCGAGTGACTGGAGAAACAGTATAGTTTTAATAAAATCTATCATGTTAGAAGGAAGAGGGCCTAGCAGTTTGCTTAGAACTGTGAACTGAGTTTGCTGTATAAGGGAACCCTGCCTACATCTCAATGTTTTCAAGAATGAGAAACATTACCTTTGTTGAAAATGGCCCTATACAACTGAAAGGAACATGCAGTGTAGCTTCTGTGAGAGAATCATTCAGGTTAGAAGCAAAAGGGCCTAGAACCATGTTTTGCAGTTTGATTTGAGTTTGCTGTTTAAAGGAATACTGCCTACCTCTCAGCGTTTTCATGGGTGAAGAACATCAACTTTGAACATAATACCCATTTCAAGTGAGTGGAGAAACACTGTAGTTCTTCTAAGAAAATCTTCCATGTTAGAAGGAAGAGGGTCTAGTAGTTTTCTTAGCACTGTGAACTGAGTTTGCTGTATAAGGGAATACTGCCTACCTCTCAGTGTTTTCAAGAATGAGAAACATTACCTTTGTTGAAAATGGCCCTATACAACTGAAAGGAACATGCAGTGTAGCTTCTGTGAGAGAATCATTCACGTTAGAAGCAAAAGGGCCTAGAACCTTGTTTTGCAGTTTGATTTGAGTTTGCTGTTTAAAGGAATACTGCCTACCTCTCAGCGTTTTCATGGGTGAAGAACATCTACTTTGTACATAATACCCATTTCAAGTGAGTGGAGAAACACTGTAGTTCTTCTAAGAAAATCTTCCATGTTAGAAGGAAGAGGGTCTAGCAGTTTGCTTAGCACTGTGAACTGAGTTTGCTGTATAAGGGAATATTGCCTACCTCGCAGTGATTTCAAGAGTGAGAAACATCACCTTTGTTCAAAATCCCCCACAAAACTGAATAGAAGATGCAGTGTAGCTTGTGTGAGAGAATCAATAATGTTTGAAGCAAGAGCGGCTAGCACCTTGTTTTGCAGTTTGAATTGAGTTTGCTGTTTGAAGGAATGCTGCCTAGCTCTCAGGGTTTTCATGGGTGAGGAACAGCAACTTTGTGCCTAATAGTGCCTTTCGAGTGTGTGGAGAAACACTGTAGTTGTTCTAAGAAAATCTTTCATGATAGAAGGAAGAGGGTCTAGCAGTTTTCTTACCACTGTGAACTGAGCTTGCTGTTGAGGAGAACACTGCCTAACTCTCAGTTTTTCCATGAGTAAGAACACAAGTGAATGAAAGGAGCACTTTTGGTCTTGTTAGAGAACCATTAGTTTTAGAAGCAAGAGGGTCTAGCCAATTGTTTACTATTGTGAATTCACTTAACATTCTAAAAGACTTCTGCATATCCCTTAGTGTTATCACGGTTCTAGATCATCAACTTTTTGCAAAATGACCCCTTTCAAGTGAACGGTAGAATCACTGTAGCTATTGAAAGAGACACATTAAAGTTAGAAGGAAGAAGCTCTATCACATTGTTTAGCATTGTGCACTGAGTTGGCTTTTGAAAGGAACACTGCATAGGTCTCAGCTTTTTATGGTTGAGGAACATCAACTTTCAGCCAAATAGCCCCTTTCGAGTGACTGGAGAAACAGTATAGTTTTAATAAAATCTATCATGTTAGAAGGAAGAGGGCCTAGCAGTTTGCTTAGAACTGTGAACTGAGTATGCTGTATAAGGGAACCCTGCCTACATCTCAATGTTTTCAAGAATGAGAAACATTACCTTTGTTGAAAATGGCCCTATACAACTGAAAGGAACATGCAGTGTAGCTTCTGTGAGAGAATCATTCAGGTTAGAAGCAAAAGGGCCTAGAACCATGTTTTGCAGTTTGATTTGAGTTTGCTGTTTAAAGGAATACTGCCTACCTCTCAGCGTTTTCATGGGTGAAGAACATCAACTTTGAACATAATACCCATTTCAAGTGAGTGGAGAAACACTGTAGTTCTTCTAAGAAAATCTTCCATGTTAGAAGGAAGAGGGTCTAGTAGTTTTCTTAGCACTGTGAACTGAGTTTGCTGTATAAGGGAATACTGCCTACCTCTCAGTGTTTTCAAGAATGAGAAACATTACCTTTGTTGAAAATGGCCCTATACAACTGAAAGGAACATGCAGTGTAGCTTCTGTGAGAGAATCATTCACGTTAGAAGCAAAAGGGCCTAGAACCTTGTTTTGCAGTTTGATTTGAGTTTGCTGTTTAAAGGAATACTGCCTACCTCTCAGCGTTTTCATGGGTGAAGAACATCAACTTTGAACATAATACCCATTTCAAGTGAGTGGAGAAACACTGTAGTTCTTCTAAGAAAATCTTCCATGTTAGAAGGAAGAGGGTCTAGTAGTTTTCTTAGCACTGTGAACTGAGTTTGCTGTATAAGGGAATACTGCCTACCTCTCAGTGTTTTCATGGGTGAGGAACTTCAACTTTGTGCCTAATAGTCCCTTTGAGTGTGTGGAGAAACACTGTAGTTCTTCTAAGAAATTGTTTCATGTTAGAAGGAAGAGGGTCTAGCAGTTTGGTTAGCACTGTAAACTGAGTTTGCTGTGTAAGGGAATACGGCCTACCTCTCAGTGTTTTCAAGAATGAGAAACATTACCTTTGTTGAAAATGGCCCTATACAACTGAAAGGAACAGGCAGTGTAGCTTCTGTGAGAGAATCATTCATGTCAAAAGCAAGAGGGCCTAGAAGCTTGTTTTGCAGTTTGATTTGAGTTTCCTGTTTAAAGGAATACTGCCTACCTCTCAGTGTTTTCATGGCTGAGGAACAACTTTGTACCTAATACCCATTTCAAGTTAGTAGAGAAACACTATAGTTCTTCTAAGAAAATCTTTCATATTAGAAGGAAGTGGGTCTAGCATCTTGCTTTGCATTGTGAACTGAGTTTGCTGTATAAGGGAATGCTGCCTACCTCTCAGTGTTTTCAAGAGTGAGAAACATCACCTTTGTTCAAAAATCCCCCTTACAACTGAATAGAAGATGCAGTGTTGCTTGTGTGAGAGAATCAATAATGTTTGAAGCAAGAGCGGCTACCACCTTGTTTTGCAGTTTGAATTGAGTTTGCTGTTTGAAGGAATACTGCCTACCTCTCAGCGTTTTCATGGGTGAGGAACTTCAACTTTGTGCCTAATAGTCCCTTTGAGTGTGTGGAGAAACACTGTAGTTCTTCTAAGAAATTGTTTCATGTTAGAAGGAAGAGGGTCTAGCAGTTTGGTTAGCACTGTAAACTGAGTTTGCTGTGTAAGGGAATATAGCCTACCTCTCAGTGTTTTCAAGAATGAGAAACATTACCTTTGTTGAAAATGGCCCTATACAACTGAAAGGAACATGCAGTGTAGCTTCTGTGAGAGAATCATTCACGTTAGAAGCAAAAGGGCCTAGAACCTTGTTTTGCAGTTTGATTTGAGTATACTGTTTAAAGGAATACTGCCTACCTCTCAGCGTTTTCATGGGTGAAGAACATCTACTTTGTACATAATACCCATTTCAAGTGAGTGGACTAACCCTGTAGTTCTTCTAAGAAAATCTTCCATGTTAGAAGGAAGAGGGTCTAGCAGTTTGCTTAGCACTGTGAACTGAGTTTGCTGTATAAGGGAATATTGCCTACCTCGCAGTGATTTCAAGAGTGAGAAACATCACCTTTGTTCAAAATCCCCCTCAAAACTGAATAGAAGATGCCGTGTAGCTTGTGTCACAGAATCAATAATGTTTGAAGCAAGAGCGGCTAGCACCTTGTTTTGCAGTTTGAATTGAGTTTGCTCTTTAAAGGAATACTGCCTACCTCTCAGCGTTTTCATGGGTGAAGAACATCTACTTTGTACATAATACCCATTTCAAGTGAGTGGAGAAACACTGTAGTTCTTCTAAGAAAATCTTTCATGATAGAAGGAAGAGGGTCTAGCAGTTTTCTTACCACTGTGAACTGAGCTTGCTGTTGAGGAGAACACTGCCTAACTCTCAGTTTTTCCATGAGTAAGAACACAAGTGAATGAAAGGAGCACTTTTGGTCTTGTTAGAGAACCATTAGTTTTAGAAGCAAGAGGGTCTAGCCAATTGTTTACTATTGTGAATTCACTTAACATTCTAAAAGACTTCTGCATATCCCTTAGTGTTATCACGGTTCTAGATCATCAACTTTTTGCAAAATGACCCCTTTCAAGTGAACGGCAGAATCACTGTAGCTATTGAAAGAGACACATTAAAGTTAGAAGGAAGAAGCTCTATCACCTTGTTTAGCATTGTGCACTGAGTTGGCTTTTGAAAGGAACACTGCATAGGTCTCAGCTTTTTATGGTTGAGGAACATCAACTTTCAGCCAAATAGCCCCTTTCGAGTGACTGGAGAAACAGTATAGTTTTAATAAAATCTATCATGTTAGAAGGAAGAGGGCCTAGCAGTTTGCTTAGAACTGTGAACTGAGTTTGCTGTATAAGGGAACCCTGCCTACATCTCAATGTTTTCAAGAATGAGAAACATAACCTTTGTTGAAAATGGCCCTATACAACTGAAAGGAACATGCAGTGTAGCTTCTGTGAGAGAATCATTCAGGTTAGAAGCAAAAGGGCCTAGAACCATGTTTTGCAGTTTGATTTGAGTTTGCTGTTTAAAGGAATACTGCCTACCTCTCAGCGTTTTCATGGGTGAAGAACGTCAACTTTGAACATAATACCCATTTCAAGTGAGTGGAGAAACACTGTAGTTCTTCTAAGAAAATCTTCCATGTTAGAAGGAAGAGGGTCTAGTAGTTTTCTTAGCACTGTGAACTGAGTTTGCTGTATAAGAGAATACTGCCTACCTCTCAGTGTTTTCAAGAATGAGAAACATTACCTTTGTTGAAAATGTCCCTATACAACTGAAAGGAACATGCAGTGTAGCTTCTGTGAGAGAATCATTCACGTTAGAAGCAAAAGGGCCTAGAACCTTGTTTTGCAGTTTGATTTGAGTTTGCTGTTTAAAGGAATACTGCCTACCTCTCAGCGTTTTCATGGGTGAAGAACATCTACTTTGTACATAATACCCATTTCAAGTGAGTGGACTAACACTGTAGTTCTTCTAAGAAAATCTTCCATGTTAGAAGGAAGAGGGTCTAGTAGTTTTCTTAGCACTGTGAACTGAGTTTGCTGTATAAGGGAATACTGCCTACCTCTCAGTGTTTTCAAAAGTGAGAAACATCACCTTTGTTCAAAAATCCCCCTAACAACTGAATAGAAGATGCAGTGTTGCTTGTGTGAGAGAATCAATAATGTTTGAAGCAAGAGCGGCTACCACCTTGTTTTGCAATTTGAATTGAGTTTGCTGTTTGAAGGAATACTGCCTACCTCTCAGCGTTTTCATGGGTGAAGTACTTCAACTTTGTGCCTAATAATCCCTTTGAGTGTGTGGAGAAACACTGTAGTTCTTCTAAGAAATTGTTTCATGTTAGAAGGAAGAGGGTCTAGCAGTTTGGTTAGCACTGTAAACTGAGTTTGCTGTGTAAGGGAATACGGCCTACCTCTCAGTGTTTTCAAGAATGAGAAACATTACCTTTGTTGAAAATGGCCCTATACAACTGAAAGGAACAGGCAGTGTAGCTTCTGTGAGAGAATCATTCACGTTAGAAGCAAAAGGGCCTAGAACCTTGTTTTGCAGTTTGATTTGAGTTTACTGTTTAAAGGAATACTGCCTATCTCTCAGCGTTTTCATGGTTGAAGAACATCAACTTTGTACATAATACCCATTTCAAGTGAGTGGAGAAACACTGTAGTTCTTCTAAGAAAATCTTCCATGTTAGAAGGAAGAGGGTCTAGCAGTTTGCTTAGCACTGTGAACTGAGTTTGCTGTATAAGGGAATATTGCCTACCTTGCAGTGATTTCAAGAGTGAGAAACATCACCTTTGTTCAAAATCCCCCACAAAACTGAATAGAAGATGCAGTGTAGCTTGTGTGAGAGAATCAATAATGTTTGAAGCAAGAGCGGCTAGCACCTTGTTTTGCAGTTTGAATTGAGTTTGCTGTTTGAAGGAATGCTGCCTAGCTCTCAGGGTTTTCATGGGTGAGGAACAGCAACTTTGTGCCTAATAGTGCCTTTCGAGTGTGTGGAGAAACACTGTAGTTGTTCTAAGAAAATCTTTCATGATAGAAGGAAGAGGGTCTAGCAGTTTTCTTACCACTGTGAACTGAGCTTGCTGTTGAGGAGAACACTGCCTAACTCTCAGTTTTTCCATGAGTAAGAACACAAGTGAATGAAAGGAGCACTTTTGGTCTTGTTAGAGAACCATTAGTTTTAGAAGCAAGAGGGTCTAGCCAATTGTTTACTATTGTGAATTCACTTAACATTCTAAAAGACTTCTGCATATCCCTTAGTGTTATCACGGTTCTAGATCATCAACTTTTTGCAAAATGACCCCTTTCAAGTGAACGGCAGAATCACTGTAGCTATTGAAAGAGACACATTAAAGTTAGAAGGAAGAAGCTCTATCACCTTGTTTAGCATTGTGCACTGAGTTGGCTTTTAAAAGGAACACTGCATAGGTCTCAGCTTCTTAGGGTTGAGGAACATCAACTTTCAGCCAAATAGCCCCTTTCGAGTGACTGGAGAAACAGTATAGTTTTAATAAAATCTATCATGTTAGAAGGAAGAGGGCCTAGCAGTTTGCTTAGCACTGTGAACTGAGTTTGCTGTATAAGGGAACCCTGCCTACATCTCAATGTTTTCAAGAATGAGAAACATTACCTTTGTTGAAAATGGCCCTATACAACTGAAAGGAACATGCAGTGTAGCTTCTGTGAGAGAATCATTCAGGTTAGAAGCAAAAGGGCCTAGAACCATGTTTTGCAGTTTGATTTGAGTTTGCTGTTTAAAGGAATACTGCCTACCTCTCAGCGTTTTCATGGGTGAAGAACATCAACTTTGTACATAATACCCATTTCAAGTGAGTGGAGAAACACTGTAGTTCTTCTAAGAAAATCTTCCATGTTAGAAGGAAGAGGGTCTAGTAGTTTTCTTAGCACTGTGAACTGAGTTTGCTGTATAAGAGAATACTGCCTACCTCTCAGTGTTTTCAAGAATGAGAAACATTACCTTTGTTGAAAATGGCCCTATACAACTGAAAGGAACATGCAGTGTAGCTTCTGTGAGAGAATCATTCACCTTAGAAGCAAAAGGGCCTAGAACCTTGTTTTGCAGTTTGATTTGAGTTTGCTGTTTAAAGGAATACTGCCTACCTCTCAGCGTTTTCATGGGTGAAGAACATCTCCTTTGTACATAATACCCATTTCAAGTGAGTGGACTAACACTGTAGTTCTTCTAAGAAAATCTTCCATGTTAGAAGGAAGAGGGTCTAGTAGTTTTCTTAGCACTGTGAACTGAGTTTGCTGTATAAGGGAATACTGCCTACCTCTCAGTGTTTTCAAAAGTGAGAAACATCACCTTTGTTCAAAAATCCCCCTAACAACTGAATAGAAGATGCAGTGTTGCTTGTGTGAGAGAATCAATAATGTTTGAAGCAAGAGCGGCTACCACCTTGTTTTGCAGTTTGAATTGAGTTTGCTGTTTGAAGGAATACTGCCTACCTCTCAGCGTTTTCATGGGTGAGGAACTTCAACTTTGTGCCTAATAGTCCCTTTGAGTGTGTGGAGAAACACTGTAGTTGTTCTAAGAAAATCTTTCATGATAGAAGGAAGAGGGTCTAGCAGTTTTCTTATCACTGTGAACTGAACTTGCTGTTGGGGAGAACACTGCCTAACTCTCAGTTTTTCCATGAGTAAGAACACAAGTGAATGAAAGGAGCACTTTTGGTCTTGTTAGAGAACCATTAGCTTTAGAAGCAAGAGGGTCTAGCCAATTGTTTACTATTGTGAATTCACTTAACATTCTAAAAGACTTCTGCATATCCCTTAGTGTTATCACGGTTCTAGATCATCAACTTTTTGCAAAATGACCCCTTTCAAGTGAACGGCAGAATCACTGTAGCTATTGAAAGAGACACATTAAAGTTAGAAGGAAGAAGCTCTATCACCTTGTTTAGCATTGTGCACTGAGTTGGCTTTTGAAAGGAACACTGCATAGGTCTCAGCTTTTTATGGTTGAGGAACATCAACTTTCAGCCAAATAGCCCCTTTCGAGTGACTGGAGAAACAGTATAGTTTTAATAAAATCTATCATGTTAGAAGGAAGAGGGCCTAGCAGTTTGCTTAGCACTGTGAACTGAGTTTCTGTATAAGGTAACCCTGCCTACATCTCAATGTTTTCAAGAATGAGAAACATTACTTTTGTTGAAAATGGCCCTATACAACTGAAAGGAACATGCAGTGTAGCTTCTGTGAGAGAATCATTCAGGTTAGAAGCAAAAGGGCCTAGAACCATGTTTTGCAGTTTGATTTGAGTTTGCTGTTTAAAGGAATACTGCCTACCTCTCAGCGTTTTCATGGGTGAAGAACATCAACTTTGAACATAATACCCATTTCAAGTGAGTGGAGAAACACTGTAGTTCTTCTAAGAAAATCTTCCATGTTAGAAGGAGGAGGGTCTAGAAGTTTTCTTAGCACTGTGAACTGAGTTTGCTGTATAAGGGAATACTGCCTACCTCTCAGTGTTTTCAAGAATGAGAAACATTACCTTTGTTGAAAATGGCCCTATACAACTGAAAGGAACATGCAGTGTAGCTTCTGTGAGAGAATCATTCACCTTAGAAGCAAAAGGGCCTAGAACCTTGTTTTGCAGTTTGATTTGAGTTTGCTGTTTAAAGGAATACTGCCTACCTCTCAGCGTTTTCATGGGTGAAGAACATCTCCTTTGTACATAATACCCATTTCAAGTGAGTGGACTAACACTGTAGTTCTTCTAAGAAAATCTTCCATGTTAGAAGGAAGAGGGTCTAGTAGTTTTCTTAGCACTGTGAACTGAGTTTGCTGTATAAGGGAATACTGCCTACCTCTCAGTGTTTTCAAAAGTGAGAAACATCACCTTTGTTCAAAAATCCCCCTAACAACTGAATAGAAGATGCAGTGTTGCTTGTGTGAGAGAATCAATAATGTTTGAAGCAAGAGCGGCTACCACCTTGTTTTGCAGTTTGAATTGAGTTTGCTGTTTGAAGGAATACTGCCTACCTCTCAGCGTTTTCATGGGTGAGGAACTTCAACTTTGTGCCTAATAGTCCCTTTGAGTGTGTGGAGAAACACTGTAGTTCTTCTAAGAAATTGTTTCATGTTAGAAGGAAGAGGGTCTAGCAGTTTGGTTAGCACTGTAAACTGAGTTTGCTGTGTAAGGGAATACGGCCTACCTCTCAGTGTTTTCAAGAATGAGAAACATTACCTTTGTTGAAAATGGCCCTATACAACTGAAAGGAACAGGCAGTGTAGCTTCTGTGAGAGGATCATTCACGTTAGAAGCAAAAGGGCCTAGAACCTTGTTTTGCAGTTTGATTTGAGTTTACTGTTTAAAGGAATACTGCCTATCTCTCAGCGTTTTCATGGGTGAAGAACATCAACTTTGTACATAATACCCATTTCAAGTGAGTGGAGAAACACTGTAGTTCTTCTAAGAAAATCTTCCATGTTAGAAGGAAGAGGGTCTAGCAGTTTGCTTAGCACTGTGAACTGAGTTTGCTGTATAAGGGAATATTGCCTACCTCGCAGTGATTTCAAGAGTGAGAAACATCACCTTTGTTCAAAATCCCCCACAAAACTGAATAGAAGATGCAGTGTAGCTTGTGTGAGAGAATCAATAATGTTTGAAGCAAGAGCGGCTAGCACCTTGTTTTGCAGTTTGAATTGAGTTTGCTCTTTGAAGGAATACTGCCTAGCTCTCAGGGTTTTCATGGGTGAGGAACAGCAACTTTGTGCCTAATAGTGCCTTTCGAGTGTGTGGAGAAACACTGTAGTTGTTCTAAGAAAATCTTTCATGATAGAAGGAAGAGGGTCTAGCAGTTTTCTTATCACTGTGAACTGAACTTGCTGTTGGATAGAACACTGCCTAACTCTCAGTTTTTCCATGAGTAAGAACACAAGTGAATGAAAGGAGCACTTTTGGTCTTGTTAGAGAACCATTAGCTTTAGAAGCAAGAGGGTCTAGCCAATTGTTTACTATTGTGAATTCACTTAACATTCTAAAAGACTTCTGCATATCCCTTAGTGTTATCACGGTTTTAGATCATCAACTTTTTGCAAAATGACCCCTTTCAAGTGAACGGCAGAATCACTGTAGCTATTGAAAGAGACACATTAAAGTTAGAAGGAAGAAGCTCTATCACCTTTTTTAGCATTGTGCACTGAGTTGGCTTTTGAAAGGAACACTGCATAGGTCTCAGCTTTTTATGGTTGAGGAACATCAACTTTCTGCCAAATAGCCCCTTTCGAATGACTGGAGAAACAGTATAGTTTTAATAAAATCTATCATGTTAGAAGGAAGAGGGCCTAGCAGTTTGCTTAGCACTGTGAACTGAGTTTGCTGTATAAGGGAACCCTGCCTACCTCTCAATGTTTTCAAGAATGAGAAACATTACCTTTGTTGAAAATGGCCCTATACAACTGAAAGGAACATGCAGTGTAGCTTCTGTGAGAGAATCATTCAGGTTGGAAGCAAAAGGGCCTAGAACCATGTTTTGCAGTTTGATTTGAGTTTGCTGTTTAAAGGAATACTGCCTACCTCTCAGCGTTTTCATGGGTGAAGAACATCAACTTTGTACATAATACCCATTTCAAGTGAGTGGAGAAACACTGTAGTTCTTCTAAGAAAATCTTCCATGTTAGAAGGAAGAGGGTCTAGTAGTTTTCTTAGCACTGTGAACTGAGTTTGCTGTATAAGGGAACACTGCCTACCTCTCAGTGTTTTCAAGAATGTGAAACATTACCTTTGTTGAAAATGGCCCTATACAACTGAAAGGAACATGCAGTGTAGCTTCTGTGAGAGAATCATTCACCTTAGAAGCAAAAGGGCCTAGAACCTTGTTTTGCAGTTTGATTTGAGTTTGCTGTTTAAAGGAATACTGCCTACCTCTCAGCGTTTTCATGGGTGAAGAACATCTACTTTGTACATAATACCCATTTCAAGTGAGTGGACTAACACTGTAGTTCTTCTAAGAAAAAAATCTTCCATGTTAGAAGGAAGAGGGTCTAGTAGTTTTCTTAGCACTGTGAAATGAGTTTGCTGTATAAGGGAATACTGCCTACCTCTCTGTGTTTTCAAGAGTGAGAAACATCACCTTTGTTCAAAAATCCCCCATGCAACTGAATAGAAGAGGCAGTGTTGCTTGTGTGAGAGAATCAACAATGTTTGAAGCAAGAGCGGCTAGCACCTTGTTTTGCAGTTTGAACTGAGTTTGCTATTTGAAGGAATACTGCCTACCTCTCAGCGTTTTCATGGGTGAGGAACATCAACTTTGTGCCTAATAGTCCCTTTGAGTGTGTGGAGAAACACTGTAGTTCTTCTAAGAAATTGTTTCATGATGGAAGGAAGAGGGTCTAGCAGTTTGGTTAGCACTGTGAACTGATTTTGCTGTGTAAGGGAATACTGCCTACCTCTCAGTGTTTTCAAGAATGAGAAAAATTACCTTTGTTGAAAATGGCCCTATACAACTGAAAGGAACATGCAGTGTAGCTTCTGTGAGAGAATCATTCATGTTAGAAGCAAAAGGGCCTAGAACCTTGTTTTGCAGTTTGATTTGAGTTTGCTGTTTAAAGGAATACTGCCTACCTCTCAGCGTTTTCATGGGTGAAGAACATCAACTTTGTACATAATACCCATTTCAAGTGAGTGGAGAAACACTGTAGTTCTTCTAAGAAAATCTTCCATGTTAGAAGGAAGAGGGTCTAGCAGTTTGCTTAGCACTGTGAACTGAGTTTGCTATGTAAGGGAATACTGCCTACCTCTCAGGGTTTTAAAGTGTGAGGAATATAGTCTTTGGCAAAAGAGCCCCTTTCAAGTGAATGGAAGAAACATTCTATCTCTTGTAATGCAGATGTCAAGTTTTGCAGCAGGAGGTTCTAGCCCATTGTTTCCCTGTGAGAATTGAATTAGCATGTGAAACAATGCTTCCCAAAGAAAGTCTTTATTGAGGGATATACTTCCTAGCACAGAGTGGTTTCCTGTGGTTGGACCATCACTTTTTTGGAAAAGTGCCAAATTCAAGTGAAAGGAAGCAGCACTGTTTCTGTTTTAAGAACAGCATTAATGTTAGAAGCAAGGGGGGCTAGCATGCTGTTTACCAGTGAGAAGTGAATGAACTTTCCAAGGGAATACTGCCTGTCTCTCAAGCTTTACACTGTGCGGAACATTACTTTTTTCAAATAGCCATTTGCAAGTGAATGGAAGAAGCACTGTTTCTCTTCTAAGAGACCATAAATGTTACAAGCAAGAGGGCCAAGAACCTTGTTTAGCATTTGAATTCAGTTAGCTGGTTATAAGAATACGGCCTACATCTCAGTGTTATTCTGGGTGAAAAACATAAAGTTTGTGCCAAATACCGCCTTTCAAATGAATGGAGAAACACTGTAGCTCTTCTAATAAAACCATTAAAGTAGACGGAAGAGGGTCTAGCAGCTTGCTTACAATTGCGAATGGAGCTTGCTGTTAAAGGGAACAATGCCTACCTCTCAGTGTTTCCATGAATGAGAACACAAGTGCATGAAAGGATCACTGTTGGTCTTGTGAGAGAACCAAGAATTTAAGAAGCAAGAGGGTCTAGCCACTTGTTTAATATTGTGAATTCAGTTCACATTTTAAAAGACTTCTGCCTATCCCTAAGTGTTTTCAAGGTTCTGGATCATCAACTTTTTGCAAAATGACCCCTTTCAAGTGAATGGCAGGAGCCCTGTAGCTCTAGAAAGACACACATTAAAGTTAGAAGCAAGAAGGTCTACAACCTTGTTTAGCCTTGTGAACGGAGTTGGCTTTTGAAAGGAACACTGCCTAAGTCTCAGCTTTGTCATGGGTGAGGAACATTACCTTTCAGCCAAATAGCCCCTTTTGAGGGAATGGAGAAACACTCTAGTTTTAATAAAATCTTTCATGTTAGAAGGAAGAGGGTCTAGCAGTTTGCTTAGCACTGTGAACTGAGTTTGCTGTATAAGGGAATACTGTCTACCTCTCAGTGTTTTCAAAAATGAGGAACATAACCTTTGTTGCAAATGGCCCGATACAACTGAAAGGAAGTTGCAGTGCAGCTTTGGTGAGAGAATCATCCATGTCAGAAGCCAGAAGGCCTAGAACCTTGTTTTGCAGTTTGATTTGAATTTGCTGTTTAAAGGAATACTGTCTACCTCTCAGCGTTTTCATGGCTGAGGAACAGCTTTGTACATAGTACCCATTTCAAGTGAGTAGAGAAACACAATAGTTCTTCTAAGAAAATCTTTCATGTTAGAAGGAAGAGGGTCTAGCAGCTTGCTTTGCATTGTGAACTGACTTTGCTGTATAAGGGAACACTGCCTACCTCTCAGTGTTTTCAAGAGTGAGAAACATCACCTTTGTTCAAAAATCCCCCATGCAACTGAATAGAAGAGGCAGTGTTGCTTGTGTGAGAGAATCAACAATGTTTGAAGCAAGAGCGGCTAGCACCTTGTTTTGCAGTTTGAACTGAGTTTGCTATTTGAAGGAATACTGCCTACCTCTCAGCGTTTTCATGGGTGAGGAACATCAACTTTGTGCCTAATAGTCCCTTTGAGTGTGTGGAGAAACACTGTAGTTCTTCTAAGAAAATGTTTCATGATAGAAGGAAGAGGGTCTTGCAGTTTGGTTAGCACTGTGAACTGAGTTTGCTGTGTAAGGGAATATTGCCTACCTCTCAGTGTTTTCAAGAATGAGAAACATTACCTTTGTTGAAAATTTCCCTATACAACTGAAAGCAACATGCAGTGTAGCTTCTGTGAGAGAATCATTCAGGTTAGAAGCAAAAGGGCCTAGAACCTTGTTTTGCAGTTTGATTTGAGTTTGCTGTTTAAAGGAATACTGCCTACCTCTCAGCGTTTTCATGGGTGAAGAACATCAACTTTGTACATAATACCCATTTCAAGTGAGTGGAGAAACACTGTAGTTCTTCTAAGAAAATCTTCGATGTTAGAAGGAAGAGGGTCTAGTTGTTTTCTTAGCACTGTGAACTGAGTTTCCTGTATAAGGGAATACTGCCTACCTCTCAGTGTTTTCAAGAATGAGAAACATTACCTTTGTTGAAAATGGCCCTATACAACTGAAAGGAACATGCAGTGTAGCTTCTGTGAGAGAATCATTCACGTTAGAAGCAAAAGGGCCTAGAACCTTGTTTTGCAGTTTGATTTGAGTTTGCTGTTTAAAGGAATACTGCCGACCTCTCAGCGTTTTGATGGGTGAAGAACATCAACTTTGTACATAATACCCATTTCAAGTGAGTGGAAAAACACTGTAGTTCTTCTAAGAAAATCTTCGATGTTAGAAGGAAGAGGGTCTAGTAGTTTTCTTAGCACTGTGAACTGAGTTTGCTGTATAAGGGAATACTGCCTACCTCTCAGTGTTTTCAAAATGAGAAACATCACCTTTGTTCAAAAATCCCCCTTACAACTGAATAGAAGATGCAGTGTTGCTTGTGTGAGAGAATCAATAATGTTTGAAGCAAGAGCGGCTACCACCTTGTTTTGCAGTTTGAATTGAGTTTGCTGTTTGAAGGAATACTGCCTACCTCTCAACATTTTCATGGGTGAGGAACTTCAACTTTGTGCCTAATAGTCCCTTTGAGTGTGTGGAGAAACACTGTAGTTCTTCTAAGAAAATCTTCCATGTTAGAAGGAAGAGGGTCTAGCATCTTGCTTTGCATTGTGAACTGAGTTTGCTGTATAAGGGAATACTGCCTACCTCTCAGTGTTTTCAAGAGTGAGAAACATCACCTTTGTTCAAAATCCCCCTCAAAACTGAATAGAAGATGCAGTGTAGCTTGTGTGAGAGAATCAATAATGTTTGAAGCAAGAGCGGCTAGCACCTTGTTTTGCAGTTTGAATTGAGTTTGCTGTTTAAAGGAATACTGCCTAGCTCTCACGGTTTTCATAGGTGAGGAACAGCAACTTTGTGCCTAATAGTGCCTTTCGAGTGTGTGGAGAAACACTGTAGTTGTTCTCAGAAAATCTTTCATGATAGAAGGAAGAGGGTCTAGCAGTTTTCTTACCACTGTGAACTGAGCTTGCTGTTGAGGAGAACACTGCCTAACTCTCACTGTTTCCATGAGTAAAAACACAAGTGAATGAAAGGAGCACTTTTGGTCTTGTTAGAGAACCATTAATTTTAGCAGCAAGAGGGTCTAGCCAATTGTTTACTATTGTGAATTCACTTAACATTCTAAAAGACTTCTGCATATCCCTTAGTGTTATCACGGTTCTAGATCATCAACTTTTTGCAAAATGACCCCTTTCAAGTGAACGGCAGAATCACTGTAGCTATTGAAAGAGACACATTAAAGTTAGAAGGAAGAAGCTCTATCACATTGTTTAACATTGTGCACTGAGTTGGCTTTTGAAAGGAACACTGCATAGGTCTCAGCTTTTTATGGTTGAGGAACATCAACTTTCAGCCAAATAGCCCCTTTCGAGTGACTGGAGAAACAGTCTAGTTTTAATAAAATCTATCATGTTAGAAGAAAGAGGGCCTAGCAGTTTGCTTAGCACTGTGAACTGAGTTTGCTGTATAAGGGAACCCTGCCTACCTCTCAATGTTTTCAAGAATGAGAAACATTACCTTTGTTGAAAATGGCCCAATACAAATGAAAGGAAGATGCAGTGTAGCTTCTGTGAGAGAATCATTCATGTCAAAAGCAAGAGGGCCTAGAAGCTTGTTTTGCAGTTTGATTTGAGTTTCCTGTTTAAAGGAATACTGCCTACCTCTCAGTGTTTTCATGGCTGAGGAACAACTTTGTACCTAATACCCATTTCAAGTTAGTAGAGAAACACTATAGTTCTTCTAAGAAAATCTTTCATGTTAGGAGGAAGAGGGTCTAGCAGTTTGGTTAACAATGTGAACTGAGTTTGCTGTGTAAGGGAATACGGCCTACCTCTCAGTGTTTTCAAGAATGAGAAACATTACCTTTGTTGAAAATGGCCCTATACAACTGAAAGGAACATGCAGTGTAGCTTCTGTGAGAGAATCATTCACGTTAGAAGCAAAAGGGCCTAGAACCTTGTTTTGCAGTTTGATTTGAGTTTGCTGTTTAAAGGAATACTGCCTACCTGTCAGCGTTTTCATGGGTGAAGAACATCAACTTTGTACATAATACCCATTTCAAGTGAGTGGAGAAACACTGTAGTTCTTCTAAGAAAATCTTCCATGTTAGAAGGAAGAGGGTCCAGCATCTTGCTTTGCATTGTGAACTGAGTTTGCTGTATAAGTTAATACTGCCTACCTCTCAGTGTTTTCAAGAGTGAGAAACATCACCTTTGTTCAAAAATCCCCCATGCAACTGAATAGAAGAGGCAGTGTTGCTTGTGTGAGAGAATCAACAATGTTTGAAGCAAGATCGGCTAGCACCTTGTTTTGCAGTTTGAACTGAGTTTGCTAATTGAAGGAATACTGCCTACCTCTCAGCGTTTTCATGGGTGACGCATCAACTTTGTGCCTAATAGTCCCTTTGAGTGTGTGAAGAAACACTGTAGTGCTTCTAAGAAATTGTTTCATGATAGAAGGAAGAGGGTCTAGCAGTTTGGTTAGCACTGTGAACTGAGTTTGCTGTGTAAGGGAATACTGCCTACCTCTCAGTGTTTTCAAGAATGAGAAACATTACCTTTGTTGAAAATGGCCGTATACAACTGAAAGGAACATGCAGTGTAGCTTCTGTGAGAGAATCATTCACGTTAGAAGCAAAAGGGCCTAGAACCTTGTTTTGCAGTTTGATTTGAGTTTGCTGTTTAAAGGAATACTGCCTACCTCTCAGCGTTTTCATGGGTGAAGAACATCAACTTTGTACATAATACCCCTTTCAAGTGAGTGGAGAAACACTGTAGTTCTTCTAAGAAGATCTTCGATGTTAGAAGGAAGAGGGTCTAGTAGTTTTCTTAGCACTGTGAACTGAGTTTGCTGTATAAGGGAATACTGCCTACCTCTCAGTGTTTTCAAGAGTGAGAAACATCACCTTTGTTCAAAAATCCCCCATGCAACTGAATAGAAGAGGCAATGTTGCTGGTGTGAGAGAATCAACAATGATTGAAGCAAGAGCGGCTAGCACCTTGTTTTGCAGTTTGAACTGAGTTTGCTATTTGAAGGAATACTGCCTACGTCTCAGCGTTTTCATGGGTGAGGAACATCAACTTTGTGCCTGATAGTCCCTTTGAGTGTGTGGAGAAACACTGTAGTGCTTCTAAGAAATTGTTTCATGATAGAAGGAAGAGGGTCTAGCAGTTTGGTTAGCACTGTGAACTGAGTTTGCTGTGTAAGGGAATACTGCCTACCTCTCAGTGTTTTCAAGAATGAGAAACATTACCTTTGTTGAAAATGGCCCTATACAACTGAAAGGAACATGCAGTGTAGCTTCTGTGAGAGAATCATTCACGTTAGAAGCAAAAGGGCCTAGAGCCTTGTTTTGCAGTTTGATTTGAGTTTGCTGTTTAAAGGAATACTGCCTACCTCTCAGCGTTTTCATGGGTGAAGAACATCAACTTTGTACATAATACCCATTTCAAGTGAGTGGAGAAACACTGTAGTTCTTCTAAGAAAATCTTCCATGTTAGAAGGAAGAGGGTCTAGCAGTTTGCTTAGCACTGTGAACTGAGTTTGCTGTATAAGGGAATATTGCCTACCTCGCAGTGATTTCAAGAGTGAGAAACATCACCTTTGTTCAAAATCCCCCTCAAAACTGAATAGAAGATGCAGTGTAGTTTGTGTCAGAGAATCAATAATGTTTGAAGGAAGAGCGGCTAGCACCTTGTTTTGCAGTTTGAATTGAGTTTGCTGTTTAAAGGAATACTGCCTAGGTCTCAGGGTTTTCATGGGTGAGGAACAGCCACTTTGTGCCTAATAGTGCCTTTCGAGTGTGTGGAGAAACACTGTAGTTGTTCTCAGAAAATCTTTCATGATAGAAGGAAGAGGGTCCAGCAGTTTTCTTACCACTGTGAACTGAGCTTGCTGTTGAGGAGAACACTGCCTAACTCTCAGTGTTTCCATGAGTAAGAACACAAGTGAATGAAAGGAGCACTTTTGGTCTTGTTAGAGAACCATTAATTTTAGCAGCAAGAGGGTCTAGCCAATTGTTTACTATTGTGAATTCACTTAACATTCTAAAAGACTTCTGCATATCCCTTAGTGTTATCACGGTTCTAGATCATCAACTTTTTGCAAAATGACCCCTTTCAAGTGAACGGCAGAATCACTGTAGCTATTGAAAGAGACACATTAAAGTTAGAAGGAAGAAGCTCTATCACCTTGTTTAGCATTGTGCACTGAGTTGGCTTCTGAAAGGAACACTGCATAGGTCTCAGCTTTTTATGGTTGAGGAACATCAACTTTCAGCCAAATAGCCCCTTTCGAGTGACTGGAGAAACAGTCTAGTTTTAATAAAATCTATCATGTTAGAAGAAAGAGGGCCTAGCAGTTTGCTTAGCACTGTGAACTGAGTTTGCTGTATAAGGGAACCCTGCCTACCTCTCAATGTTTTCAAGAATGAGAAACATTACCTTTGTTGAAAATGGCCCAATACAAATGAAAGGAAGATGCAGTGTAGCTTCTGTGAGAGAATCATTCATGTCAAAAGCAAGAGGGCCTAGAAGCTTGTTTTGCAGTTTGATTTGAGTTTCCTGTTTAAAGGAATACTGCCTACCTCTCAGTGTTTTCATGGCTGAGGAACAACTTTGTACCTAATACCCATTTCAAGTTAGTAGAGAAACACTATAGTTCTTCTAAGAAAATCTTTCATATTAGAAGGAAGAGGGTCTAGCATCTTGCTTTGCATTGTGAACTGAGTTTGCTGTATAAGGGAATACTGCCTACCTCTCAGTGTTTTCAAGAGTGAGAAACATCACCTTTGTTCAAAAATCCCCCATGCAACTGAATAGAAGATGCAGTGTTGCTTGTGTGAGAGAATCAATAATGTTTGAAGCAAGAGCGGCGACCACCTTGTTTTGCAGTTTGAATTGAGTTTGCTGTTTGAAGGAATACTGCCTACCTCTCAGAGTTTTCATGGGTGAGGAACTTCAACTTTGTGCCTAATAGTCCCTTTGAGTGTGTGGAGAAACACTGTAGTTCTTCTAAGAAATTGTTTCATGTTAGAAGGAAGAGGGTCTAGCAGTTTGGTTAGCACTGTGAACTGAGTTTGCTGTGTAAGGGAATATGGCCTACCTCTCAGTGTTTTCAAGAATGTGAAACATTACCTTTGTTGAAAATGGCCCTATACAACTGAAAGGAACATGCAGTGTAGCTTCTGTGAGAGAATCATTCACCTTAGAAGCAAAAGGGCCTAGAACCTTGTTTTGCAGTTTGATTTGAGTTTGCTGTTTAAAGGAATACTGCCTACCTCTCAGCGTTTTCATGGGTGAAGAACATCTACTTTGTACATAATACCCATTTCAAGTGAGTGGACTAACACTGTAGTTCTTCTAAGAAAAAAATCTTCCATGTTAGAAGGAAGAGGGTCTAGTAGTTTTCTTAGCACTGTGAAATGAGTTTGCTGTATAAGGGAATACTGCCTACCTCTCAGTGTTTTCAAGAGTGAGAAACATCACCTTTGTTCAAAAATCCCCCATGCAACTGAATAGAAGAGGCAGTGTTGCTTGTGTGAGAGAATCAACAATGTTTGAAGCAAGAGCGGCTAGCACCTTGTTTTGCAGTTTGAACTGAGTTTGCTATTTGAAGGAATACTGCCTACCTCTCAGCGTTTTCATGGGTGAGGAACATCAACTTTGTGCCTAATAGTCCCTTTGAGTGTGTGGAGAAACACTGTAGTTCTTCTAAGAAATTGTTTCATGATGGAAGGAAGAGGGTCGAGCAGTTTGGTTAGCACTGTGAACTGATTTTGCTGTGTAAGGGAATACTGCCTACCTCTCAGTGTTTTCAAGAATGAGAAACATTACCTTTGTTGAAAATGGCCCTATACAACTGAAAGGAACATGCAGTGTAGCTTCTGTGAGAGAATCATTCATGTTAGAAGCAAAAGGGCCTAGAACCTTGTTTTGCAGTTTGATTTGAGTTTGCTGTTTAAAGGAATACTGCCTACCTCTCAGCATTTTCATGGGTGAAGAACATCAACTTTGTACATAATACCCATTTCAAGTGAGTGGAGAAACACTGTAGTTCTTCTAAGAAAATCTTCCATGTTAGAAGGAAGAGGGTCTAGCAGTTTGCTTAGCACTGTGAACTGAGTTTGCTGTGTAAGGGAATACTGCCTACCTCTCAGGGTTTTAAAGTGTGAGGAATATAGTCTTTGGCAAAAGAGCCCCTTTCAAGTGAATGGAAGAAACATTCTATCTCTTGTAATGCAGATGTCAAGTTTTGCAGCAGGAGGTTCTAGCCCATTGTTTCCCTGTGAGAATTGAATTAGCATGTGAAACAATGCTTCCCAAAGAAAGTCTTTATTGAGGGATATACTTCCTAGCACAGAGTGGTTTCCTGTGGTTGGACCATCACTTTTTTGGAAAAGTGCCAAATTCAAGTGAAAGGAAGCAGCACTGTTTCTGTTTTAAGAACAGCATTAATGTTAGAAGCAAGGGGGGCTAGCATGCTGTTTACCAGTGAGAAGTGAATGAACTTTCCAAGGGAATACTGCCTGTCTCTCAGGCTTTACACTGTGCGGAACATTACTTTTTTCAAATAGCCATTTGCAAGTGAATGGAAGAAGCACTGTTTCTCTTCTAAGAGACCATAAATGTTACAAGCAAGAGGGCCAAGAACCTTGTTTAGCATTTGAATTCAGTTAGCTGGTTATAAGAATACGGCCTACATCTCAGTGTTATTCTGGGTGAAAAACATAATGTTTGTGCCAAATACCGCCTTTCAAATGAATGGAGAAACACTGTAGCTCTTCTAATAAAACCATTAAAGTAGACGGAAGAGGGTCTAGCAGCTTGCTTACAATTGCGAATGGAGCTTGCTGTTAAAGGGAACAATGCCTACCTCTCAGTGTTTCCATGAATGAGAACACAAGTGCATGAAAGGATCACTGTTGGTCTTGTGAGAGAACCAAGAATTTAAGAAGCAAGAGGGTCTAGCCACTTGTTTAATATTGTGAATTCAGTTCACATTTTAAAAGACTTCTGCCTATCCCTAAGTGTTTTCAAGGTTCTGGATCATCAACTTTTTGCAAAATGACCCCTTTCAAGTGAATGGCAGGAGCCCTGTAGCTCTAGAAAGACACACATTAAAGTTAGAAGCAAGAAGGTCTACAACCTTGTTTAGCCTTGTGAACGGAGTTGGCTTTTGAAAGGAACACTGCCTAAGTCTCAGCTTTGTCATGGGTGAGGAACATTACCTTTCAGCCAAATAGCCCCTTTTGAGGGAATGGAGAAACACTCTAGTTTTAATAAAATCTTTCATGTTAGAAGGAAGAGGGTCTAGCAGTTTGCTTAGCACTGTGAACTGAGTTTGCTGTATAAGGGAATACTGTCTACCTCTCAGTGTTTTCCAAAATGAGGAACATAACCTTTGTTGCAAATGGCCCGATACAACTGAAAGGAAGTTGCAGTGCAGCTTTGGTGAGAGAATCATCCATGTCAGAAGCCAGAAGGCCTAGAACCTTGTTTTGCAGTTTGATTTGAATTTGCTGTTTAAAGGAATACTGTCTACCTCTCAGCGTTTTCATGGCTGAGGAACAGCTTTGTACCTAGTACCCATTTCAAGTGAGTAGAGAAACACAATAGTTCTTCTAAGAAAATCTTTCATGTTAGAAGGAAGAGGGTCTAGCAGCTTGCTTTGCATTGTGAACTGACTTTGCTGTATAAGGGAATACTGCCTACCTCTTAGTGTTCTCAAGAGTGAGATACATCAGCTTTGTTCACAATGGCCCCATACAACTGAAAGGAAGATGCAGTGTAGCTTGTGTGAGAGAATCAATAATATTTGAAGCAAGAGGGGCTAGCACCTTGTTTTGAAATTTGAATTGAGTTTGCTGTTTCCAGGAATACTGCCTACCTCTCAGTGTATTCATAGTTGAGGAACATCAACTTTGTGCCAAATTGCCCCTTTCAAGTGAGAGTTGAAACACTGTAGATCTTCTAAGAAAATCTTTCATGTTAGAAGGAAGAGGGCCTAGCAGTTTGCTTAGCACTGTGAACTGAGTTTGCTGAATAAGGGAATACTTCCTACCTCTCAATGTTTTCAAGAATGAGAAAGATTACCTTTGTTGAAAATGGCACAATACCACTGAAAGGAAGATGCAGTGTAGCTTCTGTGAGAGAATCATTCATGTCAGAAGCAAGAGGGCCTAGAACCTTGTTTTGCAGTTTGATTTGAGTTTCCTGTTTAAAGGAGTACTGCCTACCTCTCAGCATTTTCATGGGTGAGGAATTTTAACTTTGTACATAACAGCCCCTTTCAAGTGAGTGGAGAAACACTGTGTAGTTCTTCTAAGAAAATCTTCCATGTTAGAAGGAAGAGGGTCTAGCAGCTTGCTTAGCATTGTGAACTGAGTTTGCTGTATAAGGGAATACTGCCTACCTCTCAGTGTTTTCAAAAGTGAGAAACATAACCTTTGTTCAAAAATCCCCCATACAACTGAATAGAAGATGCAGTGTTGCTTGTGTGAGAGAATCAATAATGTTTGAAGCAAGAGCGGCGACCACCTTGTTTTGCAGTTTGAATTGAGTTTGCTGTTTGAAGGAATACTGCCTACCTCTCAGCGTTTTCATGGGTGAGGAACTTCAACTTTGTGCATAATAGTCCCTTTGAGTGTGTGGAGAAACACTGTAATTCTTCTAAAAATTGTTTCATGATAGAAGGAAGAGGGTCTAGCAGTTTGGTTAGCACTGGGAACTGAGTTTGCTGTGTAAGGGAATACGGCCTACCTCTCAGTGTTTTCAAGAATTAGAAACATTACCTTTGTTGAAAATGGCCCTATACAACTGAAAGGAAGATGCAGTGTAGCTTCTGTGAGAGAATCATTCATGTCAAAAGCAAGAGGGCCTAGAACCTTGTTTTGCAGTTTGATTTGACTTTCTTGTTTAAAGGAATACTGCCTACCTCTCAGTGTTTTCATGGCTGAGGAACAACTTTGTACCTAATACCCATTTCAAGTTAGTAGAGAAACACTATAGTTCTTCTAAGAAAATGTTTCATGTTAGAAGGAAGAGGGTCTAGCATCTTGCTTTGCATTGTGAACTGAGTTTGCTGTATAAGGGAATACTGCCTACCTCTCAGTGTTTTCAAGAGTGAGAAACATCACCTTTATTCAAAAATCCCCCATGCAACTGAATAGAAGAGGCAGTGTTGCTTGTGTGAGAGAATCAACAATGTTTGAAGCAAGAGCGGCTAGCACCTTGTTTTGCAGTTTGAAATGAGTTTGCTATTTGAAGGAATACTGCCTACCTCTCAGCGTTTTCATGGGTGAGGAACATCAACTTTGTGCCTAATAGTCCCTTTGAGTGTGTGGAGAAACACTGTAGTTCTTCTAAGAAAATGTTTCATGATAGAAGGAAGAGGGTCTTGCAGTTTGGTTAGCACTGTGAACTGAGTTTGCTGTGTAAGGGAATATTGCCTACCTCTCAGTGTTTTCAAGAATGAGAAACATTACCTTTGTTGAAAATTTCCCTATACAACTGAAAGCAACATGCAGTGTAGCTTCTGTGAGAGAATCATTCAGGTTAGAAGCAAAAGGGCCTAGAACCTTGTTTTGCAGTTTGATTTGAGTTTGCTGTTTAAAGGAATACTGCCTACCTCTCAGCGTTTTCATGGGTGAAGAACATCAACTTTGTACATAATACCCATATCAAGTGAGTGGAGAAACACTGTAGTTCTTCTAAGAAAATCTTCGATGTTAGAAGGAAGAGGGTCTAGTTGTTTTCTTAGCACTGTGAACTGAGTTTCCTGTATAAGGGAATACTGCCTACCTCTCAGTGTTTTCAAGAATGAGAAACATTACCTTTGTTGAAAATGGCCCTATACAACTGAAAGGAACATGCAGTGTAGCTTCTGTGAGAGAATCATTCACGTTAGAAGCAAAAGGGCCTAGAACCTTGTTTTGCAGTTTGATTTGAGTTTGCTGTTTAAAGGAATACTGCCGACCTCTCAGCGTTTTGATGGGTGAAGAACATCAACTTTGTACATAATACCCATTTCAAGTGAGTGGAAAAACACTGTAGTTCTTCTAAGAAAATCTTCGATGTTAGAAGGAAGAGGGTCTAGTAGTTTTCTTAGCACTGTGAACTGAGTTTGCTGTATAAGGGAATACTGCCTACCTCTCAGTGTTTTCAAAAGTGGGAAACATCACCTTTGTTCAAAAATCCCCCTTACAACTGAATAGAAGATGCAGTGTTGCTTGTGTGAGAGAATCAATAATGTTTGAAGCAAGAGCGGCTACCACCTTGTTTTGCAGTTTGAATTGAGTTTGCTGTTTGAAGGAATACTGCCTACCTCTCAACATTTTCATGGGTAAGGAACTTCAACTTTGTGCCTAATAGTCCCTTTGAGTGTGTGGAGAAACACTGTACTTCTTCTAAGAAAATGTTTCATGATAGAAGGAAGAGGGTCTAGCAGTTTGGTTAGCACTGTGAACTGAGTTTGCTGTGTAAGGGAATATTGCCTACCTCTCAGTGTTTTCAAGAAAGAGAAACATTACCTTTGTTGAAAATGGCCCTATACAACTGAAAGGAACATGCAGTGTAGCTTCTGTGAGAGAATCATTCAGGTTAGAAGCAAAAGGCCTAGAACATTGTTTTGAAGTTTGATTTGAGTTTGCTGTTTAAAGGAATACTGCCTACCTCTCAGCGTTTTCATGGGTGAAGAACATCAACTTTGTACATAATACCCATTTCAAGTGAGTGGAGAAACACTGTAGTTCTTCTAAGAAAATCTTCGATGTTAGAAGGAAGAGGGTCTAGTTGTTTTCTTAGCACTGTGAACTGACTTTCCTGTATAAGGGAATACTGCCTACCTCTCAGTGTTTTCAAGAATGAGAAACATTACCTTTGTTGAAAATGGCCCTATACAACTGAAAGGAACATGCAGTGTAGCTTCTGTGAGAGAATCATTCACGTTAGAAGCAAAAGGGCCTAGAACCTTGTTTTGCAGTTTGATTTGAGTTTGCTGTTTAAAGGAATACTGCCGACCTCTCAGCGTTTTGATCTGTGAAGAACATCAACTTTGTACATAATACCCATTTCAAGTGAGTGGAAAAACACTGTAGTTCTTCTAAGAAAATCTTCGATGTTAGAAGGAAGAGGGTCTAGTAGTTTTCTTAGCACTGTGAACTGAGTTTGCTGTATAAGGGAATACTGCCTACCTCTCAGTGTTTTCAAAAGTGAGAAACATCACCTTTGTTCAAAAATCCCCCTTACAACTGAATAGAAGATGCAGTGTTGCTTGTGTGAGAGAATCAATAATGTTTGAAGCAAGAGCGGCTACCACCTTGTTTTGCAGTTTGAATTGAGTTTGCTGTTTGAAGGAATACTGCCTACCTCTCAACATTTTCATGGGTGAGGAACTTCAACTTTGTGCCTAATAGTCCCTTTGAGTGTGTGGAGAAACACTGTAGTTCTTCTAAGAAAATCTTCCATGTTAGAAGGAAGAGGGTCTAGCATCTTGCTTTGCATTGTGAACTGAGTTTGCTGTATAAGGGAATACTGCCTACCTCTCAGTGTTTTCAAGAGTGAGAAACATCACCTTTGTTCAAAATCCCCCTCAAAACTGAATAGAAGATGCAGTGTAGCTTGTGTGAGAGAATCAATAATGTTTGAAGCAAGAGCGGCTAGCACCTTGTTTTGCAGTTTGAATTGAGTTTGCTGTTTAAAGGAATACTGCCTAGCTCTCAGGGTTTTCATGGGTGAGGAACAGCAACTTTGTGCCTAATAGTGCCTTTCGAGTGTGTGGAGAAACACTGTAGTTGTTCTCAGAAAATCTTTCATGATAGAAGGAAGAGGGTCTAGCAGTTTTCTTACCACTGTGAACTGAGCTTGCTGTTGAGGAGAACACTGCCTAACTCTCAGTGTTTCCATGAGTAAAAACACAAGTGAATGAAAGGAGCACTTTTGGTCTTGTTAGAGAACCATTAGTTTTAGAAGCAAGAGGGTCTAGCCAATTGTTTACTATTGTGAATTCACTTAACATTCTAAAAGACTTCTGCATATCCCTTAGTGTTATCACGGTTCTAGATCATCAACTTTTTGCAAAATGACCCCTTTCAAGTGAACGGCAGAATCACTGTAGCTATTGAAAGAGACACATTAAAGTTAGAAGGAAGAAGCTCTATCACATTGTTTAGCATTGTGCACTGAGTTGGCTTTTGAAAGGAACACTGCATAGGTCTCAGCTTTTTATGGTTGAGGAACATCAACTTTCAGCCAAATAGCCCCTTTCGAGTGACTGGAGAAACAGTCTAGTTTTAATAAAATCTATCATGTTAGAAGAAAGAGGGCCTAGCAGTTTGCTTAGCACTGTGAACTGAGTTTGCTGTATAAGGGAACCCTGCCTACCTCTCAATGTTTTCAAGAATGAGAAACATTACCTTTGTTGAAAATGGCCCAATACAAATGAAAGGAAGATGCAGTGTAGCTTCTGTGAGAGAATCATTCATGTCAAAAGCAAGAGGGCCTAGAAGCTTGTTTTGCAGTTTGATTTGAGTTTCCTGTTTAAAGGAATACTGCCTACCTCTCAGTGTTTTCATGGCTGAGGAAAAACTTTGTACCTAATACCCATTTCAAGTTAGTAGAGAAACACTATAGTTCTTCTAAGAAAATCTTTCATGTTAGGAGGAAGAGGGTCTAGCAGTTTGGTTAACAATGTGAACTGAGTTTCCTGTGTAAGGGAATACGGCCTACCTCTCAGTGTTTTCAAGAATGAGAAACATTACCTTTGTTGAAAATGGCCCTATACAACTGAAAGGAACATGCAGTGTAGCTTCTGTGAGAGAATCATTCACGTTAGAAGCAAAAGGGCCTAGAACCTTGTTTTGCAGTTTGATTTGAGTTTGCTGTTTAAAGGAATACTGCCTACCTGTCAGCGTTTTCATGGGTGAAGAACATCAACTTTGTACATAATACCCATTTCAAGTGAGTGGAGAAACATTGTAGTTCTTCTAAGAAAATCTTCCATGTTAGAAGGAAGAGGGTCCAGCATCTTGCTTTGCATTGTGAACTGAGTTTGCTGTATAAGTTAATACTGCCTACCTCTCAGTGTTTTCAAAGTGAGAAACATCACCTTTGTTCAAAAATCCCCCATGCAACTGAATAGAAGAGGCAGTGTTGCTTGTGTGAGAGAATCAACAATGTTTGAAGCAAGAGCGGCTAGCACCTTGTTTTGCAGTTTGAACTGAGTTTGCTAATTGAAGGAATACTGCCTACCTCTCAGCGTTTTCATGGGTGACGCATCAACTTTGTGCCTAATAGTCCCTTTGAGTGTGTGAAGAAACACTGTAGTGCTTCTAAGAAATTGTTTCATGATAGAAGGAAGAGGGTCTAGCAGTTTGGTTAGCACTGTGAACTGAGTTTGCTGTGTAAGGGAATACTGCCTACCTCTCAGTGTTTTCAAGAATGAGAAACATTACCTTTGTTGAAAATGGCCCTATACAACTGAAAGGAACAGGCAGTGTAGCTTCTGTGAGAGAATCATTCACGTTAGAAGCAAAAGGGCCTAGAACCTTGTTTTGCAGTTTGATTTGAGTTTGCTGTTTAAAGGAATACTGCCTACCTCTCAGCGTTTTCATGGGTGAAGAACATCAACTTTGTACATAATACCCATTTCAAGTGAGTGGAGAAACACTGTAGTTCTTCTAAGAAAATCTTCCATGTTAGAAGGAAGAGGGTCTAGCAGTTTGCTTAGCACTGTGAACTGAGTTTGCTGTATAAGGGAATATTGCCTACCTCGCAGTGATTTAAAGAGTGAGAAACATCACCTTTGTTCAAAATCCCCCTCAAAACTGAATAGAAGATGCAGTGTAGCTTGTGTGAGAGAATCAATAATGTTTGAAGCAAGAGCGGCTAGCACCTTGTTTTGCAGTTTGAATTGAGTTTGCTGTTTAAAGGAATACTGCCTAGCTCTCAGGGTTTTCATGGGTGAGGAACAGCAACTTTGTGCCTAATAGTGCCTTTCGAGTGTGTGGAGAAACAGTGTAGTTGTTCTAAGAAAATCTTTCATGATAGAAGGAAGAGGGTCTAGCAGTTTTCTTACCACTGTGAACTGAGCTTGCTGTTGAGGAGAACACTGCCTAACTCTCAGTGTTTCCATGAGTAAGAACACAAGTGAATGAAAGGAGCACTTTTGGTCTTGTTAGAGAACCATTAGTTTTAGAAGCAAGAGGGTCTAGCCAATTGTTTACTATTGTGAATTCACTTAACATTCTAAAAGACTTCTGCATATCCCTTAGTGTTATCACGGTTCTAGATCATCAACTTTTTGCAAAATGACCCCTTTCAAGTGAACGGCAGAATCACTGTAGCTATTGAAAGAGACACATTAAAGTTAGAAGGAAGAAGCTCTATCACCTTGTTTAACATTGTGCACTGAGTTGGCTTTTGAAAGGAACACTGCATAGGTCTCAGCTTTTTATGGTTGAGGAACATCAACTTTCAGCCAAATAGCCCCTTTCGAGTGACTGGAGAAACAGTCTAGTTTTAATAAAATCTATCATGTTAGAAGAAAGAGGGCCTAGCAGTTTGCTTAGCACTGTGAACTGAGTTTGCTGTATAAGGGAACCCTGCCTACCTCTCAATGTTTTCAAGAATGAGAAACATTACCTTTGTTGAAAATGGCACAATACAAATGAAAGGAAGATGCAGTGTAGCTTCTGTCAGAGAATCATTCATGTCAAAAGCAAGAGGGCCTAGAAGCTTGTTTTGCAGTTTGATTTGAGTTTCCTGTTTAAAGGAATACTGCCTACCTCTCAGTGTTTTCATGGCTGAGGAACAACTTTGTACCTAATACCCATTTCAAGTTAGTAGAGAAACACTATAGTTCTTCTAAGAAAATCTTTCATATTAGAAGGAAGAGGGTCTAGCATCTTGCTTTGCATTGTGAACTGAGTTTGCTGTATAAGGGAATACTGCCTACCTCTCAGTGTTTTCAAGAGTGAGAAACATCACCTTTGTTCAAAAATCCCCCATGCAACTGAATAGAAGAGGCAGTGTTGCTTGTGTGAGAGAATCAACAATGTTTGAAGCAAGAGCGCCTAGTACCTTGTTTTGCAGTTAGAACTGAGTTTGCTATTTGAAGGAATACTGCCTACCTCTCAGCATTTTCATGGGTGAGGAACATCAACTTTGTGCCTAATAGTCCCTTTGAGTGTGTGGAGAAACACTGTAGTTCTTCTAAGAAATTGTTTCATCATAGAAGGAAGAGGGTCTAGCAGTTTGGTTAGCACTGTGAACTGAGTTTGCTGTGTAAGGGAATACTGCCTACCTCTCAGTGTTTTCAAGAATGAGAAACATTACCTTTGTTGAAAATGGCCCTATACAACTGAAAGGAACATGCAGTGTAGCTTCTGTGAGAGAATCATTCACGTTAGAAGCAAAAGGGCCTAGAACCTTGTTTTGCAGTTTGATTTGAGTTTGCTGTTTAAAGGAATACTGCCTACCTCTCAGCGTTTTCATGGGTGAAGAACATCAACTTTGTACATAATACCCATTTCAAGTGAGTGGAGAAACACTGTAGTTCTTCTAAGAAAATCTTCGATGTTAGAAGGAAGAGGGTCTAGTAGCTTTCTTATCACTGTGAACTGAGTTTGCTGTATAAGGGAATACTGCCTACCTCTCAGTGTTTTCAAGAATGAGAAACATTACCTTTGTTGAAAATGGCCCTATACAACTGAAAGGAACATGCAGTGTAGCTTCTGTGAGAGAATCATTCACGTTAGAAGCAAAAGGGCCTAGAACCTTGTTTTGCAGTTTGATTTGAGTTTGCTGTTTAAAGGAATACTGCCTACCTCTCAGCGTTTTCATGGGTGAAGAACATCAACTTTGTACATAATACCCATTTCAAGTGAGTGGAGAAACACTGTAGTTCTTCTAAGAAAATCTTCCATGTTAGAAGGAAGAGGGTCTAGCATCTTGCTTTGCATTGTGAACTGAGTTTGCTGTATAAGGGAATATTGCCTACCTCGCAGTGATTTCAAGTGAGAAACATCACCTTTGTTCAAAATCCCCCTCAAAACTGAATAGAAGATGCCGTGTAGCTTGTGTGAGAGAATCAATAATGTTTGAAGCAAGAGCGGCTAGCACCTTGTTTTGCAGTTTGAACTGAGTTTGCTATTTGAAGGAATACTGCCTACCTCTCAGCGTTTTCATGGGTGAGGAACATCAACTTTGTGCCTAATAGTCCCTTTGAGTGTGTGGAGAAACACTGTACTTCTTCTAAGAAATTGTTTCATGATAGAAGGAAGAGGGTCTAGCAGTTTGGTTAGCACTGTGAACTGAGTTTGCTGTGTAAGGGAATACTGCCTACCTCTCAGTGTTTTCAAGAATGAGAAACATTACCTTTGTTGAAAATGGCCCTATACAACTGAAAGGAACATGCAGTGTAGCTTCTGTGAGAGAATCAATAATGTTTGAAGCAAGAGCGGCTACCACCTTGTTTTGCAGTTTGAATTGAGTTTGCTGTTTGAAGGAATACTGCCTACCTCTCAGCGTTTTCATGGGTGAGGAACTTCAAGTTTGTGCCTAATAGTCCCTTTGAGTGTGTGGAGAAACACTGTAGTTCTTCCAAGAAATTGTTTCATGATAGAAGGAAGACGGTCTAGCAGTTTGGTTAGCACTGTGAACTGAGTTTGATGTGTAAGGGAATACGGCCTACCTCTCAGTGTTTTCAAGAATTAGAAACATTACCTTTGTTGAAAATGGCCCTATACAACTGAAAGGAAGATGCAGTGTAGCTTCTGTGAGAGAATCATTCATGTCAAAAGCAAGAGGGCCTAGAACCTTGTTTTGCAGTTTGATTTGACTTTCTTGTTTAAAGGAATACTGCCTACCTCTCAGTGTTTTCATGGCTGAGGAACAACTTTGTACCTAATACCCATTTCAAGTTAGTAGAGAAACACTATTGTTCTTCTAAGAAAATCTTTCATGTTAGGAGGAAGAGGGTCTAGCAGTTTGGTTAGCAATGTGAACTGAGTTTGCTGTGTAAGGGAATACGGCCTACCTCTCAGTGTTTTCAAGAATCAGAAACATTACCTTTGTTGAAAATGGCCCTATACAACTGAAAGGAACATGCAGTGTAGCTTCTGTGAGAGAATCATTCACGTTAGAAGCAAAAGGGCCTAGAACCTTGTTTTGCAGTTTGATTTGAGTTTGCTGTTTAAAGGAATACTGCCTACCTCTCAGCGTTTTCATGGGTGAAGAACATCAACTTTGTACATAATACCCATTTCAAGTGAGTGGAGAAACACTGTAGTTCTTCTAAGAAAATCTTCCATGTTAGAAGGAAGAGGGTCTAGCATCTTGCTTTGCATTGTGAACTGAGTTTGCTGTATAAGGGAATACTGCCTACCTCTAAGTGTTTTCAAGAGTGAGAAACATCACCTTTGTTCAAAAATCCCCCATGCAACTGAATAGAAGAGGCAATGTTGCTGGTGTGAGAGAATCAACAATGATTGAAGCAAGAGCGGCTAGCACCTTGTTTTGCAGTTTGAACTGAGTTTGCTATTTGAAGGAATACTGCCTACGTCTCAGCGTTTTCATGGGTGAGGAACATCAACTTTGTGCCTAACAGTCCCTTTGAGTGTGTGGAGAAACTCTGTAGTTCTTCTAAGAAAATGTTTCATGATAGAAGGAAGAGGGTCTAGCAGTTTGGTTAGCACTGTGAACTGAGTTTGCTGTGTAAGGGAATACTGCCTACCTCTCAGTGTTTTCAAGAAAGAGAAACATTACCTTTGTTGAAAATGGATCTATACAACTGAAATGAACAGGCAGTGTAGCTTCTGTGAGAGAATCATTCACGTTAGAAGCAAAAGGGCCTAGAACCTTGTTTTCAAGTTTGATTTGAGTTTGCTGTTTAAAGGAATACTGCCTACCTCTCAGCGTTTTCATGGGTGAAGAACATCAACTTTGTACATAATACCCATTTCAAGTGAGTGGAGAAACATTGCAGTTCTTCTAAGAAAATCTCCCATGTTAGAAGGAAGAGGGTCTAGCAGCTTGCTTAGCATTGTGAACTGAGTTTGCTGTATAAGGGAATACTGCCTACCTCTCAGTGTTTTCAAAAGTGAGAAACATCACCTTTGTTCAAAAATCGCCCATACAACTGAATAGAAGATGCAGTGTTGCTTGTGTGAGAGAATCAATAATGTTTGAAGCAAGAGCGGCTACCACCTTGTTTTGCAGTTTGAATTGAGTTTGCTGTTTGAAGGAACACTGCCTACCTCTCAGCGTTTTCATGGGTGAGGAACTTCAACTTTGTGCCTAATAGTCCCTTTGAGTGTGTGGAGAAACACTGTAGTTCTTCTAAGAAATTGTTTCATGATAGAAGGAAGAGGGTCTAGCAGTTTGGTTAGCACTGTGAACTGAGTTTGCTGTGTAAGGGAATACGGCCTACCTCTCAGTGTTTTCAAGAATTAGAAACATTACCTTTGTTGAAAATGGCCCTATACAACTGAAAGGAAGATGCAGTGTAGCTTCTGTGAGAGAATCATTCATGTCAAAAGCAAGAGGGCCTAGAACCTTGTTTTGCAGTTTGATTTGACTTTCTTGTTTAAAGGAATACTGCCTACCTCTCAGTGTTTTCATGGGTGAGGAACAACTTTGTACCTAATACCCATTTCAAGTTAGTAGAGAAACACTATAGTTCTAAGAAAATCTTTCATGTTAGGAGGAAGAGGGTCTAGCAGTTTGGTTAGCAATGTGAACTGAGTTTGCTGTGTAAGGGAATACGGCCTACCTCTCAGTGTTTTCAAGAATGAGAAACATTACCTTTGTTGAAAATGGCCCTATACAACTGAAAGGAACATGCAGTGTAGCTTCTGTGAGAGAATCATTCACGTTAGAAGCAAAAGGGCCTAGAACCATGTTTTGCAGTTTGATTTGAGTTTGCTGTTTAAAGGAATACTGCCTACCTGTCAGCGATTTCATGGGTGAAGAACATCAACTTTGTTCATAATACCCATTTCAAGTGAGTGGAGAAACACTGTAGTTCTTCTAAGAAAATCTTCCATGTTAGAAGGAAGAGGGTCTAGCATCTTGCTTTGCATTGTGAACTGAGTTTGCTGTATAAGGGAATACTGCCTACCTCTCATTGTTTTCAAGAGTGAGAAACATCACCTTTGTTCAAAAATCCCCCATGCAACTGAATAGAAGAGGCAGTGTTGCTTGTGTGAGAGAATCAACAATGTTTGTAGCAAGAGCGGCTAGCACCTTGTTTTGCAGTTTGAACTGAGTTTGCTATTTGAAGGAATACTGCCTACCTCTCATCGTTTTCATGGGTGAGGAACATCAACTTTGTGCCTAATAGTCCCTTTGAGTGTGTGGAGAAACACTGTAATTCTTCTAAGAAAATGTTTCATGATAGAAGGAAGAGGGTCGAGCAGTTTCGTTAGCACTGTGAACTGAGTTTGCTGTGTAAGGGAATACTGCCTACCTCTCAGTGTTTTCAAGAATGAGAAACATTACCTTTGTTGAAAATGGCCCTATACAACTGAAAGGAACATGCAGTGTAGCTTCTGTGAGAGAATCATTCACGTTAGAAGCAAAAGGGCCTAGAACCTTGTTTTGCAGTTTGATTTGAGTTTGCTGTTTAAAGGAATACTGCCTACCTCTCAGCGTTTTCATGGGTGAAGAACATCAACTTTGTACATAATACCCATTTCAAGTGAGTGGAGAAACACTGTAGTTCTTCTAAGAAAATCTTCCATGTTAGAAGGAAGAGGGTCTAGCAGTTTGCTTAGCACTGTGAACTGAGTTTGCTGTGTAAGGGAATACTGCCTACCTCTCAGGGTTTTAAAGTGTGAGGAATATAGTCTTTGGCAAAAGAGCCCCTTTCAAGTGAATGGAAGAAGCATTCTATCTCTTGTAATGCAGATGTCAAGTTTTGCAGCAGGAGGTTCTGGCCCATTGTTTCCCTGTGAGAATTGAATTAGCATGTGAAAGAATGCTTCCCAAAGAAAGTCTTTATTGAGGGATATACTTCCTAGCACAGAGTGGTTTCCTGTGGTTGGACCATCACTTTTTTGGAAAAGTGCCAAATTCAAGTGAAAGGAAGCAGCACTGTTTCTGTTTTAAGAACAGCATTAATGTTAGAAGCAAGGGGGGCTAGCATGCTGTTTACCAGTGAGAAGTGAATGAACTTTCCAAGGGAATACTGCCTGTCTCTCAGGCTTTACACTGTGCGGAACATTACTTTTTTCAAATAGCCATTTGCAAGTGAATGGAAGAAGCACTGTTTCTCTTCTAAGAGACCATAAATGTTACAAGCAAGAGGGCCAAGAACCTTGTTTAGCATTTGAATTCAGTTAGCTGGTTATAAGAATACGGCCTACATCTCAGTGTTATTCTGGGTGAAAAACATAAAGTTTGTGCCAAATACCGCCTTTCAAATGAATGGAGAAACACTGTAGCTCTTCTAATAAAACCATTAATGTAGAAGGAAGAGGGTCTAGCAGCTTGCTTACAATTGCGAATGGAGCTTGCTGTTGAAGGGAACAATGCCTACCTCTCAGTGTTTCCATGAATGAGAACACAAGTGCATGAAAGGATCACTGTTGGTCTTGTGATTTAAGAAGCAAGAGGGTCTAGCCACTTGTTTAATATTGTGAATTCAGTTCACATTTTAAAAGACTTCTGCCTATCCCTAAGTGTTTTCAAGGTTCTGGATCATCAACTTTTTGCAAAATGACCCCTTTCAAGTGAATGGCAGGAGCCCTGTAGCTCTAGAAAGACACACATTAAAGTTAGAAGCAAGAAGGTCTACAACCTTGTTTAGCCATGTGAACGGAGTTGGCTTTTGAAAGGAACACTGCCTAAGTCTCAGCTTTGTCATGGGTGAGGAACATTACCTTTCAGCCAAATAGCCCCTTTTGAGGGAATGGAGAAACACTCGAGTTTTAATAAAATCTTTCATGTTAGAAGGAAGAGGGTCTAGCAGTTTGCTTAGCACTGTGAACTGAGTTTGCTGTATAAGGGAATACTGTCTACCTCTCAGTGTTTTCAAAAATGAGGAACATAACCTTTGTTGCAAATGGCCCGATACAACTGAATGGAAGTTGCAGTGCAGCTTTTGTGAGAGAATCATCCATGTCAGAAGCCAGAAGGCCTAGAACCTTGTTTTGCAGTTTGATTTGAATTTGCTGTTTAAAGGAATACTGCCTACCTCTCAGCGTTTTCATGGCTGAGGAACAGCTTTGTACCTAATACCCATTTCAAGTGAGTAGAGAAACACAATAGTTCTTCTAAGAAAATCTTTCATGTTAGAAGGAAGAGGGTCTAGCAGCTTGCTTTGCATTGTGAACTGACTTTGCTGTATAAGGAAATACTGCCTACCTCTTAATGTTTTCAAGAGTGAGATACATCAGCTTTGTTCACAATGGCCCCATACAACTGAAAGGAAGATGCAGTGTAGCTTGTGTGAGAGAATCAATAATATTTGAAGCAAGAGGGGCTAGCACCTTGTTTTGAAATTTGAATTGAGTTTGCTGTTTCCAGGAATACTGCCTACCTCTCAGTGTATTCATAGTTGAGGAACATCAACTTTGTGCCAAATTGCCCCTTTCAAGTGAGAGTTGAAACACTGTAGAACTTCTAAGAAAATCTTTCCTCTTAGAAGGAAGAGGGCCTAGCAGTTTGCTTAGCACTGTGAACTGAGTTTGCTGTATAAGGGAATACTTCCTACCTCTCAATGTTTTCAAGAATGAGAAACATTACCTTTGTTGAAAATGGCACAATACAACTGAAAGGAAGATGCAGTGTAGCTTCTGTGAGAGAATCATTCATGTCAGAAGCAAGAGGGCCTAGAACCTTGTTTTGCAGTTTGATTTGAGTTTCCTGTTTAAAGGAGTACTGCCTACCTCTCAGCATTTTCATGGGTGAGGAATTTTAACTTTGTACATAACAGCCCCTTTCAAGTGAGTGGAGAAACACTGTAGTTCTTCTAAGAAAATCTTCCATGTTAGAAGGAAGAGGGTCTAGCAGTTTGCTTAGCACTGTGAACTGAGTTTGCTGTATAAGGGAATATTGCCTATCTCGCAGTGATTTCAAGAGTGAGAAACATCACCTTTGTTCAAAATCCCCCTCAAAACTGAATAGAAGATGCAGTGTAGCTTGTGTGAGAGAATCAATAATGTTTGAAGCAAGAGCGGCTAGCACCTTGTTTTGCAGTTTGAATTGAGTTTGCTGTTTAAAGGAATACTGCCTAGCTCTCAGGGTTTTCATGGGTGAGGAACTTCAACTTTGTGCCTAATAGTCCCTTTGAGTGTGTGGAGAAACACTGTAGTTCTTCTAAGAAATTGTTTCATGATAGAAGGAAGAGGGTCTAGCAGTTTGGTTAGCACTGTGAACTGAGTTTGCTGTGTAAGGGAATACGGCCTACCTCTCAGTGTTTTCAAGAATTAGAAACATTACCTTTGTTGAAAATGGCCCTATACAACTGAAAGGAACATGCAGTGTAGCTTCTGTGAGAGAATCATTCATGTCAAAAGCAAGAAGGCCTAGAACCTTGTTTTGCAGTTTGATTTGACTTTCTTGTTTAAAGGAATACTGCCTACCTCTCAGTGTTTTCATGGCTGAGGAACAACTTTGTACCTAATACCCATTTCAAGTAAGTAGAGAAACACTATAGTTCTTCTAAGAAAATCTTTCATGTTAGAAGGAAGAGGGTCTAGCAGTTTGGTTAGCACTGTGAACTGAGTTTGCTGTGTAAGGGAATACGGCCTACCTCTCAGTGTTTTCAAGAATGAGAAACATTACCTTTGTTGAAAATGGCCCTATACAACTGAAAGGAACATGCAGTGTAGCTTCTGTGAGAGAATCATTCACGTTAGAAGCAAAAGGGCCTAGAACCTTGTTTTGCAGTTTGATTTGAGTTTGCTGTTTAAAGGAATACTGCCTACCTGTCAGCGTTTTCATGGGTGAAGAACATCAACTTTGTACATAATACCCATTTCAAGTGAGTGGAGAAACACTGTAGTTCTTCTAAGAAAATCTTCCATGTTAGAAGGAAGAGGGTCCAGCATCTTGCTTTGCATTGTGAACTGAGTTTGCTGTATAAGTTAATACTGCCTACCTCTCAGTGTTTTCAAGAGTGAGAAACATCACCTTTGTTCAAAAATCCCCCATGCAACTGAATAGAAGAGGCAGTGTTGCTTGTGTGAGAGAATCAACAATGTTTGAAGGAAGAGCGGCTAGCACCTTGTTTTGCAGTTTGAACTGAGTTTGCTATTTGAAGGAATACTGCCTACCTCTCAGCGTTTTCATGGGTGAGGAACATCAACTTTGTGCCTAATAGTCCATTTGAGTGTGTGGAGAAACACTGTAGTTCTTCTAAGAAATTGTTTCATGATAGAAGGAAGAGGTTCTAGCAGTTTGGTTAGCACTGTAAACTGAGTTTGCTGTGTAAGGGAATACTGCCAACCTCTCAGCGTTTTCATGGGTGAAGAACATCAACTTTGTACATAATACCCATTTAAAGTGAGTGGAGAAACATTGTAGTTCTTCTAAGAAAATCTTCCATGTTAGAAGGAAGAGGGTCTATTAGTTTTCTTAGCACTGTGAACTGAGTTTGCTGTGTAAGGGAATACGGCCTACCTCTCAGTGTTTTCAAGAATGAGAAACATTACCTTTGTTGAAAATGGCCCTATACAACTGAAATGAACATGCAGTGTAGCTTCTGTGAGTGAATCATTCACGTTAGAAGCAAAAGGGCCTAGAAACTTGTTTTGCAGTTTGATTTGAGTTTACTGTTTAAAGGAATACTGCCTACCTCTCAGCGTTTTCATGGGTGAAGAACATGAACTTTGTACATAATACCCATTTCAAGTGAGTGGAGAAACACTCCAGTTCTTCTAAGAAAATCTTCCATGTTAGAAGCAAGAGGGTCTAGCAGTTTGCTTAGCACTGTGAACTGAGTTTGCTGTATAAGGGAATATTGCCTACCTCGCAGTGATTTCAAGAGGGAGAAACATCACCTTTGTTCAAAATCCCCCACAAAACTGAATAGAAGATGCAGTGTAGCTTGTGTGAGAGAATCAATAATGTTTGAAGCAAGAGCGGATAGCACCTTGTTTTGCAGTTTGAATTGAGTTTGCTGTTTAAAGGAATACTGCCTAGCTCTCAGGGTTTTCATGGGTGAGGAACAGCCACTTTGTGCCTAATAGTGCCTTTCGAGTGTGTGGAGAAACACTGTAGTTGTTCTCAGAAAATCTTTCATGATAGAAGGAAGAGGGTCTAGCAGTTTTCTTACCACTGTGAACTGAGCTTGCTGTTGAGGAGAACACTGCCTAACTCTCAGTGTTTCCATGAGTAAGAACACAAGTGAATGAAAGGAGCACTTTTGGTCTTGTTAGAGAACCATTAATTTTAGCAGCAAGAGGGTCTAGCCAATTGTTTACTATTGTGAATTCACTTAACATTCTAAAAGACTTCTGCATATCCCTTAGTGTTATCACGGTTCTAGATCATCAACTTTTTGCAAAATGACCCCTTTCAAGTGAACGGCAGAATCACTGTAGCTATTGAAAGAGACACATTAAAGTTAGAAGGAAGAAGCTCTATCACCTTGTTTAGCATTGTGCACTGAGTTGGCTTTTGAAAGGAACACTGCATAGGTCTCAGCTTTTTATGGTTGAGGAACATCAACTTTCAGCCAAATAGCCCCTTTCGAGTGACTGGAGAAACAGACTAGTTTTAATAAAATCTATCATGTTAGAAGAAAGAGGGCCTAGCAGTTTTCTTAGCACTGTGAACTGAGTTTGCTGTATAAGGGAACCCTGCCTACCTCTCAATGTTTTCAAGAATGAGAAACATTACCTTTGTTGAAAATGGCCCAATACAAATGAAAGGAAGATGCAGTGTAGCTTCTGTGAGAGAATCATTCATGTCAAAAGCAAGAGGGCCTAGAAGCTTGTTTTGCAGTTTGATTTGAGTTTCCTGTTTAAAGGAATACTGCCTACCTCTCAGTGTTTTCATGGCTGAGGAACAACTTTGTACCTAATACCCATTTCAAGTTACTAGAGAAACACTATAGTTCTTCTAAGAAAATCTTTCATATTAGAAGGAAGAGGGTCTAGCATCTTGCTTTGCATTGTGAACTGAGTTTGCTGTATAAGGGAATACTGCCTACCTCTCAGTGTTTTCAAGAGTGAGAAACATCACCTTTGTTCAAAAATCCCCCATGCAACTGAATAGAAGAGGCAGTGTTGCTTGTGTGAGAGAATCAACAATGTTTGAAGCAAGAGCGGCTAGCACCTTGTTTTGCAGTTTGATTTGAGTTTCCTGTTTAAAGGAGTACTGCCTACCTCTCAGCATTTTCATGGGTGAGGAATTTTAACTTTGTACATAACAGCCCCTTTCAAGTGAGTGGAGAAACACTGTAGTTCTTCTAAGAAAATCTTCCATGTTAGAAGGAAGAGGGTCTAGCAGTTTGCTTAGCACTGTGAACTGAGTTTGCTGTATAAGGGAATATTGCCTATCTCGCAGTGATTTCAAGAGTGAGAAACATCACCTTTGTTCAAAATCCCCCTCAAAACTGAATAGAAGATGCAGTGTAGCTTGTGTGAGAGAATCAATAATGTTTGAAGCAAGAGCGGCTAGCACCTTGTTTTGCAGTTTGAATTGAGTTTGCTGTTTAAAGGAATACTGCCTAGCTCTCAGGGTTTTCATGGGTGAGGAACTTCAACTTTGTGCCTAATAGTCCCTTTGAGTGTGTGGAGAAACACTGTAGTTCTTCTAAGAAATTGTTTCATGATAGAAGGAAGAGGGTCTAGCAGTTTGGTTAGCACTGTGAACTGAGTTTGCTGTGTAAGGGAATACGGCCTACCTCTCAGTGTTTTCAAGAATTAGAAACATTACCTTTGTTGAAAATGGCCCTATACAACTGAAAGGAACATGCAGTGTAGCTTCTGTGAGAGAATCATTCATGTCAAAAGCAAGAGGGCCTAGAACCTTGTTTTGCAGTTTGATTTGACTTTCTTGTTTAAAGGAATACTGCCTACCTCTCAGTGTTTTCATGGCTGAGGAACAACTTTGTACCTAATACCCATTTCAAGTTAGTAGAGAAACACTATAGTTCTTCTAAGAAAATCTTTCATGTTAGAAGGAAGAGGGTCTAGCAGTTTGGTTAGCACTGTGAACTGAGTTGCTGTGTAAGGGAATACGGCCTACCTCTCAGTGTTTTCAAGAATGAGAAACATTACCTTTGTTGAAAATGGCCCTATACAACTGAAAGGAACATGCAGTGTAGCTTCTGTGAGAGAATCATTCACGTTAGAAGCAAAAGGGCCTAGAACCTTGTTTTGCAGTTTGATTTGAGTTTGCTGTTTAAAGGAATACTGCCTACCTGTCAGCGTTTTCATGGGTGAAGAACATCAACTTTGTACATAATACCCATTTCAAGTGAGTGGAGAAACACTGTAGTTCTTCAAAGAAAATCTTCCATGTTAGAAGGAAGAGGGTCCAGCATCTTGCTTTGCATTGTGAACTGAGTTTGCTGTATAAGTTAATACTGCCTACCTCTCAGGGTTTTCAAGAGTGAGAAACATCACCTTTGTTCAAAAATCCCCCATGCAACTGAATAGAAGAGGCAGTGTTGCTTGTGTGAGAGAATCAACAATGTTTGAAGCAAGAGCGGCTAGCACCTTGTTTTGCAGTTTGAACTGAGTTTGCTATTTGAAGGAATACTGCCTACCTCTCAGCGTTTTCATGGGTGAGGAACATCAACTTTGTGCCTAATAGTCCATTTGAGTGTGTGGAGAAACACTGTAGTTCTTCTAAGAAATTGTTTCATGATAGAAGGAAGAGGGTCTAGCAGTTTGGTTAGCACTGTGAACTGAGTTTGCTGTGTAAGGGAATACTGCCTACCTCTCAGCGTTTTCATGGGTGAAGAACATCAACTTTGTACATAATACCCATTTAAAGTGAGTGGAGAAACATTGTAGTTCTTCTAAGAAAATCTTCCATGTTAGAAGGAAGAGGGTCTATTAGTTTTCTTAGCACTGTGAACTGAGGTTGCTGTGTAAGGGAATACTGCCTACCTCTCAGTGTTTTCAAGAATGAGAAACATTACCTTTGTTGAAAATGGCCCTATACAACTGAAAGTAACAGGCAGTGTAGCTTTGTGAGAGAATCATTCACGTTAGAAGCAAAAGGGCCTAGAACCTTGTTTTGCAGTTTGATTTGAGTTTACTGTTTAAAGGAATACTGCCTACCTCTCAGCGTTTTCATGGGTGAAGAACATCTACTTTGTACATAATACCCATTTCAAGTGAGTGGACTAACACTGTAGTTCTTCCAAAAAAATCTTTCATGTTAGAAGGAAGAGGGTCTAGCAACTTGCTTTGCATTGTGATCTGACTTTGCTGTATAAGGGAATACTGCCTACCTCTTAGTGTTTTCAAGAGTGAGATACATCAGCTTTGTTCACAATGGCCCCATACAACTGAAAGGAAGATGCAGTGTAGCTTGTGTGACAGAATCAATAATATTTGAAGCAAGAGGGGCTAGCAACTTGTTTTGAAATTTGAATTGAGTTTGCTGTTTCCAGGAATACTGCCTACCTCTCAGTGTATTCATAGATGAGGAACATCAACTTTGTGCCAAATTGCCCCTTTCAAGTGAGAGTTGAAACACTGTAGATCTTCTAAGAAAATCTTTCATGTTAGAAGGAAGAGGGCCTAGCAGTTTGCTTAGCACTGTGAACTGAGTTTGCTGTATAAGGGAATACTTCCTACCTCTCAATGTTTTCAAGAATGAGAAACATTACCTTTGTTGAAAATGGCACAATACCACTGAAAGGAAGATGCAGTGTAGCTTCTGTGAGAGAATCATTCATGTCAGAAGGAAGAGGGCCTAGAACCTTGTTTTGCAGTTTGATTTGAGTTTCCTGTTTAAAGGAGTACTGCCTACCTCTCAGCATTTTCATGGGTGAGGAATTTTAACTTTGTACATAACAGCCCCTTTCAAGTGAGTGGAGAAACACTGTGTAGTTCTTCTAAGAAAATCTTCCATGTTAGAAGGAAGATGGTCTAGCAGCTTGCTTAGCATTGTTAACTGAGTTTGCTGTATAAGGGAATACTGCCTACCTCTCAGTGTTTTCAAGAGTGAGAAACATCACCTTTGTTCAAAAATCCCCCATACAACTGAATAGAAGATGCAGTGTTGCTTGTGTGAGAGAACCAACAATGTTTGTAGCAAGAGCGGCTAGCACCTTGTTTTGCAGTTTGAATTGAGTTTGCTGTTTGAAGGAATACTGCCTAGCTCTCAGGGTTTTCATGGGTGAGGAACAGCAACTTTGTGCCTAATAGTGCCTTTCGAGTGTGTGGAGAAACACTGTAGTTGTTCTAAGAAAATCTTTCATGATAGAAGGAAGAGGGTCTAGCAGTTTTCTTACCACTGTGAATTGAGCTTGCTGTTGAGGAGAACACTGCCTAACTCTCAGTGTTTCCATGAGTAAGAACACAAGTGAATGAAAGGAGCACTTTTGGTCTTGTTAGAGAACCATTAATTTGAGCAGCAAGAGGGTCTAGCCAATTGTTTACTATTGTGAATTCACTTAACATTCTAAAAGACTTCTGCATATCCCTTAGTTTTATCACGGTTCTAGATCATCAACTTTTTGCAAAATGACCCCTTTCAAGTGAATGGCAGAATCACTGTAGCTATTGAAAGAGACACATTAAAGTTAGAAGGAAGAAGCTCTATCACCTTGTTTAGCATTGTGCACTGAGTTGGCTTTTGAAAGGAACACTGCATAGGTCTCAGCTTTTTATGGTTGAGGAACATCAACTTTCAGCCAAATAGCCCCTTTCGAGTGACTGGAGAAACAGTCTAGTTTTAATAAAATCTATCATGTTAGAAGGAAGAGGGCCTAGCAGTTTGCTTAGCACTGTGAACTGAGTTTGCTGTATAAGGGAACCCTGCGTACCTCTCAATGTTTTCAAGAATGAGAAACATTACCTTTGTTGAAAATGGCCCTATACAACTGAAAGGAACATGCAGTGTAGCTTCTGTGAGAGAATCATTCACCTTAAAAGCAAAAGGGCCTAGAACCTTGTTTTGCAGTTTGATTTGAGTTTGCTGTTTAAAGGAATACTGATTACCTCTCAGCGTTTTCATTGGTGAAGAACATCTACTTTGTACATAATACCCATTTCAAGTGAGTGGACTAACACTGTAGTTCTTCTATGAAAATCTTCCATGTTAGAAGGAAGAGGGTCTAGCAGCTTGCTTAGCATTGTGAACTGACTTTGCTGTATAAGGGAATACTGCCTACCTCTCAGTGTTTTCAAAAGTGAGAAACATCACCTTTGTTCAAAAATCCCCCATACAACTGAATAGAAGATGCAGTGTTGCTTGTGTGAGAGAATCAATATTGTTTGAAGCAAGAGCGGCGACCACCTTGTTTTGCAGTTTGAATTGAGTTTGCTGTTTGAAGGAATACTGCCTACCTCTCAGTGTTTTCATGGCTGAGGAACAACTTTGTACCTAATACCCATTTCAAGTTAGTAGAGAAACACTAGTTCTTCTAAGAAAATATTTCATGTTAGAAGGAAGAGGGTCTAGCATCTTGCTTTGCATTGTGAACTGAGTTTGCTGTATAAGGGAATACTGCCTACCTCTCAGTGTTTTCAAGAGTGAGAAACATCACCTTTGTTCAAAAATCCCCCATGCAACTGAATAGAAGAGGCAGTGTTGCTTGTGTGAGAGAATCAACAATGTTTGAAGCAAGAACGGCTAGCACCTTGTTTTGCAGTTTGAACTGAGTTTGCTATTTGAAGGAATGCTGCCTACCTCTCAGCGTTTTCATGGGTGAGGAACATCAACTTTGTGCCTAATAGTCCATTTGAGTGTGTGGAGAAACACTGTAGTTCTTCTAAGAAAATGTTTCATGATAGAAGGAAGAGGGTCTAGCAGTTTGGTTAGCACTGTCAACTGAGTTTGCTGTGTAAGGGAATACGGCCTACCTCTCAGTGTTTTCAAGAATGAGAAACATTACCTTTGTTGAAAATGGCCCTATACAACTGAAAGGAACATGCAGTGTAGCTTCTGTGAGAGAATCATTCACGTTAGAAGCAAAAGGGCCTAGAACCTTGTTTTGCAGTTTGATTTGAGTTTGGTGTTTAAAGGAATACTGCCTACCTCTCAGCGTTTTCATGGGTGAAGAACATCAACTTTGTACATAATACCCATTTCAAGTGAGTGGAGAAACACTGTAGTTCTTCTAAGAAAATCTTCGATGTTAGAAGGAAGAGGGTCTAGTAGTTTTCTTAGAACTGTGAACTGAGTTTGCTGTGTAAGGGAATACTGCCTACCTCTCAGTGTTTTCAAGAATGAGAAACATTACCTTTGTTGAAAATGGCCCTATACAACTGAAAGGAACATGCAGTGTAGCTTCTGTGAGAGAATCATTCACGTTAGAAGCAAAAGGGCCTAGAACCTTGTTTTGCAGTTTGATTTGAGTTTGCTGTTTAAAGGAATACTGCCTACCTCTCAGCGTTTTCATGGGTGAAGAACATCTACTTTGTACATAATACCCATTTCAAGTGAGTGGACTAACACTGTAGTTCTTCTAAGAAAATCTTCCATGTTAGAAGGAAGAGGGTCTAGCAGCTTGCTTAGCATTGTGAACTGACTTTGCTGTATAAGGGAATACTGCCTACCTCGCAGTGATTTCGAGTGAGAAACATCACCTTTGTTCAAAATCCCCCACAAAACTGAATAGAAGATGCAGTGTAGCTTGTGTGAGAGAATCAATAATGTTTGAAGGAAGAGCGGCTAGCACCTTGTTTTGCAGTTTGAATAGAGTTTGCTGTTTAAAGGAATACTGCCTAGCTCTCAGGGTTTTCATGGGTGAGGAACAGCCACTTTGTGCCTAATAGTGCCTTTCGAGTGTGTGGAGAAACACTGTAGTTGTTCTCAGAAAATCTTTCATGATAGAAGGAAGAGGGTCTAGCAGTTTTCTTACCACTGTGAACTGAGCTTGCTGTTGAGGAGAACACTGCCTAACTCTCAGTGTTTCCATGAGTAAGAACACAAGTGAATGAAAGGAGCACTTTTGGTCTTGTTAGAGAACCATTAATTTTAGCAGCAAGAGGGTCTAGCCAATTGTTTACTATTGTGAATTCACTTAACATTCTAAAAGACTTCTGCATATCCCTTAGTGTTATCACGGTTCTAGATCATCAACTTTTTGCAAAATGACCCCTTTCAAGTGAACTGCAGAATCACTGTAGCTATTGAAAGAGACACATTAAAGTTAGAAGGAAGAAGCTCTATCACCTTGTTTAGCATTGTGCACTGAGTTGGCTTTTGAAAGGAACACTGCATAGGTCTCAGCTTTTTATGGTTGAGGAACATCAACTTTCAGCCAAATAGCCCCTTTCGAGTGACTGGAGAAACAGTATAGTTTTAATAAAATCTATCATGTTAGAAGGAAGAGGGCCTAGCAGTTTGCTTAGCACTGTGAACTGAGTTTCTGTATAAGGGAACCCTGCCTACATCTCAATGTTTTCAAGAATGAGAAACATTACCTTTGTTGAAAATGGCCCTATACAACTGAAAGGAACATGCAGTGTAGCTTCTGTGAGAGAATCATTCAGGGTAGAAGCAAAAGGGCCTAGAACCATGTTTGCAGTTTGATTTGAGTTTGCTGTTTAAAGGAATACTGCCTACCTCTCAGCGTTTTCATGGGTGAAGAACATCAACTTTGAACATAATACCCATTTCAAGTGAGTGGAGAAACACTGTAGTTCTTCTAAGAAAATCTTCCATGTTAGAAGGAAGAGGGTCTAGTAGTTTTCTTAGCACTGTGAACTGAGTTTGCTGTATAAGGGAATACTGCCTACCTCTCAGTGTTTTCATGGGTGAGGAACTTCAACTTTGTGCCTAATAGTCCCTTTGAGTGTGTGGAGAAACACTGTAGTTCTTCTAAGAAATTGTTTCATGTTAGAAGGAAGAGGGTCTAGCAGTTTGGTTAGCACTGTAAACTGAGTTTGCTGTGTAAGGGAATACGGCCTACCTCTCAGTGTTTTCAAGAATGAGAAACATTACCTTTGTTGAAAATGGCCCTATACAACTGAAAGGAACAGGCAGTGTAGCTTCTGTGAGAGAATCATTCACGTTAGAAGCAAAAGGGCCTAGAACCTTGTTTTGCAGTTTGATTTGAGTTTGCTGTTTAAAGGAATACTGCCTACCTCTCAGCGTTTTCAAGGGTGAAGAACATCTACTTTGTAAATAATACCCATTTCAAGTGAGTGGACTAACACTGTAGTTCTTCTAAGAAAATCTTCCATGTTAGAAGGAAGAGGGTCTAGCAGTTTGCTTAGCACTGTGAACTGAGTTTGCTGTATAAGGGAATATTGCCTACCTCGCAGTGATTTCAAGAGTGAGAAACATCACCTTTGTTCAAAATCCCCCTCAAAACTGAATAGAAGATGCCGTGTAGCTTGTGTCAGAGAATCAATAATGTTTGAAGCAAGAGCGGCTAGCACCTTGTTTTGCAGTTTGAATTGAGTTTGCTCTTTAAAGGAATACTGCCTACCTCTCAGCGTTTTCATGGGTGAAGAACATCTACTTTGTACATAATACCCATTTCAAGTGAGTGGACTAACACTGTAGTTCTTCTAAGAAAATCTTCCATGTTAGAAGGAAGAGGGTCTAGTAGTTTTCTTAGCACTGTGAACTGAGTTTGCTGTTGAGGAGAACACTGCCTAACTCTCAGTGTTTCCATGAGTAAGAACACAAGTGAATGAAAGGAGCACTTTTGGTCTTGTTAGAGAACCATTAGTTTTAGAAGCAAGAGGGTCTAGCCAATTGTTTACTATTGTGAATTCACTTAACATTCTAAAAGACTTCTGCATATCCCTTAGTGTTATCACGGTTCTAGATCATCAACTTTTTCAAAATGACCCCTTTCAAGTGAACCGAAGAATCACTGTAGCTATTGAAAGAGACACATTAAAGTTAGAAGGAAGAAGCTCTATCACCTTGTTTAGCATTGTGCACTGAGTTGGTTTTTGAAAGGAACACTGCATAGGTCTCAGCTTTTTATGGTTGAGGAACATCAACTTTCAGCCAAATAGCCCCTTTCGAGTGACTGGAGAAACAGTATAGTTTTAATAAAATCTATCATGTTAGAAGAAAGATGGCCTAGCAGTTTGCTTAGCACTGTGAACTGAGTTTGCTGTATAAGGGAACCCTGCCTACCTCTCAATGTTTTCAAGAATGACAAACATTACCTTTGTTGAAAATGGCCCTATACAACTGAAAGGAACATGCAGTGTAGCTTCTGTGAGAGAATCATTCAGGTTGGAAGCAAAAGGGCCTAGAACCATGTTTTGCAGTTTGATTTGAGTTTGCTGTTTAAAGGAATACTGCCTACCTCTCAGCGTTTTCATGGGTGAAGAACATCAACTTTGTACATAATACCCATTTCAAGTGAGTGGAGAAACACTGTAGTTCTTCTAAGAAAATCTTTCATGTTAGAAGGAAGAGGGTCTAGTAGTTTTCTTAGCACTGTGAACTGAGTTTGCTGTATAAGGGAACCCTGCCTACCTCTCAGTGTTTTCAAAAGTGAGAAACATCACCTTTGTTGAAAATGGCCCTATACAAATGAAAGGAAGATGTAGTGTAGCTTCTGTGAGAGAATCATTTATGTCAAAAGCAAGAGGGCCTAGAAGCTTGTTTTGCAGTTTGATTTGAGTTTCCTGTTTAAAGGAATACTGCCTACCTCTCAGTGTTTTCATGGCTGAGGAACAACTTTGTACCTAATACCCATTTCAAGTTAGTAGAGAAACACTATAGTTCTTCTAAGAAAATCTTTCATATTAGAAGGAAGTGGGTCTAGCACCTTGCTTTGCATTGTGAACTGAGTTTGCTGTATAAGGGAATGCTGCCTACCTCTCAGTGTTTTCAAGAGTGAGAAACATCACCTTTGTTCAAAAATCCCCCTTACAACTGAATAGAAGATGCAGTGTTGCTTGTGTGAGAGAATCAATAATGTTTGAAGCAAGAGCGGCTACCACCTTGTTTTGCAGTTTGAATTGAGTTTGCTGTTTGAAGGAATACTGCCTACCTCTCAGCGTTTTCATGGGTGAGGAACTTCAACTTGGTGCCTAATAGTCCCTTTGAGTGTGTGGAGAAACACTGTAGTTCTTCTAAGAAATTGTTTCATGTTAGAAGGAAGAGGGTCTAGCAGTTTGGTTAGCACTGTAAACTGAGTTTGCTGTGTAAGGGAATATGGCCTACCTCTCAGTGTTTTCAAGAATGAGAAACATTACCTTTGTTGAAAATGGCCCTATACAACTGAAAGGAACATGCAGTGTAGCTTCTGTGAGAGAATCATTCACGTTAGAAGCAAAAGGGCCTAGAACCTTGTTTTGCAGTTTGATTTGAGTATACTGTTTAAAGGAATACTGCCTACCTCTCAGCGTTTTCATGGGTGAAGAACATCTACTTTGTACATAATACCCATTTCAAGTGAGTGGAGAAACACTGTAGTTCTTCTAAGAAAATCTTCCATGTTAGAAGGAAGAGGGTCTAGCAGTTTGCTTAGCACTGTGAACTGAGTTTGCTGTATAAGGGAATATTGCCTACCTCGCAGTGATTTCAAGAGTGAGAAACATCACCTTTGTTCAAAATCCCCCACAAAACTGAATAGAAGATGCAGTGTAGCTTGTGTGAGAGAATCAATAATGTTTGAAGCAAGAGCGGCTAGCACCTTGTTTTGCAGTTTGAATTGAGTTTGCTGTTTGAAGGAATGCTGCCTAGCTCTCAGGGTTTTCATGGGTGAGGAACAGCAACTTTGTGCCTAATAGTGCCTTTCGAGTGTGTGGAGAAACACTGTAGTTGTTCTAAGAAAATCTTTCATGATAGAAGGAAGAGGGTCTAGCAGTTTTCTTACCACTGTGAACTGAGCTTGCTGTTGAGGAGAACACTGCCTAACTCTCAGTTTTTCCATGAGTAAGAACACAAGTGAATGAAAGGAGCACTTTTGGTCTTGTTAGAGAACCATTAGTTTTAGAAGCAAGAGGGTCTAGCCAATTGTTTACTATTGTGAATTCACTTAACATTCTAAAAGACTTCTGCATATCCCTTAGTGTTATCACGGTTCTAGATCATCAACTTTTTGCAAAATGACCCCTTTCAAGTGAACGGTAGAATCACTGTAGCTATTGAAAGAGACACATTAAAGTTAGAAGGAAGAAGCTCTATCACATTGTTTAGCATTGTGCACTGAGTTGGCTTTTGAAAGGAACACTGCATAGGTCTCAGCTTTTTATGGTTGAGGAACATCAACTTTCAGCCAAATAGCCCCTTTCGAGTGACTGGAGAAACAGTATAGTTTTAATAAAATCTATCATGTTAGAAGGAAGAGGGCCTAGCAGTTTGCTTAGAACTGTGAACTGAGTATGCTGTATAAGGGAACCCTGCCTACATCTCAATGTTTTCAAGAATGAGAAACATTACCTTTGTTGAAAATGGCCCTATACAACTGAAAGGAACATGCAGTGTAGCTTCTGTGAGAGAATCATTCAGGTTAGAAGCAAAAGGGCCTAGAACCATGTTTTGCAGTTTGATTTGAGTTTGCTGTTTAAAGGAATACTGCCTACCTCTCAGCGTTTTCATGGGTGAAGAACATCAACTTTGAACATAATACCCATTTCAAGTGAGTGGAGAAACACTGTAGTTCTTCTAAGAAAATCTTCCATGTTAGAAGGAAGAGGGTCTAGTAGTTTTCTTAGCACTGTGAACTGAGTTTGCTGTATAAGGGAATACTGCCTACCTCTCAGTGTTTTCAAGAATGAGAAACATTACCTTTGTTGAAAATGGCCCTATACAACTGAAAGGAACATGCAGTGTAGCTTCTGTGAGAGAATCATTCACGTTAGAAGCAAAAGGGCCTAGAACCTTGTTTTGCAGTTTGATTTGAGTTTGCTGTTTAAAGGAATACTGCCTACCTCTCAGCGTTTTCATGGGTGAAGAACATCAACTTTGAACATAATACCCATTTCAAGTGAGTGGAGAAACACTGTAGTTCTTCTAAGAAAATCTTCCATGTTAGAAGGAAGAGGGTCTAGTAGTTTTCTTAGCACTGTGAACTGAGTTTGCTGTATAAGGGAATACTGCCTACCTCTCAGTGTTTTCATGGGTGAGGAACTTCAACTTTGTGCCTAATAGTCCCTTTGAGTGTGTGGAGAAACACTGTAGTTCTTCTAAGAAATTGTTTCATGTTAGAAGGAAGAGGGTCTAGCAGTTTGGTTAGCACTGTAAACTGAGTTTGCTGTGTAAGGGAATACGGCCTACCTCTCAGTGTTTTCAAGAATGAGAAACATTACCTTTGTTGAAAATGGCCCTATACAACTGAAAGGAACAGGCAGTGTAGCTTCTGTGAGAGAATCATTCATGTCAAAAGCAAGAGGGCCTAGAAGCTTGTTTTGCAGTTTGATTTGAGTTTCCTGTTTAAAGGAATACTGCCTACCTCTCAGTGTTTTCATGGCTGAGGAACAACTTTGTACCTAATACCCATTTCAAGTTAGTAGAGAAACACTATAGTTCTTCTAAGAAAATCTTTCATATTAGAAGGAAGTGGGTCTAGCATCTTGCTTTGCATTGTGAACTGAGTTTGCTGTATAAGGGAATGCTGCCTACCTCTCAGTGTTTTCAAGAGTGAGAAACATCACCTTTGTTCAAAAATCCCCCTTACAACTGAATAGAAGATGCAGTGTTGCTTGTGTGAGAGAATCAATAATGTTTGAAGCAAGAGCGGCTACCACCTTGTTTTGCAGTTTGAATTGAGTTTGCTGTTTGAAGGAATACTGCCTACCTCTCAGCGTTTTCATGGGTGAGGAACTTCAACTTTGTGCCTAATAGTCCCTTTGAGTGTGTGGAGAAACACTGTAGTTCTTCTAAGAAATTGTTTCATGTTAGAAGGAAGAGGGTCTAGCAGTTTGGTTAGCACTGTAAACTGAGTTTGCTGTGTAAGGGAATATAGCCTACCTCTCAGTGTTTTCAAGAATGAGAAACATTACCTTTGTTGAAAATGGCCCTATACAACTGAAAGGAACATGCAGTGTAGCTTCTGTGAGAGAATCATTCACGTTAGAAGCAAAAGGGCCTAGAACCTTGTTTTGCAGTTTGATTTGAGTATACTGTTTAAAGGAATACTGCCTACCTCTCAGCGTTTTCATGGGTGAAGAACATCTACTTTGTACATAATACCCATTTCAAGTGAGTGGACTAACCCTGTAGTTCTTCTAAGAAAATCTTCCATGTTAGAAGGAAGAGGGTCTAGCAGTTTGCTTAGCACTGTGAACTGAGTTTGCTGTATAAGGGAATATTGCCTACCTCGCAGTGATTTCAAGAGTGAGAAACATCACCTTTGTTCAAAATCCCCCTCAAAACTGAATAGAAGATGCCGTGTAGCTTGTGTCACAGAATCAATAATGTTTGAAGCAAGAGCGGCTAGCACCTTGTTTTGCAGTTTGAATTGAGTTTGCTCTTTAAAGGAATACTGCCTACCTCTCAGCGTTTTCATGGGTGAAGAACATCTACTTTGTACATAATACCCATTTCAAGTGAGTGGAGAAACACTGTAGTTCTTCTAAGAAAATCTTTCATGATAGAAGGAAGAGGGTCTAGCAGTTTTCTTACCACTGTGAACTGAGCTTGCTGTTGAGGAGAACACTGCCTAACTCTCAGTTTTTCCATGAGTAAGAACACAAGTGAATGAAAGGAGCACTTTTGGTCTTGTTAGAGAACCATTAGTTTTAGAAGCAAGAGGGTCTAGCCAATTGTTTACTATTGTGAATTCACTTAACATTCTAAAAGACTTCTGCATATCCCTTAGTGTTATCACGGTTCTAGATCATCAACTTTTTGCAAAATGACCCCTTTCAAGTGAACGGCAGAATCACTGTAGCTATTGAAAGAGACACATTAAAGTTAGAAGGAAGAAGCTCTATCACCTTGTTTAGCATTGTGCACTGAGTTGGCTTTTGAAAGGAACACTGCATAGGTCTCAGCTTTTTATGGTTGAGGAACATCAACTTTCAGCCAAATAGCCCCTTTCGAGTGACTGGAGAAACAGTATAGTTTTAATAAAATCTATCATGTTAGAAGGAAGAGGGCCTAGCAGTTTGCTTAGAACTGTGAACTGAGTTTGCTGTATAAGGGAACCCTGCCTACATCTCAATGTTTTCAAGAATGAGAAACATAACCTTTGTTGAAAATGGCCCTATACAACTGAAAGGAACATGCAGTGTAGCTTCTGTGAGAGAATCATTCAGGTTAGAAGCAAAAGGGCCTAGAACCATGTTTTGCAGTTTGATTTGAGTTTGCTGTTTAAAGGAATACTGCCTACCTCTCAGCGTTTTCATGGGTGAAGAACGTCAACTTTGAACATAATACCCATTTCAAGTGAGTGGAGAAACACTGTAGTTCTTCTAAGAAAATCTTCCATGTTAGAAGGAAGAGGGTCTAGTAGTTTTCTTAGCACTGTGAACTGAGTTTGCTGTATAAGAGAATACTGCCTACCTCTCAGTGTTTTCAAGAATGAGAAACATTACCTTTGTTGAAAATGTCCCTATACAACTGAAAGGAACATGCAGTGTAGCTTCTGTGAGAGAATCATTCACGTTAGAAGCAAAAGGGCCTAGAACCTTGTTTTGCAGTTTGATTTGAGTTTGCTGTTTAAAGGAATACTGCCTACCTCTCAGCGTTTTCATGGGTGAAGAACATCTACTTTGTACATAATACCCATTTCAAGTGAGTGGACTAACACTGTAGTTCTTCTAAGAAAATCTTCCATGTTAGAAGGAAGAGGGTCTAGTAGTTTTCTTAGCACTGTGAACTGAGTTTGCTGTATAAGGGAATACTGCCTACCTCTCAGTGTTTTCAAAAGTGAGAAACATCACCTTTGTTCAAAAATCCCCCTAACAACTGAATAGAAGATGCAGTGTTGCTTGTGTGAGAGAATCAATAATGTTTGAAGCAAGAGCGGCTACCACCTTGTTTTGCAATTTGAATTGAGTTTGCTGTTTGAAGGAATACTGCCTACCTCTCAGCGTTTTCATGGGTGAAGTACTTCAACTTTGTGCCTAATAATCCCTTTGAGTGTGTGGAGAAACACTGTAGTTCTTCTAAGAAATTGTTTCATGTTAGAAGGAAGAGGGTCTAGCAGTTTGGTTAGCACTGTAAACTGAGTTTGCTGTGTAAGGGAATACGGCCTACCTCTCAGTGTTTTCAAGAATGAGAAACATTACCTTTGTTGAAAATGGCCCTATACAACTGAAAGGAACAGGCAGTGTAGCTTCTGTGAGAGAATCATTCACGTTAGAAGCAAAAGGGCCTAGAACCTTGTTTTGCAGTTTGATTTGAGTTTACTGTTTAAAGGAATACTGCCTATCTCTCAGCGTTTTCATGGTTGAAGAACATCAACTTTGTACATAATACCCATTTCAAGTGAGTGGAGAAACACTGTAGTTCTTCTAAGAAAATCTTCCATGTTAGAAGGAAGAGGGTCTAGCAGTTTGCTTAGCACTGTGAACTGAGTTTGCTGTATAAGGGAATATTGCCTACCTTGCAGTGATTTCAAGAGTGAGAAACATCACCTTTGTTCAAAATCCCCCACAAAACTGAATAGAAGATGCAGTGTAGCTTGTGTGAGAGAATCAATAATGTTTGAAGCAAGAGCGGCTAGCACCTTGTTTTGCAGTTTGAATTGAGTTTGCTGTTTGAAGGAATGCTGCCTAGCTCTCAGGGTTTTCATGGGTGAGGAACAGCAACTTTGTGCCTAATAGTGCCTTTCGAGTGTGTGGAGAAACACTGTAGTTGTTCTAAGAAAATCTTTCATGATAGAAGGAAGAGGGTCTAGCAGTTTTCTTACCACTGTGAACTGAGCTTGCTGTTGAGGAGAACACTGCCTAACTCTCAGTTTTTCCATGAGTAAGAACACAAGTGAATGAAAGGAGCACTTTTGGTCTTGTTAGAGAACCATTAGTTTTAGAAGCAAGAGGGTCTAGCCAATTGTTTACTATTGTGAATTCACTTAACATTCTAAAAGACTTCTGCATATCCCTTAGTGTTATCACGGTTCTAGATCATCAACTTTTTGCAAAATGACCCCTTTCAAGTGAACGGCAGAATCACTGTAGCTATTGAAAGAGACACATTAAAGTTAGAAGGAAGAAGCTCTATCACCTTGTTTAGCATTGTGCACTGAGTTGGCTTTTAAAAGGAACACTGCATAGGTCTCAGCTTCTTAGGGTTGAGGAACATCAACTTTCAGCCAAATAGCCCCTTTCGAGTGACTGGAGAAACAGTATAGTTTTAATAAAATCTATCATGTTAGAAGGAAGAGGGCCTAGCAGTTTGCTTAGCACTGTGAACTGAGTTTGCTGTATAAGGGAACCCTGCCTACATCTCAATGTTTTCAAGAATGAGAAACATTACCTTTGTTGAAAATGGCCCTATACAACTGAAAGGAACATGCAGTGTAGCTTCTGTGAGAGAATCATTCAGGTTAGAAGCAAAAGGGCCTAGAACCATGTTTTGCAGTTTGATTTGAGTTTGCTGTTTAAAGGAATACTGCCTACCTCTCAGCGTTTTCATGGGTGAAGAACATCAACTTTGTACATAATACCCATTTCAAGTGAGTGGAGAAACACTGTAGTTCTTCTAAGAAAATCTTCCATGTTAGAAGGAAGAGGGTCTAGTAGTTTTCTTAGCACTGTGAACTGAGTTTGCTGTATAAGAGAATACTGCCTACCTCTCAGTGTTTTCAAGAATGAGAAACATTACCTTTGTTGAAAATGGCCCTATACAACTGAAAGGAACATGCAGTGTAGCTTCTGTGAGAGAATCATTCACCTTAGAAGCAAAAGGGCCTAGAACCTTGTTTTGCAGTTTGATTTGAGTTTGCTGTTTAAAGGAATACTGCCTACCTCTCAGCGTTTTCATGGGTGAAGAACATCTCCTTTGTACATAATACCCATTTCAAGTGAGTGGACTAACACTGTAGTTCTTCTAAGAAAATCTTCCATGTTAGAAGGAAGAGGGTCTAGTAGTTTTCTTAGCACTGTGAACTGAGTTTGCTGTATAAGGGAATACTGCCTACCTCTCAGTGTTTTCAAAAGTGAGAAACATCACCTTTGTTCAAAAATCCCCCTAACAACTGAATAGAAGATGCAGTGTTGCTTGTGTGAGAGAATCAATAATGTTTGAAGCAAGAGCGGCTACCACCTTGTTTTGCAGTTTGAATTGAGTTTGCTGTTTGAAGGAATACTGCCTACCTCTCAGCGTTTTCATGGGTGAGGAACTTCAACTTTGTGCCTAATAGTCCCTTTGAGTGTGTGGAGAAACACTGTAGTTGTTCTAAGAAAATCTTTCATGATAGAAGGAAGAGGGTCTAGCAGTTTTCTTATCACTGTGAACTGAACTTGCTGTTGGGGAGAACACTGCCTAACTCTCAGTTTTTCCATGAGTAAGAACACAAGTGAATGAAAGGAGCACTTTTGGTCTTGTTAGAGAACCATTAGCTTTAGAAGCAAGAGGGTCTAGCCAATTGTTTACTATTGTGAATTCACTTAACATTCTAAAAGACTTCTGCATATCCCTTAGTGTTATCACGGTTCTAGATCATCAACTTTTTGCAAAATGACCCCTTTCAAGTGAACGGCAGAATCACTGTAGCTATTGAAAGAGACACATTAAAGTTAGAAGGAAGAAGCTCTATCACCTTGTTTAGCATTGTGCACTGAGTTGGCTTTTGAAAGGAACACTGCATAGGTCTCAGCTTTTTATGGTTGAGGAACATCAACTTTCAGCCAAATAGCCCCTTTCGAGTGACTGGAGAAACAGTATAGTTTTAATAAAATCTATCATGTTAGAAGGAAGAGGGCCTAGCAGTTTGCTTAGCACTGTGAACTGAGTTTCTGTATAAGGTAACCCTGCCTACATCTCAATGTTTTCAAGAATGAGAAACATTACTTTTGTTGAAAATGGCCCTATACAACTGAAAGGAACATGCAGTGTAGCTTCTGTGAGAGAATCATTCAGGTTAGAAGCAAAAGGGCCTAGAACCATGTTTTGCAGTTTGATTTGAGTTTGCTGTTTAAAGGAATACTGCCTACCTCTCAGCGTTTTCATGGGTGAAGAACATCAACTTTGAACATAATACCCATTTCAAGTGAGTGGAGAAACACTGTAGTTCTTCTAAGAAAATCTTCCATGTTAGAAGGAGGAGGGTCTAGAAGTTTTCTTAGCACTGTGAACTGAGTTTGCTGTATAAGGGAATACTGCCTACCTCTCAGTGTTTTCAAGAATGAGAAACATTACCTTTGTTGAAAATGGCCCTATACAACTGAAAGGAACATGCAGTGTAGCTTCTGTGAGAGAATCATTCACCTTAGAAGCAAAAGGGCCTAGAACCTTGTTTTGCAGTTTGATTTGAGTTTGCTGTTTAAAGGAATACTGCCTACCTCTCAGCGTTTTCATGGGTGAAGAACATCTCCTTTGTACATAATACCCATTTCAAGTGAGTGGACTAACACTGTAGTTCTTCTAAGAAAATCTTCCATGTTAGAAGGAAGAGGGTCTAGTAGTTTTCTTAGCACTGTGAACTGAGTTTGCTGTATAAGGGAATACTGCCTACCTCTCAGTGTTTTCAAAAGTGAGAAACATCACCTTTGTTCAAAAATCCCCCTAACAACTGAATAGAAGATGCAGTGTTGCTTGTGTGAGAGAATCAATAATGTTTGAAGCAAGAGCGGCTACCACCTTGTTTTGCAGTTTGAATTGAGTTTGCTGTTTGAAGGAATACTGCCTACCTCTCAGCGTTTTCATGGGTGAGGAACTTCAACTTTGTGCCTAATAGTCCCTTTGAGTGTGTGGAGAAACACTGTAGTTCTTCTAAGAAATTGTTTCATGTTAGAAGGAAGAGGGTCTAGCAGTTTGGTTAGCACTGTAAACTGAGTTTGCTGTGTAAGGGAATACGGCCTACCTCTCAGTGTTTTCAAGAATGAGAAACATTACCTTTGTTGAAAATGGCCCTATACAACTGAAAGGAACAGGCAGTGTAGCTTCTGTGAGAGGATCATTCACGTTAGAAGCAAAAGGGCCTAGAACCTTGTTTTGCAGTTTGATTTGAGTTTACTGTTTAAAGGAATACTGCCTATCTCTCAGCGTTTTCATGGGTGAAGAACATCAACTTTGTACATAATACCCATTTCAAGTGAGTGGAGAAACACTGTAGTTCTTCTAAGAAAATCTTCCATGTTAGAAGGAAGAGGGTCTAGCAGTTTGCTTAGCACTGTGAACTGAGTTTGCTGTATAAGGGAATATTGCCTACCTCGCAGTGATTTCAAGAGTGAGAAACATCACCTTTGTTCAAAATCCCCCACAAAACTGAATAGAAGATGCAGTGTAGCTTGTGTGAGAGAATCAATAATGTTTGAAGCAAGAGCGGCTAGCACCTTGTTTTGCAGTTTGAATTGAGTTTGCTCTTTGAAGGAATACTGCCTAGCTCTCAGGGTTTTCATGGGTGAGGAACAGCAACTTTGTGCCTAATAGTGCCTTTCGAGTGTGTGGAGAAACACTGTAGTTGTTCTAAGAAAATCTTTCATGATAGAAGGAAGAGGGTCTAGCAGTTTTCTTATCACTGTGAACTGAACTTGCTGTTGGATAGAACACTGCCTAACTCTCAGTTTTTCCATGAGTAAGAACACAAGTGAATGAAAGGAGCACTTTTGGTCTTGTTAGAGAACCATTAGCTTTAGAAGCAAGAGGGTCTAGCCAATTGTTTACTATTGTGAATTCACTTAACATTCTAAAAGACTTCTGCATATCCCTTAGTGTTATCACGGTTTTAGATCATCAACTTTTTGCAAAATGACCCCTTTCAAGTGAACGGCAGAATCACTGTAGCTATTGAAAGAGACACATTAAAGTTAGAAGGAAGAAGCTCTATCACCTTTTTTAGCATTGTGCACTGAGTTGGCTTTTGAAAGGAACACTGCATAGGTCTCAGCTTTTTATGGTTGAGGAACATCAACTTTCTGCCAAATAGCCCCTTTCGAATGACTGGAGAAACAGTATAGTTTTAATAAAATCTATCATGTTAGAAGGAAGAGGGCCTAGCAGTTTGCTTAGCACTGTGAACTGAGTTTGCTGTATAAGGGAACCCTGCCTACCTCTCAATGTTTTCAAGAATGAGAAACATTACCTTTGTTGAAAATGGCCCTATACAACTGAAAGGAACATGCAGTGTAGCTTCTGTGAGAGAATCATTCAGGTTGGAAGCAAAAGGGCCTAGAACCATGTTTTGCAGTTTGATTTGAGTTTGCTGTTTAAAGGAATACTGCCTACCTCTCAGCGTTTTCATGGGTGAAGAACATCAACTTTGTACATAATACCCATTTCAAGTGAGTGGAGAAACACTGTAGTTCTTCTAAGAAAATCTTCCATGTTAGAAGGAAGAGGGTCTAGTAGTTTTCTTAGCACTGTGAACTGAGTTTGCTGTATAAGGGAACACTGCCTACCTCTCAGTGTTTTCAAGAATGTGAAACATTACCTTTGTTGAAAATGGCCCTATACAACTGAAAGGAACATGCAGTGTAGCTTCTGTGAGAGAATCATTCACCTTAGAAGCAAAAGGGCCTAGAACCTTGTTTTGCAGTTTGATTTGAGTTTGCTGTTTAAAGGAATACTGCCTACCTCTCAGCGTTTTCATGGGTGAAGAACATCTACTTTGTACATAATACCCATTTCAAGTGAGTGGACTAACACTGTAGTTCTTCTAAGAAAAAAATCTTCCATGTTAGAAGGAAGAGGGTCTAGTAGTTTTCTTAGCACTGTGAAATGAGTTTGCTGTATAAGGGAATACTGCCTACCTCTCTGTGTTTTCAAGAGTGAGAAACATCACCTTTGTTCAAAAATCCCCCATGCAACTGAATAGAAGAGGCAGTGTTGCTTGTGTGAGAGAATCAACAATGTTTGAAGCAAGAGCGGCTAGCACCTTGTTTTGCAGTTTGAACTGAGTTTGCTATTTGAAGGAATACTGCCTACCTCTCAGCGTTTTCATGGGTGAGGAACATCAACTTTGTGCCTAATAGTCCCTTTGAGTGTGTGGAGAAACACTGTAGTTCTTCTAAGAAATTGTTTCATGATGGAAGGAAGAGGGTCTAGCAGTTTGGTTAGCACTGTGAACTGATTTTGCTGTGTAAGGGAATACTGCCTACCTCTCAGTGTTTTCAAGAATGAGAAAAATTACCTTTGTTGAAAATGGCCCTATACAACTGAAAGGAACATGCAGTGTAGCTTCTGTGAGAGAATCATTCATGTTAGAAGCAAAAGGGCCTAGAACCTTGTTTTGCAGTTTGATTTGAGTTTGCTGTTTAAAGGAATACTGCCTACCTCTCAGCGTTTTCATGGGTGAAGAACATCAACTTTGTACATAATACCCATTTCAAGTGAGTGGAGAAACACTGTAGTTCTTCTAAGAAAATCTTCCATGTTAGAAGGAAGAGGGTCTAGCAGTTTGCTTAGCACTGTGAACTGAGTTTGCTATGTAAGGGAATACTGCCTACCTCTCAGGGTTTTAAAGTGTGAGGAATATAGTCTTTGGCAAAAGAGCCCCTTTCAAGTGAATGGAAGAAACATTCTATCTCTTGTAATGCAGATGTCAAGTTTTGCAGCAGGAGGTTCTAGCCCATTGTTTCCCTGTGAGAATTGAATTAGCATGTGAAACAATGCTTCCCAAAGAAAGTCTTTATTGAGGGATATACTTCCTAGCACAGAGTGGTTTCCTGTGGTTGGACCATCACTTTTTTGGAAAAGTGCCAAATTCAAGTGAAAGGAAGCAGCACTGTTTCTGTTTTAAGAACAGCATTAATGTTAGAAGCAAGGGGGGCTAGCATGCTGTTTACCAGTGAGAAGTGAATGAACTTTCCAAGGGAATACTGCCTGTCTCTCAAGCTTTACACTGTGCGGAACATTACTTTTTTCAAATAGCCATTTGCAAGTGAATGGAAGAAGCACTGTTTCTCTTCTAAGAGACCATAAATGTTACAAGCAAGAGGGCCAAGAACCTTGTTTAGCATTTGAATTCAGTTAGCTGGTTATAAGAATACGGCCTACATCTCAGTGTTATTCTGGGTGAAAAACATAAAGTTTGTGCCAAATACCGCCTTTCAAATGAATGGAGAAACACTGTAGCTCTTCTAATAAAACCATTAAAGTAGACGGAAGAGGGTCTAGCAGCTTGCTTACAATTGCGAATGGAGCTTGCTGTTAAAGGGAACAATGCCTACCTCTCAGTGTTTCCATGAATGAGAACACAAGTGCATGAAAGGATCACTGTTGGTCTTGTGAGAGAACCAAGAATTTAAGAAGCAAGAGGGTCTAGCCACTTGTTTAATATTGTGAATTCAGTTCACATTTTAAAAGACTTCTGCCTATCCCTAAGTGTTTTCAAGGTTCTGGATCATCAACTTTTTGCAAAATGACCCCTTTCAAGTGAATGGCAGGAGCCCTGTAGCTCTAGAAAGACACACATTAAAGTTAGAAGCAAGAAGGTCTACAACCTTGTTTAGCCTTGTGAACGGAGTTGGCTTTTGAAAGGAACACTGCCTAAGTCTCAGCTTTGTCATGGGTGAGGAACATTACCTTTCAGCCAAATAGCCCCTTTTGAGGGAATGGAGAAACACTCTAGTTTTAATAAAATCTTTCATGTTAGAAGGAAGAGGGTCTAGCAGTTTGCTTAGCACTGTGAACTGAGTTTGCTGTATAAGGGAATACTGTCTACCTCTCAGTGTTTTCAAAAATGAGGAACATAACCTTTGTTGCAAATGGCCCGATACAACTGAAAGGAAGTTGCAGTGCAGCTTTGGTGAGAGAATCATCCATGTCAGAAGCCAGAAGGCCTAGAACCTTGTTTTGCAGTTTGATTTGAATTTGCTGTTTAAAGGAATACTGTCTACCTCTCAGCGTTTTCATGGCTGAGGAACAGCTTTGTACATAGTACCCATTTCAAGTGAGTAGAGAAACACAATAGTTCTTCTAAGAAAATCTTTCATGTTAGAAGGAAGAGGGTCTAGCAGCTTGCTTTGCATTGTGAACTGACTTTGCTGTATAAGGGAACACTGCCTACCTCTCAGTGTTTTCAAGAGTGAGAAACATCACCTTTGTTCAAAAATCCCCCATGCAACTGAATAGAAGAGGCAGTGTTGCTTGTGTGAGAGAATCAACAATGTTTGAAGCAAGAGCGGCTAGCACCTTGTTTTGCAGTTTGAACTGAGTTTGCTATTTGAAGGAATACTGCCTACCTCTCAGCGTTTTCATGGGTGAGGAACATCAACTTTGTGCCTAATAGTCCCTTTGAGTGTGTGGAGAAACACTGTAGTTCTTCTAAGAAAATGTTTCATGATAGAAGGAAGAGGGTCTTGCAGTTTGGTTAGCACTGTGAACTGAGTTTGCTGTGTAAGGGAATATTGCCTACCTCTCAGTGTTTTCAAGAATGAGAAACATTACCTTTGTTGAAAATTTCCCTATACAACTGAAAGCAACATGCAGTGTAGCTTCTGTGAGAGAATCATTCAGGTTAGAAGCAAAAGGGCCTAGAACCTTGTTTTGCAGTTTGATTTGAGTTTGCTGTTTAAAGGAATACTGCCTACCTCTCAGCGTTTTCATGGGTGAAGAACATCAACTTTGTACATAATACCCATTTCAAGTGAGTGGAGAAACACTGTAGTTCTTCTAAGAAAATCTTCGATGTTAGAAGGAAGAGGGTCTAGTTGTTTTCTTAGCACTGTGAACTGAGTTTCCTGTATAAGGGAATACTGCCTACCTCTCAGTGTTTTCAAGAATGAGAAACATTACCTTTGTTGAAAATGGCCCTATACAACTGAAAGGAACATGCAGTGTAGCTTCTGTGAGAGAATCATTCACGTTAGAAGCAAAAGGGCCTAGAACCTTGTTTTGCAGTTTGATTTGAGTTTGCTGTTTAAAGGAATACTGCCGACCTCTCAGCGTTTTGATGGGTGAAGAACATCAACTTTGTACATAATACCCATTTCAAGTGAGTGGAAAAACACTGTAGTTCTTCTAAGAAAATCTTCGATGTTAGAAGGAAGAGGGTCTAGTAGTTTTCTTAGCACTGTGAACTGAGTTTGCTGTATAAGGGAATACTGCCTACCTCTCAGTGTTTTCAAAATGAGAAACATCACCTTTGTTCAAAAATCCCCCTTACAACTGAATAGAAGATGCAGTGTTGCTTGTGTGAGAGAATCAATAATGTTTGAAGCAAGAGCGGCTACCACCTTGTTTTGCAGTTTGAATTGAGTTTGCTGTTTGAAGGAATACTGCCTACCTCTCAACATTTTCATGGGTGAGGAACTTCAACTTTGTGCCTAATAGTCCCTTTGAGTGTGTGGAGAAACACTGTAGTTCTTCTAAGAAAATCTTCCATGTTAGAAGGAAGAGGGTCTAGCATCTTGCTTTGCATTGTGAACTGAGTTTGCTGTATAAGGGAATACTGCCTACCTCTCAGTGTTTTCAAGAGTGAGAAACATCACCTTTGTTCAAAATCCCCCTCAAAACTGAATAGAAGATGCAGTGTAGCTTGTGTGAGAGAATCAATAATGTTTGAAGCAAGAGCGGCTAGCACCTTGTTTTGCAGTTTGAATTGAGTTTGCTGTTTAAAGGAATACTGCCTAGCTCTCACGGTTTTCATAGGTGAGGAACAGCAACTTTGTGCCTAATAGTGCCTTTCGAGTGTGTGGAGAAACACTGTAGTTGTTCTCAGAAAATCTTTCATGATAGAAGGAAGAGGGTCTAGCAGTTTTCTTACCACTGTGAACTGAGCTTGCTGTTGAGGAGAACACTGCCTAACTCTCACTGTTTCCATGAGTAAAAACACAAGTGAATGAAAGGAGCACTTTTGGTCTTGTTAGAGAACCATTAATTTTAGCAGCAAGAGGGTCTAGCCAATTGTTTACTATTGTGAATTCACTTAACATTCTAAAAGACTTCTGCATATCCCTTAGTGTTATCACGGTTCTAGATCATCAACTTTTTGCAAAATGACCCCTTTCAAGTGAACGGCAGAATCACTGTAGCTATTGAAAGAGACACATTAAAGTTAGAAGGAAGAAGCTCTATCACATTGTTTAACATTGTGCACTGAGTTGGCTTTTGAAAGGAACACTGCATAGGTCTCAGCTTTTTATGGTTGAGGAACATCAACTTTCAGCCAAATAGCCCCTTTCGAGTGACTGGAGAAACAGTCTAGTTTTAATAAAATCTATCATGTTAGAAGAAAGAGGGCCTAGCAGTTTGCTTAGCACTGTGAACTGAGTTTGCTGTATAAGGGAACCCTGCCTACCTCTCAATGTTTTCAAGAATGAGAAACATTACCTTTGTTGAAAATGGCCCAATACAAATGAAAGGAAGATGCAGTGTAGCTTCTGTGAGAGAATCATTCATGTCAAAAGCAAGAGGGCCTAGAAGCTTGTTTTGCAGTTTGATTTGAGTTTCCTGTTTAAAGGAATACTGCCTACCTCTCAGTGTTTTCATGGCTGAGGAACAACTTTGTACCTAATACCCATTTCAAGTTAGTAGAGAAACACTATAGTTCTTCTAAGAAAATCTTTCATGTTAGGAGGAAGAGGGTCTAGCAGTTTGGTTAACAATGTGAACTGAGTTTGCTGTGTAAGGGAATACGGCCTACCTCTCAGTGTTTTCAAGAATGAGAAACATTACCTTTGTTGAAAATGGCCCTATACAACTGAAAGGAACATGCAGTGTAGCTTCTGTGAGAGAATCATTCACGTTAGAAGCAAAAGGGCCTAGAACCTTGTTTTGCAGTTTGATTTGAGTTTGCTGTTTAAAGGAATACTGCCTACCTGTCAGCGTTTTCATGGGTGAAGAACATCAACTTTGTACATAATACCCATTTCAAGTGAGTGGAGAAACACTGTAGTTCTTCTAAGAAAATCTTCCATGTTAGAAGGAAGAGGGTCCAGCATCTTGCTTTGCATTGTGAACTGAGTTTGCTGTATAAGTTAATACTGCCTACCTCTCAGTGTTTTCAAGAGTGAGAAACATCACCTTTGTTCAAAAATCCCCCATGCAACTGAATAGAAGAGGCAGTGTTGCTTGTGTGAGAGAATCAACAATGTTTGAAGCAAGATCGGCTAGCACCTTGTTTTGCAGTTTGAACTGAGTTTGCTAATTGAAGGAATACTGCCTACCTCTCAGCGTTTTCATGGGTGACGCATCAACTTTGTGCCTAATAGTCCCTTTGAGTGTGTGAAGAAACACTGTAGTGCTTCTAAGAAATTGTTTCATGATAGAAGGAAGAGGGTCTAGCAGTTTGGTTAGCACTGTGAACTGAGTTTGCTGTGTAAGGGAATACTGCCTACCTCTCAGTGTTTTCAAGAATGAGAAACATTACCTTTGGTGAAAATGGCCGTATACAACTGAAAGGAACATGCAGTGTAGCTTCTGTGAGAGAATCATTCACGTTAGAAGCAAAAGGGCCTAGAACCTTGTTTTGCAGTTTGATTTGAGTTTGCTGTTTAAAGGAATACTGCCTACCTCTCAGCGTTTTCATGGGTGAAGAACATCAACTTTGTACATAATACCCCTTTCAAGTGAGTGGAGAAACACTGTAGTTCTTCTAAGAAGATCTTCGATGTTAGAAGGAAGAGGGTCTAGTAGTTTTCTTAGCACTGTGAACTGAGTTTGCTGTATAAGGGAATACTGCCTACCTCTCAGTGTTTTCAAGAGTGAGAAACATCACCTTTGTTCAAAAATCCCCCATGCAACTGAATAGAAGAGGCAATGTTGCTGGTGTGAGAGAATCAACAATGATTGAAGCAAGAGCGGCTAGCACCTTGTTTTGCAGTTTGAATTGAGTTTGCTGTTTAAAGGAATACTGCCTAGCTCTCAGGGTTTTCATGGGTGAGGAACAGCCACTTTGTGCCTAATAGTGCCTTTCGAGTGTGTGGAGAAACACTGTAGTTGTTCTCAGAAAATCTTTCATGATAGAAGGAAGAGGGTCCAGCAGTTTTCTTACCACTGTGAACTGAGCTTGCTGTTGAGGAGAACACTGCCTAACTCTCAGTGTTTCCATGAGTAAGAACACAAGTGAATGAAAGGAGCACTTTTGGTCTTGTTAGAGAACCATTAATTTTAGCAGCAAGAGGGTCTAGCCAATTGTTTACTATTGTGAATTCACTTAACATTCTAAAAGACTTCTGCATATCCCTTAGTGTTATCACGGTTCTAGATCATCAACTTTTTGCAAAATGACCCCTTTCAAGTGAACGGCAGAATCACTGTAGCTATTGAAAGAGACACATTAAAGTTAGAAGGAAGAAGCTCTATCACCTTGTTTAGCATTGTGCACTGAGTTGGCTTCTGAAAGGAACACTGCATAGGTCTCAGCTTTTTATGGTTGAGGAACATCAACTTTCAGCCAAATAGCCCCTTTCGAGTGACTGGAGAAACAGTCTAGTTTTAATAAAATCTATCATGTTAGAAGAAAGAGGGCCTAGCAGTTTGCTTAGCACTGTGAACTGAGTTTGCTGTATAAGGGAACCCTGCCTACCTCTCAATGTTTTCAAGAATGAGAAACATTACCTTTGTTGAAAATGGCCCAATACAAATGAAAGGAAGATGCAGTGTAGCTTCTGTGAGAGAATCATTCATGTCAAAAGCAAGAGGGCCTAGAAGCTTGTTTTGCAGTTTGATTTGAGTTTCCTGTTTAAAGGAATACTGCCTACCTCTCAGTGTTTTCATGGCTGAGGAACAACTTTGTACCTAATACCCATTTCAAGTTAGTAGAGAAACACTATAGTTCTTCTAAGAAAATCTTTCATATTAGAAGGAAGAGGGTCTAGCATCTTGCTTTGCATTGTGAACTGAGTTTGCTGTATAAGGGAATACTGCCTACCTCTCAGTGTTTTCAAGAGTGAGAAACATCACCTTTGTTCAAAAATCCCCCATGCAACTGAATAGAAGATGCAGTGTTGCTTGTGTGAGAGAATCAATAATGTTTGAAGCAAGAGCGGCGACCACCTTGTTTTGCAGTTTGAATTGAGTTTGCTGTTTGAAGGAATACTGCCTACCTCTCAGAGTTTTCATGGGTGAGGAACTTCAACTTTGTGCCTAATAGTCCCTTTGAGTGTGTGGAGAAACACTGTAGTTCTTCTAAGAAATTGTTTCATGTTAGAAGGAAGAGGGTCTAGCAGTTTGGTTAGCACTGTGAACTGAGTTTGCTGTGTAAGGGAATATGGCCTACCTCTCAGTGTTTTCAAGAATGTGAAACATTACCTTTGTTGAAAATGGCCCTATACAACTGAAAGGAACATGCAGTGTAGCTTCTGTGAGAGAATCATTCACCTTAGAAGCAAAAGGGCCTAGAACCTTGTTTTGCAGTTTGATTTGAGTTTGCTGTTTAAAGGAATACTGCCTACCTCTCAGCGTTTTCATGGGTGAAGAACATCTACTTTGTACATAATACCCATTTCAAGTGAGTGGACTAACACTGTAGTTCTTCTAAGAAAAAAATCTTCCATGTTAGAAGGAAGAGGGTCTAGTAGTTTTCTTAGCACTGTGAAATGAGTTTGCTGTATAAGGGAATACTGCCTACCTCTCAGTGTTTTCAAGAGTGAGAAACATCACCTTTGTTCAAAAATCCCCCATGCAACTGAATAGAAGAGGCAGTGTTGCTTGTGTGAGAGAATCAACAATGTTTGAAGCAAGAGCGGCTAGCACCTTGTTTTGCAGTTTGAACTGAGTTTGCTATTTGAAGGAATACTGCCTACCTCTCAGCGTTTTCATGGGTGAGGAACATCAACTTTGTGCCTAATAGTCCCTTTGAGTGTGTGGAGAAACACTGTAGTTCTTCTAAGAAATTGTTTCATGATGGAAGGAAGAGGGTCGAGCAGTTTGGTTAGCACTGTGAACTGATTTTGCTGTGTAAGGGAATACTGCCTACCTCTCAGTGTTTTCAAGAATGAGAAACATTACCTTTGTTGAAAATGGCCCTATACAACTGAAAGGAACATGCAGTGTAGCTTCTGTGAGAGAATCATTCATGTTAGAAGCAAAAGGGCCTAGAACCTTGTTTTGCAGTTTGATTTGAGTTTGCTGTTTAAAGGAATACTGCCTACCTCTCAGCATTTTCATGGGTGAAGAACATCAACTTTGTACATAATACCCATTTCAAGTGAGTGGAGAAACACTGTAGTTCTTCTAAGAAAATCTTCCATGTTAGAAGGAAGAGGGTCTAGCAGTTTGCTTAGCACTGTGAACTGAGTTTGCTGTGTAAGGGAATACTGCCTACCTCTCAGGGTTTTAAAGTGTGAGGAATATAGTCTTTGGCAAAAGAGCCCCTTTCAAGTGAATGGAAGAAACATTCTATCTCTTGTAATGCAGATGTCAAGTTTTGCAGCAGGAGGTTCTAGCCCATTGTTTCCCTGTGAGAATTGAATTAGCATGTGAAACAATGCTTCCCAAAGAAAGTCTTTATTGAGGGATATACTTCCTAGCACAGAGTGGTTTCCTGTGGTTGGACCATCACTTTTTTGGAAAAGTGCCAAATTCAAGTGAAAGGAAGCAGCACTGTTTCTGTTTTAAGAACAGCATTAATGTTAGAAGCAAGGGGGGCTAGCATGCTGTTTACCAGTGAGAAGTGAATGAACTTTCCAAGGGAATACTGCCTGTCTCTCAGGCTTTACACTGTGCGGAACATTACTTTTTTCAAATAGCCATTTGCAAGTGAATGGAAGAAGCACTGTTTCTCTTCTAAGAGACCATAAATGTTACAAGCAAGAGGGCCAAGAACCTTGTTTAGCATTTGAATTCAGTTAGCTGGTTATAAGAATACGGCCTACATCTCAGTGTTATTCTGGGTGAAAAACATAATGTTTGTGCCAAATACCGCCTTTCAAATGAATGGAGAAACACTGTAGCTCTTCTAATAAAACCATTAAAGTAGACGGAAGAGGGTCTAGCAGCTTGCTTACAATTGCGAATGGAGCTTGCTGTTAAAGGGAACAATGCCTACCTCTCAGTGTTTCCATGAATGAGAACACAAGTGCATGAAAGGATCACTGTTGGTCTTGTGAGAGAACCAAGAATTTAAGAAGCAAGAGGGTCTAGCCACTTGTTTAATATTGTGAATTCAGTTCACATTTTAAAAGACTTCTGCCTATCCCTAAGTGTTTTCAAGGTTCTGGATCATCAACTTTTTGCAAAATGACCCCTTTCAAGTGAATGGCAGGAGCCCTGTAGCTCTAGAAAGACACACATTAAAGTTAGAAGCAAGAAGGTCTACAACCTTGTTTAGCCTTGTGAACGGAGTTGGCTTTTGAAAGGAACACTGCCTAAGTCTCAGCTTTGTCATGGGTGAGGAACATTACCTTTCAGCCAAATAGCCCCTTTTGAGGGAATGGAGAAACACTCTAGTTTTAATAAAATCTTTCATGTTAGAAGGAAGAGGGTCTAGCAGTTTGCTTAGCACTGTGAACTGAGTTTGCTGTATAAGGGAATACTGTCTACCTCTCAGTGTTTTCCAAAATGAGGAACATAACCTTTGTTGCAAATGGCCCGATACAACTGAAAGGAAGTTGCAGTGCAGCTTTGGTGAGAGAATCATCCATGTCAGAAGCCAGAAGGCCTAGAACCTTGTTTTGCAGTTTGATTTGAATTTGCTGTTTAAAGGAATACTGTCTACCTCTCAGCGTTTTCATGGCTGAGGAACAGCTTTGTACCTAGTACCCATTTCAAGTGAGTAGAGAAACACAATAGTTCTTCTAAGAAAATCTTTCATGTTAGAAGGAAGAGGGTCTAGCAGCTTGCTTTGCATTGTGAACTGACTTTGCTGTATAAGGGAATACTGCCTACCTCTTAGTGTTCTCAAGAGTGAGATACATCAGCTTTGTTCACAATGGCCCCATACAACTGAAAGGAAGATGCAGTGTAGCTTGTGTGAGAGAATCAATAATATTTGAAGCAAGAGGGGCTAGCACCTTGTTTTGAAATTTGAATTGAGTTTGCTGTTTCCAGGAATACTGCCTACCTCTCAGTGTATTCATAGTTGAGGAACATCAACTTTGTGCCAAATTGCCCCTTTCAAGTGAGAGTTGAAACACTGTAGATCTTCTAAGAAAATCTTTCATGTTAGAAGGAAGAGGGCCTAGCAGTTTGCTTAGCACTGTGAACTGAGTTTGCTGAATAAGGGAATACTTCCTACCTCTCAATGTTTTCAAGAATGAGAAACATTACCTTTGTTGAAAATGGCACAATACCACTGAAAGGAAGATGCAGTGTAGCTTCTGTGAGAGAATCATTCATGTCAGAAGCAAGAGGGCCTAGAACCTTGTTTTGCAGTTTGATTTGAGTTTCCTGTTTAAAGGAGTACTGCCTACCTCTCAGCATTTTCATGGGTGAGGAATTTTAACTTTGTACATAACAGCCCCTTTCAAGTGAGTGGAGAAACACTGTGTAGTTCTTCTAAGAAAATCTTCCATGTTAGAAGGAAGAGGGTCTAGCAGCTTGCTTAGCATTGTGAACTGAGTTTGCTGTATAAGGGAATACTGCCTACCTCTCAGTGTTTTCAAAAGTGAGAAACATAACCTTTGTTCAAAAATCCCCCATACAACTGAATAGAAGATGCAGTGTTGCTTGTGTGAGAGAATCAATAATGTTTGAAGCAAGAGCGGCGACCACCTTGTTTTGCAGTTTGAATTGAGTTTGCTGTTTGAAGGAATACTGCCTACCTCTCAGCGTTTTCATGGGTGAGGAACTTCAACTTTGTGCATAATAGTCCCTTTGAGTGTGTGGAGAAACACTGTAATTCTTCTAAAAATTGTTTCATGATAGAAGGAAGAGGGTCTAGCAGTTTGGTTAGCACTGGGAACTGAGTTTGCTGTGTAAGGGAATACGGCCTACCTCTCAGTGTTTTCAAGAATTAGAAACATTACCTTTGTTGAAAATGGCCCTATACAACTGAAAGGAAGATGCAGTGTAGCTTCTGTGAGAGAATCATTCATGTCAAAAGCAAGAGGGCCTAGAACCTTGTTTTGCAGTTTGATTTGACTTTCTTGTTTAAAGGAATACTGCCTACCTCTCAGTGTTTTCATGGCTGAGGAACAACTTTGTACCTAATACCCATTTCAAGTTAGTAGAGAAACACTATAGTTCTTCTAAGAAAATGTTTCATGTTAGAAGGAAGAGGGTCTAGCATCTTGCTTTGCATTGTGAACTGAGTTTGCTGTATAAGGGAATACTGCCTACCTCTCAGTGTTTTCAAGAGTGAGAAACATCACCTTTATTCAAAAATCCCCCATGCAACTGAATAGAAGAGGCAGTGTTGCTTGTGTGAGAGAATCAACAATGTTTGAAGCAAGAGCGGCTAGCACCTTGTTTTGCAGTTTGAAATGAGTTTGCTATTTGAAGGAATACTGCCTACCTCTCAGCGTTTTCATGGGTGAGGAACATCAACTTTGTGCCTAATAGTCCCTTTGAGTGTGTGGAGAAACACTGTAGTTCTTCTAAGAAAATGTTTCATGATAGAAGGAAGAGGGTCTTGCAGTTTGGTTAGCACTGTGAACTGAGTTTGCTGTGTAAGGGAATATTGCCTACCTCTCAGTGTTTTCAAGAATGAGAAACATTACCTTTGTTGAAAATTTCCCTATACAACTGAAAGCAACATGCAGTGTAGCTTCTGTGAGAGAATCATTCAGGTTAGAAGCAAAAGGGCCTAGAACCTTGTTTTGCAGTTTGATTTGAGTTTGCTGTTTAAAGGAATACTGCCTACCTCTCAGCGTTTTCATGGGTGAAGAACATCAACTTTGTACATAATACCCATATCAAGTGAGTGGAGAAACACTGTAGTTCTTCTAAGAAAATCTTCGATGTTAGAAGGAAGAGGGTCTAGTTGTTTTCTTAGCACTGTGAACTGAGTTTCCTGTATAAGGGAATACTGCCTACCTCTCAGTGTTTTCAAGAATGAGAAACATTACCTTTGTTGAAAATGGCCCTATACAACTGAAAGGAACATGCAGTGTAGCTTCTGTGAGAGAATCATTCACGTTAGAAGCAAAAGGGCCTAGAACCTTGTTTTGCAGTTTGATTTGAGTTTGCTGTTTAAAGGAATACTGCCGACCTCTCAGCGTTTTGATGGGTGAAGAACATCAACTTTGTACATAATACCCATTTCAAGTGAGTGGAAAAACACTGTAGTTCTTCTAAGAAAATCTTCGATGTTAGAAGGAAGAGGGTCTAGTAGTTTTCTTAGCACTGTGAACTGAGTTTGCTGTATAAGGGAATACTGCCTACCTCTCAGTGTTTTCAAAAGTGGGAAACATCACCTTTGTTCAAAAATCCCCCTTACAACTGAATAGAAGATGCAGTGTTGCTTGTGTGAGAGAATCAATAATGTTTGAAGCAAGAGCGGCTACCACCTTGTTTTGCAGTTTGAATTGAGTTTGCTGTTTGAAGGAATACTGCCTACCTCTCAACATTTTCATGGGTAAGGAACTTCAACTTTGTGCCTAATAGTCCCTTTGAGTGTGTGGAGAAACACTGTACTTCTTCTAAGAAAATGTTTCATGATAGAAGGAAGAGGGTCTAGCAGTTTGGTTAGCACTGTGAACTGAGTTTGCTGTGTAAGGGAATATTGCCTACCTCTCAGTGTTTTCAAGAAAGAGAAACATTACCTTTGTTGAAAATGGCCCTATACAACTGAAAGGAACATGCAGTGTAGCTTCTGTGAGAGAATCATTCAGGTTAGAAGCAAAAGGCCTAGAACATTGTTTTGAAGTTTGATTTGAGTTTGCTGTTTAAAGGAATACTGCCTACCTCTCAGCGTTTTCATGGGTGAAGAACATCAACTTTGTACATAATACCCATTTCAAGTGAGTGGAGAAACACTGTAGTTCTTCTAAGAAAATCTTCGATGTTAGAAGGAAGAGGGTCTAGTTGTTTTCTTAGCACTGTGAACTGACTTTCCTGTATAAGGGAATACTGCCTACCTCTCAGTGTTTTCAAGAATGAGAAACATTACCTTTGTTGAAAATGGCCCTATACAACTGAAAGGAACATGCAGTGTAGCTTCTGTGAGAGAATCATTCACGTTAGAAGCAAAAGGGCCTAGAACCTTGTTTTGCAGTTTGATTTGAGTTTGCTGTTTAAAGGAATACTGCCGACCTCTCAGCGTTTTGATCTGTGAAGAACATCAACTTTGTACATAATACCCATTTCAAGTGAGTGGAAAAACACTGTAGTTCTTCTAAGAAAATCTTCGATGTTAGAAGGAAGAGGGTCTAGTAGTTTTCTTAGCACTGTGAACTGAGTTTGCTGTATAAGGGAATACTGCCTACCTCTCAGTGTTTTCAAAAGTGAGAAACATCACCTTTGTTCAAAAATCCCCCTTACAACTGAGTAGAAGATGCAGTGTTGCTTGTGTGAGAGAATCAATAATGTTTGAAGCAAGAGCGGCTACCACCTTGTTTTGCAGTTTGAATTGAGTTTGCTGTTTGAAGGAATACTGCCTACCTCTCAACATTTTCATGGGTGAGGAACTTCAACTTTGTGCCTAATAGTCCCTTTGAGTGTGTGGAGAAACACTGTAGTTCTTCTAAGAAAATCTTCCATGTTAGAAGGAAGAGGGTCTAGCATCTTGCTTTGCATTGTGAACTGAGTTTGCTGTATAAGGGAATACTGCCTACCTCTCAGTGTTTTCAAGAGTGAGAAACATCACCTTTGTTCAAAATCCCCCTCAAAACTGAATAGAAGATGCAGTGTAGCTTGTGTGAGAGAATCAATAATGTTTGAAGCAAGAGCGGCTAGCACCTTGTTTTGCAGTTTGAATTGAGTTTGCTGTTTAAAGGAATACTGCCTAGCTCTCAGGGTTTTCATGGGTGAGGAACAGCAACTTTGTGCCTAATAGTGCCTTTCGAGTGTGTGGAGAAACACTGTAGTTGTTCTCAGAAAATCTTTCATGATAGAAGGAAGAGGGTCTAGCAGTTTTCTTACCACTGTGAACTGAGCTTGCTGTTGAGGAGAACACTGCCTAACTCTCAGTGTTTCCATGAGTAAAAACACAAGTGAATGAAAGGAGCACTTTTGGTCTTGTTAGAGAACCATTAGTTTTAGAAGCAAGAGGGTCTAGCCAATTGTTTACTATTGTGAATTCACTTAACATTCTAAAAGACTTCTGCATATCCCTTAGTGTTATCACGGTTCTAGATCATCAACTTTTTGCAAAATGACCCCTTTCAAGTGAACGGCAGAATCACTGTAGCTATTGAAAGAGACACATTAAAGTTAGAAGGAAGAAGCTCTATCACATTGTTTAGCATTGTGCACTGAGTTGGCTTTTGAAAGGAACACTGCATAGGTCTCAGCTTTTTATGGTTGAGGAACATCAACTTTCAGCCAAATAGCCCCTTTCGAGTGACTGGAGAAACAGTCTAGTTTTAATAAAATCTATCATGTTAGAAGAAAGAGGGCCTAGCAGTTTGCTTAGCACTGTGAACTGAGTTTGCTGTATAAGGGAACCCTGCCTACCTCTCAATGTTTTCAAGAATGAGAAACATTACCTTTGTTGAAAATGGCCCAATACAAATGAAAGGAAGATGCAGTGTAGCTTCTGTGAGAGAATCATTCATGTCAAAAGCAAGAGGGCCTAGAAGCTTGTTTTGCAGTTTGATTTGAGTTTCCTGTTTAAAGGAATACTGCCTACCTCTCAGTGTTTTCATGGCTGAGGAAAAACTTTGTACCTAATACCCATTTCAAGTTAGTAGAGAAACACTATAGTTCTTCTAAGAAAATCTTTCATGTTAGGAGGAAGAGGGTCTAGCAGTTTGGTTAACAATGTGAACTGAGTTTCCTGTGTAAGGGAATACGGCCTACCTCTCAGTGTTTTCAAGAATGAGAAACATTACCTTTGTTGAAAATGGCCCTATACAACTGAAAGGAACATGCAGTGTAGCTTCTGTGAGAGAATCATTCACGTTAGAAGCAAAAGGGCCTAGAACCTTGTTTTGCAGTTTGATTTGAGTTTGCTGTTTAAAGGAATACTGCCTACCTGTCAGCGTTTTCATGGGTGAAGAACATCAACTTTGTACATAATACCCATTTCAAGTGAGTGGAGAAACATTGTAGTTCTTCTAAGAAAATCTTCCATGTTAGAAGGAAGAGGGTCCAGCATCTTGCTTTGCATTGTGAACTGAGTTTGCTGTATAAGTTAATACTGCCTACCTCTCAGTGTTTTCAAAGTGAGAAACATCACCTTTGTTCAAAAATCCCCCATGCAACTGAATAGAAGAGGCAGTGTTGCTTGTGTGAGAGAATCAACAATGTTTGAAGCAAGAGCGGCTAGCACCTTGTTTTGCAGTTTGAACTGAGTTTGCTAATTGAAGGAATACTGCCTACCTCTCAGCGTTTTCATGGGTGACGCATCAACTTTGTGCCTAATAGTCCCTTTGAGTGTGTGAAGAAACACTGTAGTGCTTCTAAGAAATTGTTTCATGATAGAAGGAAGAGGGTCTAGCAGTTTGGTTAGCACTGTGAACTGAGTTTGCTGTGTAAGGGAATACTGCCTACCTCTCAGTGTTTTCAAGAATGAGAAACATTACCTTTGTTGAAAATGGCCCTATACAACTGAAAGGAACAGGCAGTGTAGCTTCTGTGAGAGAATCATTCACGTTAGAAGCAAAAGGGCCTAGAACCTTGTTTTGCAGTTTGATTTGAGTTTGCTGTTTAAAGGAATACTGCCTACCTCTCAGCGTTTTCATGGGTGAAGAACATCAACTTTGTACATAATACCCATTTCAAGTGAGTGGAGAAACACTGTAGTTCTTCTAAGAAAATCTTCCATGTTAGAAGGAAGAGGGTCTAGCAGTTTGCTTAGCACTGTGAACTGAGTTTGCTGTATAAGGGAATATTGCCTACCTCGCAGTGATTTAAAGAGTGAGAAACATCACCTTTGTTCAAAATCCCCCTCAAAACTGAATAGAAGATGCAGTGTAGCTTGTGTGAGAGAATCAATAATGTTTGAAGCAAGAGCGGCTAGCACCTTGTTTTGCAGTTTGAATTGAGTTTGCTGTTTAAAGGAATACTGCCTAGCTCTCAGGGTTTTCATGGGTGAGGAACAGCAACTTTGTGCCTAATAGTGCCTTTCGAGTGTGTGGAGAAACAGTGTAGTTGTTCTAAGAAAATCTTTCATGATAGAAGGAAGAGGGTCTAGCAGTTTTCTTACCACTGTGAACTGAGCTTGCTGTTGAGGAGAACACTGCCTAACTCTCAGTGTTTCCATGAGTAAGAACACAAGTGAATGAAAGGAGCACTTTTGGTCTTGTTAGAGAACCATTAGTTTTAGAAGCAAGAGGGTCTAGCCAATTGTTTACTATTGTGAATTCACTTAACATTCTAAAAGACTTCTGCATATCCCTTAGTGTTATCACGGTTCTAGATCATCAACTTTTTGCAAAATGACCCCTTTCAAGTGAACGGCAGAATCACTGTAGCTATTGAAAGAGACACATTAAAGTTAGAAGGAAGAAGCTCTATCACCTTGTTTAACATTGTGCACTGAGTTGGCTTTTGAAAGGAACACTGCATAGGTCTCAGCTTTTTATGGTTGAGGAACATCAACTTTCAGCCAAATAGCCCCTTTCGAGTGACTGGAGAAACAGTCTAGTTTTAATAAAATCTATCATGTTAGAAGAAAGAGGGCCTAGCAGTTTGCTTAGCACTGTGAACTGAGTTTGCTGTATAAGGGAACCCTGCCTACCTCTCAATGTTTTCAAGAATGAGAAACATTACCTTTGTTGAAAATGGCACAATACAAATGAAAGGAAGATGCAGTGTAGCTTCTGTCAGAGAATCATTCATGTCAAAAGCAAGAGGGCCTAGAAGCTTGTTTTGCAGTTTGATTTGAGTTTCCTGTTTAAAGGAATACTGCCTACCTCTCAGTGTTTTCATGGCTGAGGAACAACTTTGTACCTAATACCCATTTCAAGTTAGTAGAGAAACACTATAGTTCTTCTAAGAAAATCTTTCATATTAGAAGGAAGAGGGTCTAGCATCTTGCTTTGCATTGTGAACTGAGTTTGCTGTATAAGGGAATACTGCCTACCTCTCAGTGTTTTCAAGAGTGAGAAACATCACCTTTGTTCAAAAATCCCCCATGCAACTGAATAGAAGAGGCAGTGTTGCTTGTGTGAGAGAATCAACAATGTTTGAAGCAAGAGCGCCTAGTACCTTGTTTTGCAGTTAGAACTGAGTTTGCTATTTGAAGGAATACTGCCTACCTCTCAGCATTTTCATGGGTGAGGAACATCAACTTTGTGCCTAATAGTCCCTTTGAGTGTGTGGAGAAACACTGTAGTTCTTCTAAGAAATTGTTTCATCATAGAAGGAAGAGGGTCTAGCAGTTTGGTTAGCACTGTGAACTGAGTTTGCTGTGTAAGGGAATACTGCCTACCTCTCAGTGTTTTCAAGAATGAGAAACATTACCTTTGTTGAAAATGGCCCTATACAACTGAAAGGAACATGCAGTGTAGCTTCTGTGAGAGAATCATTCACGTTAGAAGCAAAAGGGCCTAGAACCTTGTTTTGCAGTTTGATTTGAGTTTGCTGTTTAAAGGAATACTGCCTACCTCTCAGCGTTTTCATGGGTGAAGAACATCAACTTTGTACATAATACCCATTTCAAGTGAGTGGAGAAACACTGTAGTTCTTCTAAGAAAATCTTCGATGTTAGAAGGAAGAGGGTCTAGTAGCTTTCTTATCACTGTGAACTGAGTTTGCTGTATAAGGGAATACTGCCTACCTCTCAGTGTTTTCAAGAATGAGAAACATTACCTTTGTTGAAAATGGCCCTATACAACTGAAAGGAACATGCAGTGTAGCTTCTGTGAGAGAATCATTCACGTTAGAAGCAAAAGGGCCTAGAACCTTGTTTTGCAGTTTGATTTGAGTTTGCTGTTTAAAGGAATACTGCCTACCTCTCAGCGTTTTCATGGGTGAAGAACATCAACTTTGTACATAATACCCATTTCAAGTGAGTGGAGAAACACTGTAGTTCTTCTAAGAAAATCTTCCATGTTAGAAGGAAGAGGGTCTAGCATCTTGCTTTGCATTGTGAACTGAGTTTGCTGTATAAGGGAATATTGCCTACCTCGCAGTGATTTCAAGTGAGAAACATCACCTTTGTTCAAAATCCCCCTCAAAACTGAATAGAAGATGCCGTGTAGCTTGTGTGAGAGAATCAATAATGTTTGAAGCAAGAGCGGCTAGCACCTTGTTTTGCAGTTTGAACTGAGTTTGCTATTTGAAGGAATACTGCCTACCTCTCAGCGTTTTCATGGGTGAGGAACATCAACTTTGTGCCTAATAGTCCCTTTGAGTGTGTGGAGAAACACTGTACTTCTTCTAAGAAATTGTTTCATGATAGAAGGAAGAGGGTCTAGCAGTTTGGTTAGCACTGTGAACTGAGTTTGCTGTGTAAGGGAATACTGCCTACCTCTCAGTGTTTTCAAGAATGAGAAACATTACCTTTGTTGAAAATGGCCCTATACAACTGAAAGGAACATGCAGTGTAGCTTCTGTGAGAGAATCAATAATGTTTGAAGCAAGAGCGGCTACCACCTTGTTTTGCAGTTTGAATTGAGTTTGCTGTTTGAAGGAATACTGCCTACCTCTCAGCGTTTTCATGGGTGAGGAACTTCAAGTTTGTGCCTAATAGTCCCTTTGAGTGTGTGGAGAAACACTGTAGTTCTTCCAAGAAATTGTTTCATGATAGAAGGAAGACGGTCTAGCAGTTTGGTTAGCACTGTGAACTGAGTTTGATGTGTAAGGGAATACGGCCTACCTCTCAGTGTTTTCAAGAATTAGAAACATTACCTTTGTTGAAAATGGCCCTATACAACTGAAAGGAAGATGCAGTGTAGCTTCTGTGAGAGAATCATTCATGTCAAAAGCAAGAGGGCCTAGAACCTTGTTTTGCAGTTTGATTTGACTTTCTTGTTTAAAGGAATACTGCCTACCTCTCAGTGTTTTCATGGCTGAGGAACAACTTTGTACCTAATACCCATTTCAAGTTAGTAGAGAAACACTATTGTTCTTCTAAGAAAATCTTTCATGTTAGGAGGAAGAGGGTCTAGCAGTTTGGTTAGCAATGTGAACTGAGTTTGCTGTGTAAGGGAATACGGCCTACCTCTCAGTGTTTTCAAGAATCAGAAACATTACCTTTGTTGAAAATGGCCCTATACAACTGAAAGGAACATGCAGTGTAGCTTCTGTGAGAGAATCATTCACGTTAGAAGCAAAAGGGCCTAGAACCTTGTTTTGCAGTTTGATTTGAGTTTGCTGTTTAAAGGAATACTGCCTACCTCTCAGCGTTTTCATGGGTGAAGAACATCAACTTTGTACATAATACCCATTTCAAGTGAGTGGAGAAACACTGTAGTTCTTCTAAGAAAATCTTCCATGTTAGAAGGAAGAGGGTCTAGCATCTTGCTTTGCATTGTGAACTGAGTTTGCTGTATAAGGGAATACTGCCTACCTCTAAGTGTTTTCAAGAGTGAGAAACATCACCTTTGTTCAAAAATCCCCCATGCAACTGAATAGAAGAGGCAATGTTGCTGGTGTGAGAGAATCAACAATGATTGAAGCAAGAGCGGCTAGCACCTTGTTTTGCAGTTTGAACTGAGTTTGCTATTTGAAGGAATACTGCCTACGTCTCAGCGTTTTCATGGGTGAGGAACATCAACTTTGTGCCTGATAGTCCCTTTGAGTGTGTGGAGAAACACTGTAGTGCTTCTAAGAAATTGTTTCATGATAGAAGGAAGAGGGTCTAGCAGTTTGGTTAGCACTGTGAACTGAGTTTGCTGTGTAAGGGAATACTGCCTACCTCTCAGTGTTTTCAAGAATGAGAAACATTACCTTTGTTGAAAATGGCCCTATACAACTGAAAGGAACATGCAGTGTAGCTTCTGTGAGAGAATCATTCACGTTAGAAGCAAAAGGGCCTAGAACCTTGTTTTGCAGTTTGATTTGAGTTTGCTGTTTAAAGGAATACTGCCTACCTCTCAGCGTTTTCATGGGTGAAGAACATCAACTTTGTACATAATACCCATTTCAAGTGAGTGGAGAAACACTGTAGTTCTTCTAAGAAAATCTTCGATGTTAGAAGGAAGAGGGTCTAGTTGTTTTCTTAGCACTGTGAACTGAGTTTCCTGTATAAGGGAATACTGCCTACCTCTCAGTGTTTTCAAGAATGAGAAACATTACCTTTGTTGAAAATGGCCCTATACAACTGAAAGGAACATGCAGTGTAGCTTCTGTGAGAGAATCATTCACGTTAGAAGCAAAAGGGCCTAGAACCTTGTTTTGCAGTTTGATTTGAGTTTGCTGTTTAAAGGAATACTGCCGACCTCTCAGCGTTTTGATGGGTGAAGAACATCAACTTTGTACATAATACCCATTTCAAGTGAGTGGAAAAACACTGTAGTTCTTCTAAGAAAATCTTCGATGTTAGAAGGAAGAGGGTCTAGTAGTTTTCTTAGCACTGTGAACTGAGTTTGCTGTATAAGGGAATACTGCCTACCTCTCAGTGTTTTCAAAAGTGAGAAACATCGCCTTTGTTCAAAAATCCCCCTTACAACTGAATAGAAGATGCAGTGTTGCTTGTGTGAGAGAATCAATAATGTTTGAAGCAAGAGCGGCTACCACCTTGTTTTGCAGTTTGAATTGAGTTTGCTGTTTGAAGGAATACTGCCTACCTCTCAACATTTTCATGGGTGAGGAACTTCAACTTTGTGCCTAATAGTCCCTTTGAGTGTGTGGAGAAACACTATACTTCTTCTAAGAAAATGTTTCATGATAGAAGGAAGAGGGTCTAGCAGTTTGGTTAGCACTGTGAACTGAGTTTGCTGTGTAAGGGAATACTGCCTACCTCTCAGTGTTTTCAAGAATGAGAAACATTACCTTTGTTGAAAATGGCCCTATACAACTGAAAGGAACATGCAGTGTAGCTTCTGTGAGAGAATCATTCACGTTAGAAGCAAAAGGGCCTAGAACGTTGTTTTGCAGTTTGATTTGAGTTTGCTGTTTAAAGGAATACTGCCTACCTGTCAGCGTTTTCATGGGTGAAGAACATCAACTTTGTACATAATACCCATTTCAAGTGAGTGGAGAAACACTGCAGTTCTTCTAAGAAAATCTCCCATGTTAGAAGGAAGAGGGTCTAGCATCTTGCTTTGCATTGTGAACTGAGTTTGCTGTATAAGGGAATACTACCTACCTCTCAGTGTTTTCAAGAATGAGAAACATTACCTTTGTTGAAAATGGCCCTATAAAACTGAAAGGAACAGGCAGTGTAGCTTCTGTGAGAGAATCATTCACGTTAGAAGCAAAAGGGCCTAGAACCTTGTTTTGCAGTTTGATTTGAGTTTGCTGTTTAAAGGAATACTGCCTACCTCTCAGCGTTTTCATGGGTGAAGAACATCAACTTTGTACATAATACCCATTTCAAGTGAGTGGAGAAACACTGTAGTTCTTCTAAGAAAATCTTCCATGTTAGAAGGAAGAGGGTCTAGCAGTTTGCTTAGCACTGTGAACTGAGTTTGCTGTATAAGGGAATATTGCCTACCTCGCAGTGATTTCAAGAGTGAGAAACATCACCTTTGTTCAAAATCCCCCTCAAAACTGAATAGAAGATGCAGTGTAGCTTGTGTCAGAGAATCAATAATGTTTGAAGGAAGAGCGGCTAGCACCTTGTTTTGCAGTTTGAATTGAGTTTGCTGTTTAAAGGAATACTGCCTAGCTCTCAGGGTTTTCATGGGTGAGGAACAGCAACTTTGTGCCTAATAGTGCCTTTCGAGTGTGTGGAGAAACACTGTAGTTGTTCTCAGAAAATTTTTCATGATAGAAGGAAGAGGGTCTAGCAGTTTTCTTACCACTGTGAACTGAGCTTGCTGTTGAGGAGAACACTGCCTAACTCTCAGTGTTTCCATGAGTAAGAACACAAGTGAATGAAAGGAGCACTTTTGGTCTTGTTAGAGAACCATTAATTTTAGCAGGAAGAGGGTCTAGCCAATTGTTTACTATTGTGAATTCACTTAACATTCTAAAAGACTTCTGCATATCCCTTAGTGTTATCACGGTTCTAGATCATCAACTTTTTGCAAAATGACCCCTTTCAAGTGAACGGCAGAATCACTGTAGCTATTGAAAGAGACACATTAAAGTTAGAAGGAAGAAGCTCTATCAACTTGTTTAGCATTGTGCACTGAGTTGGCTTTTGAAAGGAACACTGCATAGGTCTCAGCTTTTTATGGTTGAGGAACATCAACTTTCAGCCAAATAGCCCCTTTCGAGTGACTGGAGAAACAGTCTAGTTTTAATAAAATCTATCATGTTAGAAGAAAGAGGGCCTAGCAGTTTGCTTAGCACTGTGAACTGAGTTTGCTGTATAAGGGAACCCTGCCTACCTCTCAATGTTTTCAAGAATGAGAAACATTACCTTTGTTGAAAATGGCCCAATACAAATGACAGGAAGATGCAGTGTAGCTTCTGTGAGAGAATCATTCATGACAAAAGCAAGAGGGCCTAGAAGCTTGTTTTGCAGTTTGATTTGAGTTTCCTGTTTAAAGGAATACTGCCTACCTCTCAGTGTTTTCATGGCTGAGGAACAACTTTGTACCTAATACCCATTTCAAGTTAGTAGAGAAACACTATAGTTCTTCTAAGAAAATCTTTCATATTAGAAGGAAGAGGGTCTAGCATCTTGCATTGCATTGTGAACTGAGTTTGCTGTATAAGGGAATACTGCCTACCTCTCAGTGTTTTCAAGAGTGAGAAACATCACCTTTGTTCAAAAATCCCCCATACAACTGAATAGAAGATGCAGTGTTGCTTGTGTGAGAGAATCAATAATGTTTGAAGCAAGAGCGGCGACCACCTTGTTTTGCAGTTTGAATTGAGTTTGCTGTTTGAAGGAATACTGCCTACCTCTCAGCGTTTTCATGGGTGACGAACTTCAACTTTGTGCCTAATAGTCCCTTTCAGTGTGTGGAGAAACACTGTAATTCTTCTAAAAATTGTTTCATGATAGAAGGAAGAGGGTCTAGCAGTTTCGTTAGCAATGTGAACTGAGTTTGCTGTGTAAGGGAATACGGCCTACCTCTCAGTGTTTTCAAGAATGAGAAACATTACCTTTGTTGAAAATGGCCCTATACAACTGAAAGGAACATGCAGTGTAGCTTCTGTGAGAGAATCATTCACGTTAGAAGCAAAAGGGCCTAGAACCTTGTTTTGCAGTTTGATTTGAGTTTGCTGTTTAAAGGAATACTGCCTACCTGTCAGCGTTTTCATGGGTGAAGAACATCAACTTTGTACATAATACCCATTTCAGTGAGTGGAGAAACACTGTAGTTCTTCTAAGAAAATCTTCCATGTTAGAAGGAAGAGGGTCTAGCCTCTTGCTTTGCATTGTGAACTGAGTTTGCTGTATAAGGGAATACTGCCTACCTCTCAGTGTTTTCAAGAGTGAGAAACATCACCTTTGTTCAAAAATCCCCCATGCAACTGAATAGAAGAGGCAGTGTTGCTTGTGTGAGAGAATCAACAATGTTTGAAGCAAGAGCGGCTAGCACCTTGTTTTGCAGTTTGAACTGAGTTTGCTATTTGAAGGAATACTGCCTACCTCTGAGCGTTTTCATGGGTGAGGAACATCAACTTTGTGCCTAATAGTCCCTTTGAGTGTGTGGAGAAACACTGTAGTGCTTCTAAGAAATTGTTTCATGATAGAAGGAAGAGGGTCTAGCAGTTTGGTTAGCACTGTGAACTGAGTTTGCTGTGTAAGGGAATACTGCCTACCTCTCAGTGTTTTCAAGAATGAGAAACATTACCTTTGTTGAAAATGGCCGTATACAACTGAAAGGAACATGCAGTGTTGCTTCTGTGAGAGAATCATTCACGTTAGAAGCAAAAGGGCCTAGAACCTTGTTTTGCAGTTTGATTTGAGTTTGCTGTTTAAAGGAATACTGCCTACCTCTCAGCGTTTTCATGGGTGAAGAACATCAACTCTGTACATAATACCCCTTTCAAGTGAGTGGAGAAACACTGTAGTTCTTCTAAGAAGATCTTCGATGTTAGAAGGAAGAATGTCTAGTAGTTTTCTTAGCACTGTGAACTGAGTTTGCTGTATAAGGGAATACTGCCTACCTCTCAGTGTTTTCAAGAATGAGAAACATTACCTTTGTTGAAAATGGCCCTATACAACTGAAAGGAACAGGCAGTGTAGCTTCTGTGAGAGAATCATTCACGTTAGAAGCAAAAGGGCCTAGAACCTTGTTTTGCAGTTTGATTTGAGTTTGCTGTTTAAAGGAATACTGCCTACCTCTCAGCGTTTTCATGGGTGAAGAACATCAACTTTGTACATAATACCCATTTCAAGTGAGTGGAGAAACACTGTAGTTCTTCTAAGAAAATCTTCCATGTTAGAAGGAAGAGGGTCTAGCAGTTTGCTTAGCACTGTGAACTGAGTTTGCTGTATAAGGGAATATTGCCTACCTCGCAGTGATTTAAAGAGTGAGAAACATCACCTTTGTTCAAAATCCCCCTCAAAACTGAATAGAAGATGCAGTGTAGCTTGTTTGAGAGAATCAATAATGTTTGAAGCAAGAGCGGCTAGCACCTTGTTTTGCAGTTTGAATTGAGTTTGCTGTTTAAAGGAATACTGCCTAGCTCTCAGGGTTTTCATGGGTGAGGAACAGCAACTTTGTGCCTAATAGTGCCTTTCGAGTGTGTGGAGAAACACTGTAGTTGTTCTCAGAAAATCTTTCATGATAGAAGGAAGAGGGTCTAGCAGTTTTCTTACCACTGTGAACTGAGCTTGCTGTTGAGGAGAACACTTCCTAACTCTCAGTGTTTCCATGAGTAAGAACACAAGTGAATGAAAGGAGCACTTTTGGTCTTGTTAGAGAACCATTAGTTTTAGAAGCAAGAGGGTCTAGCCAATTGTTTACTATTGTGAATTCACTTAACATTCTAAAAGACTTCTGCATATCCCTTAGTGTTATCACGGTTCTAGATCATCAACTTTTTGCAAAATGACCCCTTTCAAGTGAACGGCAGAATCACTGTAGCTATTGAAAGAGACACATTAAAGTTAGAAGGAAGAAGCTCTATCACCTTGTTTAACATTGTGCACTGAGTTGGCTTTTAAAAGGAACACTGCATAGGTCTCAGCTTTTTATGGTTGAGGAACATCAACTTTCAGCCAAATAGCCCCTTTCGAGTGACTGGAGAAACAGTCTAGTTTTAATAAAATCTATCATGTTAGAAGAAAGAGGGCCTAGCAGTTTGCTTAGCACTGTGAACTGAGTTTGCTGTATAAGGGAACCCTGCCTACCTCTCAATGTTTTCAAGAATGAGAAACATTACCTTTGTTGAAAATGGCTCAATACAAATGAAAGGAAGATGCAGTGTAGCTTCTGTGAGAGAATCATTCATGTCAAAAGCAAGAGGGCCTAGAAGCTTGTTTTGCAGTTTGATTTGAGTTTCCTGTTTAAAGGAATACTGCCTACCTCTCGGTGTTTTCATGGCTGAGGAACAACTTTGTACCTAATACCCATTTCAAGTTAGTAGAGAAACACTATAGTTCTTCTAAGAAAATCTTTCATGTTAGGAAGAAGAGGGTCTAGCAGTTTGGTTAGCAATGTGAACTGAGTTTGCTGTGTAAGGGAATACGGCCTACCTCTCAGTGTTTTCAAGAATGAGAAACATTACCTTTGTTGAAAATGGCCCTATACAACTGAAAGGAACATGCAGTGTAGCTTCTGTGAGAGAATCATTCACGTTAGAAGCAAAAGGGCCTAGAACCGTGTTTTGCAGTTTGATTTGCGTTTGCTGTTTAAAGGAATACTGCCTACCTGTCAGCGTTTTCATGGGTGAAGAACATCAACTTTGTACATAATACCCTTTTCAGTGAGTGGAGAAACACTGTAGTTCTTCTAAGAAAATCTTCCATGTTAGAAGGAAGAGGGTCTAGCATCTTGCTTTGCATTGTGAACTGAGTTTGCTGTATAAGGGAATACTGCCTACCTCTCAGTGTTTTCAAGAGTGAGAAACAACACCTTTGTTCAAAAATCCGCCATGCAACTGAATAGAAGAGGTAGTGTTGCTTGTGTGAGAGAATAAACAATGATTGAAGCAAGAGCGGCTAGCACCTTGTTTTGCAGTTTGAACTGAGTTTGCTATTTGAAGGAATACTGCCTACCTCTCAGCGTTTTCATGGGTGAGGAACATCAACTTTGTGCCTAATAGTCCCTTTGAGTGTGTGGAGAAACACTGTAGTGCTTCTAAGAAATTGTTTCATGATAGAAGGAAGAGGGTCTAGCAGTTTGGTTAGCACTGTGAACTGAGTTTGCTGTGTAAGGGAATACTGCCTACCTCTCAGTGTTTTCAAGAATGAGAAACATTACCTTTGTTGAAAATGGCCCTATACAACTGAAAGGAACATGCAGTGTAGCTTCTGTGAGAGAATCATTCACGTTAGAAGCAAAAGGGCCTAGAACCTTGTTTTGCAGTTTGATTTGAGTTTGTTGTTTAAAGGAATACTGCCTACCTCTCAGCGTTTTCATGGGTGAGGAACATCAACTTTGTACATAATACCCATTTCAAGTGAGTGGAGAAACACTGTAGTTCTTCTAAGAAAATCTTCGATGTTAGAAGGAAGAGGGTCTAGTAGTTTTCTTAGCACTGTGAACTGAGTTTGCTGTGTAAGGGAATACTGCCTACCTCTCAGTGTTTTCAAGAATGAGAAACATTACCTTTGTTGAAAATGGCCCTATACAACTGAAAGGAACATGCAGTGTAGCTTCTGTGAGGGAATCATTCACGTTAGAAGCAAAAGGGCCTAGAACCTTGTTTTGCAGTTTGATTTGAGTTTGCTGTTTAAAGGAATACTGCCTACCTCTCAGCGTTTTCATGGGTGAAGAAAATCTACTTTGTACATAATAGCCATTTCAAGTGAGTGGACTAACACTGTAGTTCTTCTAAGAAAATCTTCCATGTTAGAAGGAAGAGGGTCTAGTAGTTTTCTTAGCACTGTGAACTGAGTTTGCTGTATAAGGGAATACTGCCTATCTCTCAGTGTTTTCAAAAGTGAGAAACATCACCTTTGTTCAAAAATCCCCCTTACAACTGAATAGAAGATGCAGTGTTGCTTGTGTGAGAGAATCAATAATGTTTGAAGCAAGAGCGGCGACCACCTTGTTTGGCAGTTTGAATTGAGTTTGCTGTTTGAAGGAATACTGCCTACCTCTCAGCGTTTTCATGGGTGTGGAACTTCAACTTTGTGCCTAATAGTCCCTTTGAGTGTGTGGAGAAACACTGTAATTCTTCTAAAAATTGTTTCATGATAGAAGGAAGAGGGTCTAGCAGTTTGGTTAGCACTGTGAACTGAGTTTGCTGTGTAAGGGAATACGGCCTACCTCTCAGTGTTTTCAAGAATTAGAAACATTACCTTTGTTGAAAATGGCCCTATACAACTGAAAGGAAGATGCAGTGTAGCTTCTGTGAGAGAATCATTCATGTCAAAAGCAAGAGGGCCTACAACCTTGTTTTGCAGTTTGATTTGAGTTTCCTGTTTAAAGGAGTACTGCCTACCTCTCAGTGTTTTCATGGCTGAGGAACAACTTTGTACCTAATACCCATTTCAAGTTAGTAGAGAAACACTATAGTTCTTCTAAGAAAATCTTTCATGTTAGAAGGAAGAGGGTCTAGCATCTTGCTTTGCATTGTGAACTGAGTTTGCTGTATAAGGGAATACTGCCTACCTCTCAGTGTTTTCAAGAGTGAGAAACATCACCTTTGTTCAAAAATCCCCCATGCAACTGAATAGAAGAGGCAGTGTTGCTTGTGTGAGAGAATCAACAATGTTTGAAGCAAGAGCGGCTAGCACCTTGTTTTGCAGTTTGAACTGAGTTTGCTATTTGAAGGAATACTGCCTACCTCTCAGTGTTTTCATGGCTGAGGAACAACTTTGTACCTAATACCCATTTCAAGTTAGTAGAGAAACACTATAGTTCTTCTAAGAATATCTTTCATATTAGAAGGAAGAGGGTCTAGCATCTTGCTTTGCATTGTGAACTGAGTTTGCTGTATAAGGGAATACTGCCTACCTCTCAGTGTTTTTAAGAGTGAGAAACATCACCTTTGTTCAAAAATCCCCCATGCAACTGAATAGAAGAGGCAGTGTTGCTTGTGTGAGAGAATCAACAATGTTTGAAGCAAGAGCGGCTAGCACCTTGTTTTGCAGCTTGAACTGAGTTTGCTATTTGAAGGATTACTGCCTACCTCTCAGCGTTTTCATGGGTGAGGAACATCAACTTTGTGCCTAATAGTCCCTTTGAGTGTGTGGAGAAACACAGTAGTTCTTCTAAGAAAATGTTTCATGATAGAAGGAAGAGGGTCTAGCAGTTTGGTTAGCACTGTGAACTGAGTTTGCTGTGTAAGGGAATACTGCCTACCTCTCAGTGTTTTAAAGAATGAGAAACATTACCTTTGTTGAAAATGGCCCTATACAACTGAAAGGAACATTCAGTGTAGCTTCTGTGAGAGAATCATTCACGTTAGAAGCAAAAGGGCCTAGAACCTTGTTTTGCAGTTTGATTTGAGTTTGCTGTTTAAAGGAATACTGCCTACCTCTCAGCGTTTTCATGGGTGAAGAACATCAACTTTGTACATAATACCCATTTCAAGTGAGTGGAGAAACACTGTAGTTCTTCTAAGAAAATCTCCCATGTTAGAAGGAAGAGGGTCTAGCAGCTTGCTTAGCATTGTGAACTGAGTTTGCTGTATAAGGGAATACTGCCTACCTCTCAGTGTTTTCAAAAGTGAGAAACATCACCTTTGTTCAAAAATCCCCCATACAACTGAATAGAAGATGCAGTGTTGCTTGTGTGAGAGAATCAATAATGTTTGAAGCAAGAGCGGCGACCACCTTGTTTTGCAGTTTGAATTGAGTTTGCTGTTTGAAGGAATACTGCCTAGCTCTCAGGGTTTTCATGGGTGAGGAACAGCAACTTTGTGCCTAATAGTGCCTTTCGAGTGTGTGGAGAAACACTGTAGTTGTTCTAAGAAAATCTTTCATTATAGAAGCAAGAGGGTCTAGCAGTTTTCTTACCACTGTGAACTGAACTTGCTGTTGGGGAGAACACTGCCTAACTCTCAGTTTTTCCATTAGTAAGAACACAAGTGAATGAAAGGAGCACTTTTGGTCTTGTTAGAGAACCATTAATTTTAGCAGCAAGAGGGTCTAGCCAATTGTTTACTATTGTGAATTCACTTAACATTCTAAAAGACTTCTGCATATCCCTTAGTGTTATCACGGTTCTAGATCATCAACTTTTTGCAAAATGACCCCTTTCAAGTGAACGGCAGAATCACTGTAGCTATTGAAAGAGACACATTAAAGTTAGAAGGAAGAAGCTCTATCACCTTGTTTAGCATTGTGCACTGAGTTGGATTTTGAAAGGAACACTGCATAGGTCTCAGCTTTTTATGGTTGAGGAACATCAACTTTCAGCCAAATAGCCCCTTTCGAGTGACTGGAGAAACAGTCTAGTTTTAAGAAAATCTATCATGTTAGAAGAAAGAGGGCCTTGCAGTTTGGTTAGCACTGTGAACTGAGTTTGCTGTGTAAGGGAATACTGCCTACCTCTCAGTGTTTTCAAGAATGAGAAACATTACCTTTGTTGAAAATGGCCGTATACAACTGAAAGGAACATGCAGTGTAGCTTCTGTGAGAGAATCATTCACGTTAGAAGCAAAAGGGCCTAGAACCTTGTTTTGCAGTTTGATTTGAGTTTGCTGTTTAAAGGAATACTGCCTACCTCTCAGCGTTTTCATGGGTGAAGAACATCAACTTTGTACATAATACCCATTTCAAGTGAGTGTAGAAACACTGCAGTTCTTCTAAGAAAATCTCCCATGTTAGAAGGAAGAGGTTCTACTAGTTTGCTTAGCACTGTGAACTGAGTTTGCTGTATAAGGGAATACTGCCTACCTCTCAGTGTTTTCAAAAGTGAGAAACATCGCCTTTGTTCAAAAATCCCCCTTACAACTGAATAGAAGATGCAGTGTTGCTTGTGTGAGAGAATCAATAATGTTTGAAGCAAGAGCGGCTACCACCTTGTTTTGCAGTTTGAATTGAGTTTGCTGTTTAAAGGAATACTGCCTAGCTCTCAGGGTTTTCATGGGTGAGGAACAGCAACTTTGTGCCTAATAGTGCCTTTCGAGTGTGTGGAGAAACACTGTAGTTGTTCTCAGAAAATCTTTCATGATAGAAGGAAGAGGGTCTAGCAGTTTTCTTACCACTGTGAACTGAGCTTGCTGTTGAGGAGAACACTTCCTAACTCTCAGTGTTTCCATGAGTAAGAACACAAGTGAATGAAAGGAGCACTTTTGGTCTTGTTAGAGAACCATTAGTTTTAGAAGCAAGAGGGTCTAGCCAATTGTTTACTATTGTGAATTCACTTAACATTCTAAAAGACTTCTGCATATCCCTTAGTGTTATCACGGTTCTAGATCATCAACTTTTTGCAAAATGACCCCTTTCAAGTGAACGGCAGAATCACTGTAGCTATTGAAAGAGACACATTAAAGTTAGAAGGAAGAAGCTCTATCACCTTGTTTAACATTGTGCACTGAGTTGGCTTTTAAAAGGAACACTGCATAGGTCTCAGCTTTTTATGGTTGAGGAACATCAACTTTCAGCCAAATAGCCCCTTTCGAGTGACTGGAGAAACAGTCTAGTTTTAATAAAATCTATCATGTTAGAAGAAAGAGGGCCTAGCAGTTTGCTTAGCACTGTGAACTGAGTTTGCTGTATAAGGGAACCCTGCCTACCTCTCAATGTTTTCAAGAATGAGAAACATTACCTTTGTTGAAAATGGCTCAATACAAATGAAAGGAAGATGCAGTGTAGCTTCTGTGAGAGAATCATTCATGTCAAAAGCAAGAGGGCCTAGAAGCTTGTTTTGCAGTTTGATTTGAGTTTCCTGTTTAAAGGAATACTGCCTACCTCTCGGTGTTTTCATGGCTGAGGAACAACTTTGTACCTAATACCCATTTCAAGTTAGTAGAGAAACACTATAGTTCTTCTAAGAAAATCTTTCATGTTAGGAAGAAGAGGGTCTAGCAGTTTGGTTAGCAATGTGAACTGAGTTTGCTGTGTAAGGGAATACGGCCTACCTCTCAGTGTTTTCAAGAATGAGAAACATTACCTTTGTTGAAAATGGCCCTATACAACTGAAAGGAACATGCAGTGTAGCTTCTGTGAGAGAATCATTCACGTTAGAAGCAAAAGGGCCTAGAACCGTGTTTTGCAGTTTGATTTGCGTTTGCTGTTTAAAGGAATACTGCCTACCTGTCAGCGTTTTCATGGGTGAAGAACATCAACTTTGTACATAATACCCTTTTCAGTGAGTGGAGAAACACTGTAGTTCTTCTAAGAAAATCTTCCATGTTAGAAGGAAGAGGGTCTAGCATCTTGCTTTGCATTGTGAACTGAGTTTGCTGTATAAGGGAATACTGCCTACCTCTCAGTGTTTTCAAGAGTGAGAAACAACACCTTTGTTCAAAAATCCGCCATGCAACTGAATAGAAGAGGTAGTGTTGCTTGTGTGAGAGAATAAACAATGATTGAAGCAAGAGCGGCTAGCACCTTGTTTTGCAGTTTGAACTGAGTTTGCTATTTGAAGGAATACTGCCTACCTCTCAGCGTTTTCATGGGTGAGGAACATCAACTTTGTGCCTAATAGTCCCTTTGAGTGTGTGGAGAAACACTGTAGTGCTTCTAAGAAATTGTTTCATGATAGAAGGAAGAGGGTCTAGCAGTTTGGTTAGCACTGTGAACTGAGTTTGCTGTGTAAGGGAATACTGCCTACCTCTCAGTGTTTTCAAGAATGAGAAACATTACCTTTGTTGAAAATGGCCCTATACAACTGAAAGGAACATGCAGTGTAGCTTCTGTGAGAGAATCATTCACGTTAGAAGCAAAAGGGCCTAGAACCTTGTTTTGCAGTTTGATTTGAGTTTGTTGTTTAAAGGAATACTGCCTACCTCTCAGCGTTTTCATGGGTGAGGAACATCAACTTTGTACATAATACCCATTTCAAGTGAGTGGAGAAACACTGTAGTTCTTCTAAGAAAATCTTCGATGTTAGAAGGAAGAGGGTCTAGTAGTTTTCTTAGCACTGTGAACTGAGTTTGCTGTGTAAGGGAATACTGCCTACCTCTCAGTGTTTTCAAGAATGAGAAACATTACCTTTGTTGAAAATGGCCCTATACAACTGAAAGGAACATGCAGTGTAGCTTCTGTGAGGGAATCATTCACGTTAGAAGCAAAAGGGCCTAGAACCTTGTTTTGCAGTTTGATTTGAGTTTGCTGTTTAAAGGAATACTGCCTACCTCTCAGCGTTTTCATGGGTGAAGAAAATCTACTTTGTACATAATAGCCATTTCAAGTGAGTGGACTAACACTGTAGTTCTTCTAAGAAAATCTTCCATGTTAGAAGGAAGAGGGTCTAGTAGTTTTCTTAGCACTGTGAACTGAGTTTGCTGTATAAGGGAATACTGCCTATCTCTCAGTGTTTTCAAAAGTGAGAAACATCACCTTTGTTCAAAAATCCCCCTTACAACTGAATAGAAGATGCAGTGTTGCTTGTGTGAGAGAATCAATAATGTTTGAAGCAAGAGCGGCGACCACCTTGTTTGGCAGTTTGAATTGAGTTTGCTGTTTGAAGGAATACTGCCTACCTCTCAGCGTTTTCATGGGTGTGGAACTTCAACTTTGTGCCTAATAGTCCCTTTGAGTGTGTGGAGAAACACTGTAATTCTTCTAAAAATTGTTTCATGATAGAAGGAAGAGGGTCTAGCAGTTTGGTTAGCACTGTGAACTGAGTTTGCTGTGTAAGGGAATACGGCCTACCTCTCAGTGTTTTCAAGAATTAGAAACATTACCTTTGTTGAAAATGGCCCTATACAACTGAAAGGAAGATGCAGTGTAGCTTCTGTGAGAGAATCATTCATGTCAAAAGCAAGAGGGCCTACAACCTTGTTTTGCAGTTTGATTTGAGTTTCCTGTTTAAAGGAGTACTGCCTACCTCTCAGTGTTTTCATGGCTGAGGAACAACTTTGTACCTAATACCCATTTCAAGTTAGTAGAGAAACACTATAGTTCTTCTAAGAAAATCTTTCATGTTAGAAGGAAGAGGGTCTAGCATCTTGCTTTGCATTGTGAACTGAGTTTGCTGTATAAGGGAATACTGCCTACCTCTCAGTGTTTTCAAGAGTGAGAAACATCACCTTTGTTCAAAAATCCCCCATGCAACTGAATAGAAGAGGCAGTGTTGCTTGTGTGAGAGAATCAACAATGTTTGAAGCAAGAGCGGCTAGCACCTTGTTTTGCAGTTTGAACTGAGTTTGCTATTTGAAGGAATACTGCCTACCTCTCAGTGTTTTCATGGCTGAGGAACAACTTTGTACCTAATACCCATTTCAAGTTAGTAGAGAAACACTATAGTTCTTCTAAGAATATCTTTCATATTAGAAGGAAGAGGGTCTAGCATCTTGCTTTGCATTGTGAACTGAGTTTGCTGTATAAGGGAATACTGCCTACCTCTCAGTGTTTTTAAGAGTGAGAAACATCACCTTTGTTCAAAAATCCCCCATGCAACTGAATAGAAGAGGCAGTGTTGCTTGTGTGAGAGAATCAACAATGTTTGAAGCAAGAGCGGCTAGCACCTTGTTTTGCAGCTTGAACTGAGTTTGCTATTTGAAGGATTACTGCCTACCTCTCAGCGTTTTCATGGGTGAGGAACATCAACTTTGTGCCTAATAGTCCCTTTGAGTGTGTGGAGAAACACAGTAGTTCTTCTAAGAAAATGTTTCATGATAGAAGGAAGAGGGTCTAGCAGTTTGGTTAGCACTGTGAACTGAGTTTGCTGTGTAAGGGAATACTGCCTACCTCTCAGTGTTTTAAAGAATGAGAAACATTACCTTTGTTGAAAATGGCCCTATACAACTGAAAGGAACATTCAGTGTAGCTTCTGTGAGAGAATCATTCACGTTAGAAGCAAAAGGGCCTAGAACCTTGTTTTGCAGTTTGATTTGAGTTTGCTGTTTAAAGGAATACTGCCTACCTCTCAGCGTTTTCATGGGTGAAGAACATCAACTTTGTACATAATACCCATTTCAAGTGAGTGGAGAAACACTGTAGTTCTTCTAAGAAAATCTCCCATGTTAGAAGGAAGAGGGTCTAGCAGCTTGCTTAGCATTGTGAACTGAGTTTGCTGTATAAGGGAATACTGCCTACCTCTCAGTGTTTTCAAAAGTGAGAAACATCACCTTTGTTCAAAAATCCCCCATACAACTGAATAGAAGATGCAGTGTTGCTTGTGTGAGAGAATCAATAATGTTTGAAGCAAGAGCGGCGACCACCTTGTTTTGCAGTTTGAATTGAGTTTGCTGTTTGAAGGAATACTGCCTAGCTCTCAGGGTTTTCATGGGTGAGGAACAGCAACTTTGTGCCTAATAGTGCCTTTCGAGTGTGTGGAGAAACACTGTAGTTGTTCTAAGAAAATCTTTCATTATAGAAGCAAGAGGGTCTAGCAGTTTTCTTACCACTGTGAACTGAACTTGCTGTTGGGGAGAACACTGCCTAACTCTCAGTTTTTCCATTAGTAAGAACACAAGTGAATGAAAGGAGCACTTTTGGTCTTGTTAGAGAACCATTAATTTTAGCAGCAAGAGGGTCTAGCCAATTGTTTACTATTGTGAATTCACTTAACATTCTAAAAGACTTCTGCATATCCCTTAGTGTTATCACGGTTCTAGATCATCAACTTTTTGCAAAATGACCCCTTTCAAGTGAACGGCAGAATCACTGTAGCTATTGAAAGAGACACATTAAAGTTAGAAGGAAGAAGCTCTATCACCTTGTTTAGCATTGTGCACTGAGTTGGATTTTGAAAGGAACACTGCATAGGTCTCAGCTTTTTATGGTTGAGGAACATCAACTTTCAGCCAAATAGCCCCTTTCGAGTGACTGGAGAAACAGTCTAGTTTTAAGAAAATCTATCATGTTAGAAGAAAGAGGGCCTTGCAGTTTGGTTAGCACTGTGAACTGAGTTTGCTGTGTAAGGGAATACTGCCTACCTCTCAGTGTTTTCAAGAATGAGAAACATTACCTTTGTTGAAAATGGCCGTATACAACTGAAAGGAACATGCAGTGTAGCTTCTGTGAGAGAATCATTCACGTTAGAAGCAAAAGGGCCTAGAACCTTGTTTTGCAGTTTGATTTGAGTTTGCTGTTTAAAGGAATACTGCCTACCTCTCAGCGTTTTCATGGGTGAAGAACATCAACTTTGTACATAATACCCATTTCAAGTGAGTGTAGAAACACTGCAGTTCTTCTAAGAAAATCTCCCATGTTAGAAGGAAGAGGTTCTACTAGTTTGCTTAGCACTGTGAACTGAGTTTGCTGTATAAGGGAATACTGCCTACCTCTCAGTGTTTTCAAGAATGAGAAACATTACCTTTGTTGAAAATGGCCCTATACAACTGAAAGGAACATGTAGCTTCTGTGAGAGAATCATTCACGTTAGAAGCAAAAGGGCCTAGAACCTTGTTTTGAAGTTTGATTTGAGTTTGCTGTTTAAAGGAATACTGCCTACCTCTCAGCGTTTTCATGGGTGAAGAACATCTACTTTGTACATAATACCCATTTCAAGTGAGTGGACTAACACTGTAGTTCTTCTAAGAAAATCTTCCATGTTAGAAGGAAGAGGGTCTAGCAGCTTGCTTAGCATTGTGAACTGAGTTTGCTGTATAAGGGAATACTGCCTACCTCTCAGTTTTTTCAAAAGTGAGAAACATCACCTTTGTTCAAAAACCCCCCATACAACTGAATAGAAGATGCAGTGTTGCTTGTGTGAGAGAATCAATAATGTTTGAAGCAAGAGCGGCTACCACCTTGTTTTGCAGTTTGAATTGAGTTTGCTGTTTGAAGGAATACTGCGTACCTCTCAGCGTTTTCATGGGTGAGGAATTTCAACTTTGTGCCTAATAGTCCCTTTGAGTGTGTGGAGAAACACTGTAATTCTTCTAAAAATTGTTTCATGATAGAAGGAAGAGGGTCTAGCAGTTTGGTTAGCACTGTGAACTGAGTTTGCTGTGTAAGGGAATACGGCCTACCTCTCAGTGTTTTCAAGAATTAGAAACATTACCTTTGTTGAAAATGGCCCTATACAACTGAAAGGAAGATGCAGTGTAGCTTCTGTGAGAGAATCATTCATGTCAAAAGCAAGAGGGCCTAGAACCTTGTTTTGCAGTTTGATTTCACTTTCTTGTTTAAAGGAATACTGCCTACCTCTCAGTGTTTTCATGGCTGAGGAACAACTTTGTACCTAATACCCATTTCAAGTTAGTAGAGAAACACTATAGTTCTTCTAAGAAAATCTTTCATGTTAGAAGGAAGAGGGTCTAGCATCTTGCTTTGCATTGTGAACTGAGTTTGCTGTATAAGGGAATACTGCCTACCTCTCAGTGTTTTCAAGAGTGAGAAACATCACCTTTGTTCAAAAATCCCCCAAGCAACTGAATAGAAGAGGCAGTGTTGCTTGTGTGAGAGAATCAACAATGTTTGAAGCAAGAGCGGCTAGCACCTTGTTTTGCAGTTTGAAATGAGTTTGCTATTTGAAGGAATACTGCCTACCTCTCAGCGTTTTCATGGGTGAGGAACTTCAACTTTGTGCCTAATAGTCCCTTTGAGTGTGTGGAGAAACACTGTAGTGCTTCTAAGAAATTGTTTCATGATAGAAGGAAGAGGGTCTAGCAGTTTGGTTAGCACTGTGAACTGAGTTTGCTGTGTAAGGGAATACTGCCTACCTCTCAGTGTTTTCAAGAATGAGAAACATTACCTTTGTTGAAAATGGCCCTATGCAACTGAAAGGAACAGGCAGTGTAGCTTCTGTGAGAGAATCATTCACGTTAGAAGCAAAAGGGCCTAGAACCTTGTTTTGCAGTATGATTTGAGTTTGCTGTTTAAAGGAATACTGCCTACCTCTCAGCGTTTTCATGGGTGAAGAACATCAACTTTGTACATAATACCCATTTCAAGTGAGTGGAGAAACACTGTAGTTCTTCTAAGAAAATCATCGATGTTAGAAGGAAGAGGGTCTAGTAGTTTTCTTAGCACTGTGAACTGAGTTTGCTTATAAGGGAATACTGCCTACCTCTCAGTGTTTTCAAGAATGAGAAACATTACCTTTGTTGAAAATGGCCCTATACAACTGAAAGGAACATGCAGTGTAGCTTCTGTGAGAGAATCATTCACGTTAGAAGCAAAAGGGCCTAGAACCTTGTTTTGCAGTTTAATTTGAGTTTGCTGTTTAAAGGAATACTGCCTACCTCTCAGCGTTTTCATGGGTGAAGAACATCAACTTTGTACATAATACCCATTTCAAGTGAGTGGAGAAACACTGTAGTTCTTCTAAAAAAATCTTCCATGTTAGATGGAAGAGGGTCTAGCAGTTTGCTTAGCACTGTGAACTGAGTTTGCTGTATAAGGGAATATTGCCTACCTCGCAGTGATTTCAAGAGTGAGAAACATCACCTTTGTTCAAAATCCCCCTCAAAACTGAATAGAAGATGCAGTGTAGCTTGTGTGAGAGAATCAATAATGTTTGAAGCAAGAGCGGCTAGCACCTTGTTTTGCAGTTTGAATTGAGTTTGCTGTTTAAAGGAATACTGCCTAGCTCTCAGGGTTTTCATGGGTGAGGAACAGCAACTTTGTGCCTAATAGTGCCTTTCGAGTGTGTGGAGAAACACTGTAGTTGTTCTCAGAAAATCTTTCATGATAGAAGGAAGAGGGTCTAGCAGTTTTCTTACCACTGTGAACTGAGCTTGCTGTTGAGGAGAACACTGCCTAACTCTCAGTGTTTCCATGAGTAAGAACACAAGTGAATGAATAGAGCACTTTTGGTCTTGTTAGAGAACCATTAATTTTAGCAGCAAGAGGGTCTAGCCAATTGTTTACTATTGTGAATTCACTTAACATTCTAAAAGACTTCTGCATATCCCTTAGTGTTATCACGGTTCTAGATCATCAACTTTTTGCAAAATGACCCCTTTCAAGTGAACGGCAGAATCACTGTAGCTATTGAAAGAGACACATTAAAGTTAGAAGGAAGAAGCTCTATCACCTTGTTTAGCATTGTGCACTGAGTTGGCTTTTGAAAGGAACACTGCATAGGTCTCAGCTTTTTATGGTTGAGGAACATCAACTTTCAGCCAAATAGCCCCTTTCGAGTGACTGGAGAAACAGTCTAGTTTTAATAAAATCTATCATGTTAGAAGAAAGAGGGCCTAGCAGTTTGCTTAGCACTGTGAACTGAGTTTGCTGTATAAGGGAACCCTGCCTACCTCTCAATGTTTTCAAGAATGAGCAACATTACCTTTGTTGAAAATGGCCCAATACAAATGAAAGGAAGATGCAGTGTAGCTTCTGTGAGAGAATCATTCATTTCAAAAGCAAGAGGGCCTAGAAGCTTGTTTTGCAGTTTGATTTGAGTTTCCTGTTTAAAGGAATACTGCCTACCTCTCAGTGTTTTCATGGCTGAGGAACAACTTTGTACCTAATACCCATTTCAAGTTAGTAGAGAAACACTATAGTTCTTCTAAGAAAATCTTTCATATTAGAAGGAAGAGGGTCTAGCATCTTGCTTTGCATTGTGAACTGAGTTTGCTCTATAAGGGAATACTGCCTACCTCTCAGTGTTTTCAAGAGTGAGAAACATCACCTTTGTTCAAAAATCCCCCATGCAACTGAATAGAAGAGGCAGTGTTGCTTGTGTGAGAGATTCAACAATGTTTGAAGCAAGAGCGGCTAGCACCTTGTTTTGCAGTTTGAACTGAGTTTGCTATTTGAAGGATTACTGCCTACCTCTCAGCGTTTTCATGGGTGAGGAACATCAACTTTGTGCCTAATAGTCCCTTTGAGTGTGTGGAGAAACACTGTAGTTCTTCTAAGAAAATCTCCCATGTTAGAAGGAAGAGGGTCTACTAGTTTGCTTAGCACTGTGAACTGAGTTTGCTGTATAAGGGAATACTGCCTACCTCTCAGTGTTTTCAAGAATGAGAAACATTACCTTTGTTGAAAATGGCCCTATACAACTGAAAGGAACATGCAGTGTAGCTTCTGTGAGAGAATCATTCACGTTAGAAGCAAAAGGGCCTAGAACCTTGTTTTGCAGTTTGATTTGAGTTTGCTGTTTAAAGGAATACTGCCTACCTCTCAGCGTTTTCATGGGTGAAGAACATCAACTTTGTACATAATACCCATTTCAAGTGAGTGGAGAAACACTGTAGTTCTTCTAAGAAAATCTTCCATGTTAGAAGGAAGAGGGTCTAGTAGTTTTCTTAGCACTGTGAACTGAGTTTGCTGTATAAGGGAATACTGCCTACCTCTCAGTGTTTTCAAAAGTGAGAAACATCACCTTTGTTCAAAAATCCCCCTTACAACTGAATAGAAGATGCAGGGTTGCTTGTGTGAGAGAATCAATAATGTTTGAAGCAAGAGCGGCGACCACCTTGTTTTGCAGTTTGAATTGAGTTTCCTGTTTGAAGGAATACTGCCTACCTCTCAGCGTTTTCATGGGTGAGGAACTTCAACTTTGTGCCTAATAGTCCCTTTGAGTGTGTGGAGAAACACTGTAGTTCTTCTAAGAAATTGTTTCATGTTAGAAGGAAGAGGGTCTAGCAGTTTGGTTAGCACTGTAAACTGAGTTTCCTGTGTAAGGGAATACGGCCTACCTCTCAGTGTTTTCAAGAATGAGAAACATTACCTTTGTTGAAAATGGCCCTATACAACTGAAAGGAACAGGCAGTGTAGCTTCTTTTAGAGAATCATTCACGTTAGAAGCAAAAGGGCCTAGAACCTTGTTTTGCAGTTTGATTTGAGTTTACTGTTTAAAGGAATACTGCCTACCTCTCAGCGTTTTCATGGGTGAAGAACATCAACTTTGTACATAATACCCATTTCAAGTGAGTGGAGAAACACTGTAGTTCTTCTAAGAAAATCTTCCATGTTAGAAGGAAGAGGGTCTAGCAGTTTGCTTAGCACTGTGAACTGAGTTTGCTGTATAAGGGAATATTGCGTACCTCGCAGTGATTTCAAGAGTGAGAAACATCACCTTTGTTCAAAAATCCCCCTCAAAACTGAATAGAAGATGCAGTGTAGCTTGTGTGAGAGAATCAATAATGTTTGAAGCAAGAGCGGCTAGCACCTTGTTTTGCAGTTTGCATTGAGTTTGCTGTTTAAAGGAATACTGCCTACCTCTCAGGATTTTCATGGGTGAGGAACAGCAACTTTGTGCCTAATAGTGCCTTTCGAGTGTGTGGAGAAACACTGTAGTTGTTCTCAGAAAATCTTTCATGATAGAAGGAAGAGGGTCTAGCAGTTTTCTTACCACTGTGAACTGAGCTTGCTGTTGAGGAGAACACTGCCTAACTCTCAGTGTTTCCATGAGTAAGAACACAAGTGAATGAAAGGAGCACTTTTGGTCTTGTTAGAGAACCATTAATTGTAGCAGCAAGAGGGTCTAGCCAATTGTTTACTATTGTGAATTCACTTATTCTAAAAGACTTCTGCATATCCCTTAGTGTTATCACGGTTCTAGATCATGAACTTTTTGCAAAATGACCCCTTTCAACTGAACGGCAGAATCACTGTAGCTATTGAAAGAGACACATTAAAGTTAGAAGGAAGAAGCTCTATCACCTTGTTTAGCATTGTGCACTGAGTTGGCTTTTGAAAGGAACACTGCATAGGTCTCAGGTTTTTATGGTTGAGGAACATCAACTTTCAGCCAAATAGCCCCTTTCGAGTGACTGGAGAAACAGTCTAGTTTTAATAAAATCTATCATGTTAGAAGAAAGAGGGCCTAGCAGTTTGCTTAGCACTGTGAACTGAGTTTGCTGTATAAGGGAACCCTGCCTACCTCTCAATGTTTTCAAGAATGAGCAACATTACCTTTGTTGAAAATGGCCCAATACAAATGAAAGGAAGATGCAGTGTAGCTTCTGTGAGAGAATCATTCATGTCAAAAGCAAGAGGGCCTAGAAGCTTGTTTTGCAGTTTGATTTGAGTTTCCTGTTTAAAGGAATACTGCCTACCTCTCAGTGTTTTCATGGCTGAGGAACAACTTTGTACCTAATACCCATTTCAAGTTAGTAGAGAAACACTATAGTTCTTCTAAGAAAATCTTTCATATTAGAAGGAAGAGGGTCTAGCATCTTGCTTTGCATTGTGAACTGAGTTTGCTCTATAAGGGAATACTGCCTACCTCTCAGTGTTTTCAAGAGTGAGAAACATCACCTTTGTTCAAAAATCCCCCATGCAACTGAATAGAAGAGGCAGTGTTGCTTGTGTGAGAGAATCAACAATGTTTGAAGCAAGAGCGGCTAGCACCTTGTTTTGCAGTTTGAACTGAGTTTGCTATTTGAAGGATTACTGCCTACCTCTCAGCGTTTTCATGGGTGAGGAACATCAACTTTGTGCCTAATAGTCCCTTTGAGTGTGTGTAGAAACACTGTAGTTCTTCTAAGAAAATGTTTCATGATAGAAGGAAGAGGGTCTAGCAGTTTGGTTAGCACTGTGAACTGAGTTTGCTGTGTAAGGGAATACTGCCTACCTCTCAGTGTTTTCAAGAATGAGAAACATTACCTTTGTTGAAAATGGCCCTATACAACTGAAAGGAACACGCAGTGTAGCTTCTGTGAGAGAATCATTCACGTTAGAAGCAAAAGGGCCTAGAACCTTGTTTTGCAGTTTGATTTGAGGTTGCTGTTTAAAGGAATACTGCCTACCTCTCAGCGTTTTCATGGGTGAAGAACATCAACTTTGTACATAATACCCATTTCAAGTGAGTGGAGAAACACTGTAGTTCTTCTAAGAAAATCTTCCATGTTAGAAGGAAGAGGGTCTAGTAGTTTTCTTAGCACTGTGAACTGAGTTTGCTGTATAAGGGAATACTGCCTACCTCTCAGTGTTTTCAAAAGTGAGAAACATCACCTTTGTTCAAAAATCCCCCTTACAACTGAACAGAAGATGCAGGGTTGCTTGTGTGAGAGAATCAATAATGTTTGAAGCAAGAGCGGCGACCACCTTGTTTTGCAGTTTGAATTGAGTTTGCTGTTTGAAGGAATACTGCGTACCTCTCAGCGTTTTCATGTGTGAGGAACTTCAACTTTGTGCCTAATAGTCCCTTTGAGTGTGTGGAGAAACACTGTAATTCTTCTAAAAATTGTTTCATGATAGAAGGAAGAGGGTCTAGCAGTTTGGTTAGCACTGTGAACTGAGTTTGCTGTGTAAGGGAATACGGCCTACCTCTCAGTGTTTTCAAGAATGAGAAACATTACCTTTGTTGAAAATGGCCCTATACAACTGAAAGGAAGATGCAGTGTAGCTTCTGTGAGAGAATCATTCATGTCAAAAGCAAGAGGGCCTAGAACCTTGTTTTGCAGTTTGATTTGACTTTCTTGTTTAAAGGAGTACTGCCTACCTCTCAGTGTTTTCATGGCTGAGGAACAACTTTGTACCTAATACCCATTTCAAGTTAGTAGAGAAACACTATAGTTCTTCTAAGAAAATCTTTCATGTTAAAAGGAAGACGGTCTAGCATCTTGCTTTGCATTGTGAACTGAGTTTGCTGTATAAGGGAATACTGCCTACCTCTCAGTGTTTTCAAGAGTGAGAAACATCACCTTTGTTCAAAAATCCCCCATGCAACTGAATAGAAGAGGCAGTGTTGCTTGTGTGAGAGAATCAACAATGTTTGAAGCAAGAGCGGCTAGCACCTTGTTTTGCAGTTTGAACTGAGTTTGCTATTTGAAGGAACACTGCCTACCTCTCAGCGTTTTCATGGGTGAGGAACATCAACTTTGTGCCTAATAGTCCCTTTGAGTGTGTGGAGAAACACTGTAGTTCTTCTAAGAAAATGTTTCATGATAGAAGGAAGAGGGTCTAGCAGTTTGGTTAGCACTGTGAACTGAGTTTGCTGTGTAAGGGAATACTGCCTACCTCTCAGTGTTTTCAAGAATGAGAAACATTACCTTTGTTGAAAATGGCCCTATACAACTGAAAGGAACATGCAGTGTAGCTTCTGTGAGAGAATCATTCACCTTAGAAGCAAAAGGGCCTACAAACTTGTTTTGCAGTTTGATTTGAGTTTGCTGTTTAAAGGAATACTGCCTACCTCTCAGCGTTTTCATGGGTGAAGAACATCTACTTTGTACATAATACCCATTTCAAGTGAGTGGAGAAACACTGTAGTTCTTCTAAGAAAATCTTCCATGTTAGAAGGAAGAGGGTCTAGTAGTTTTCTTAGCACTGTGAACTGAGTTTGCTGTATAAGGGAATACTGCCTACCTCTCAGTGTTTTCAAAAGTGAGAAACATCACCTTTGTTCGAAAATCCCCCTTACAACTGAATAGAAGATGCAGGGTTGCTTGGGTGAGAGAATCAATAATGTTTGAAGCAAGAGCGGCTACCACCTTGTTTTGCAGTTTGAATTGAGTTTGCTGTTTAAAGGAATAATGCCTAGCTCTCAGGGTTTTCATGGGTGAGGAACAGCAACTTTGTGCCTAATAGTGCCTTTCGAGTGTGTGGAGAAAAACTGTAGTTGTTCTAAGAAAATCTTTCATGATAGAAGGAAGAGGATCTAGCAGTTTTCTTACCACTGTGAACTGAACTTGCTGTTGGGGAGAACACTGCCTAACTCTCAGTTTTTCCATGAGTAAGAACACAAGTGAATGAAAGGAGCACTTTTGGTCTTGTTAGAGAACCATTAATTTTAGCAGCAAGAGGGTCTAGCCAATTGTTTACTATTGTGAATTCACTTAACATTCTAAAAGACTTCTGCATATCCCTTTGTGTTATCACGGTTCTAGATCATCAACTTTTTGCAAAATGACCCCTTTCAAGTGAACGGCAGAATCACTGTAGCTATTGAAAGAGACACATTAAAGTTAGAAGGAAGAAGCTCTATCACCTTGTTTAGCATTGTGCACTGAGTTGGCTTTTGAAAGGAACACTGCATAGGTCTCAGCTTTTTATGGTTGAGGAACATCAACTTTCAGCCAAATAGCCCCTTTCGAGTGACTGGAGAAACAGTATAGTTTTAATAAAATCTATCATGTTAGAAGGAAGAGGGCCTAGCAGTTTGCTTAGCACTGTGAACTGAGTTTGCTGTATAAGGGAACCCTGCCTACCTCTCAATGTTTTCAAGAATGAGAAACATTACCTTTGTTGAAAATGGCCCTATACAACTGAAAGGAACATGCAGTGTAGCTTCTGTGAGAGAATCATTCAGGTTAGAAGCAAAAGGGCCTAGAACCATGTTTTGCAGTTTGATTTGAGTTTTCTGTTTAAAGGAATACTGCCTACCTCTCAGCGTTTTCATGGGTGAAGAACATCAACTTTGTACATAATACCCATTTCAAGTGAGTGGAGAAACACTGTAGTTCTTCTAAGAAAATCTTCCATGTTAGAAGGAAGAGGGTCTAGTAGTTTTCTTAGCACTGTGAACTGAGTTTGCTGTATAAGGGAATACTGCCTACCTCTCAGTGTTTTCAAAAGTGAGAAACATCACCTTTGTTCAAAAATCCCCCTTACAACTGAATAGAAGATGCAGGGTTGCTTGTGTGAGAGAATCAATAATGTTTGAAGCAAGAGCGGCTACCACCTTGTTTTGCAGGTTGAATTGAGTTTGCTGTTTGAAGGAATAATGCCTACCTCTCAGCGTTTTCATGGGTGAGGAAATTCAACTTTGTGCCTAATAGTCCCTTTGAGTGTGTGGAGAAACACTGTAGTTCTTCTAAGAAATTGTTTCATGTTAGAAGGCAGAGGGTCTAGTAGTTTTCTTAGCACTGTGAACTGAGTTTGCTGTATAAGGGAATACTGCCTACCTCTCAGTGTTTTCAAGAATGAGAAACATTACCTTTGTTGAAAATGGCCCTATACAACTGAAAGGAACATGCAGTGTAGCTTCTGTGAGAGAATCATTCACCTTAGAAGCAAAAGGGCCTAGAATCTTGTTTTGCAGTTTGATTTGAGTTTCCTGTTTAAAGGAATACTGCCTACCTCTCAGTGTTTTCATGGCTGAGGAACAACTTTGTACCTAATACCCATTTCAAGTTAGTAGAGAAACACTATAGTTCTTCTAAGAAAATCTTTCATATTAGAAGGAAGAGGGTCTAGCATCTTGCTTTGCATTGTGAACTGAGTTTGCTGTATAAGGGAATACTGCCTACCTCTCAGTGTTTTCAAGAGTGAGAAACATCACCTTTGTTCAAAAATCCCCCATGCAACTGAATAGAAGAGGCAGTGTTGCTTGTGTGAGAGAATCAACAATGTTTGAAGCAAGAGCGGCTAGCACCTTGTTTTGCAGTTTGAACTGAGTTTGCTATTTGAAGGAATACTGCCTACCTCTCAGCGTTTTCATGGGTGAGGAACATCAACTTTGTGCCTAATAGTCCCTTTGAGTGTGTGGAGAAACACTGTAGTTCTTCTAAGAAAATGTTTCATGATAGAAGGAAGAGGGTCTAGCAGTTTGGTTAGCACTGTGAACTGAGTTTGCTGTGTAAGGGAATACTGCCTACCTCTCACTATTTTCAAGAATGAGAAACATTACCTTTGTTGAAAATGGCCCTATACAACTGAAAGGAACATGCAGTGTAGCTTCTGTGAGAGAATCATTCACGTTAGAAGCAAAAGGGCCTAGAACCTTGTTTTGCAGTTTGATTTGAGTTTGCTGTTTAAAGGAATACTGCCTACCTCTCAGCGTTTTCATGGGTGAAGAACATCAACTTTGTACGTAATACCCATTTCAAGTGAGTGGAGAAACACTGCAGTTCTTCTAAGAAAATCTCCCATGTTAGAAGGAAGAGGGTCTACTAGTTTGCTTAGCACTGTGAACTGAGTTTGCTGTATAAGGGAATACTGCCTAACTCTCAGTGTTTTCAAGAATGAGAAACATTACCTTTGTTGAAAATGGCCCTATACAACTGAAAGGAACATGCAGTGTAGCTTCTGTGAGAGAATCATTCACGTTAGAAGCAAAAGGGCCTAGAACCTTGTTTTGCAGTTTGATTTGAGTTTGCTGTTTAAATGAATACTGCCTACCTCTCAGCGTTTTCATGGGTGAAGAACATCAACTTTGTACATAATACCCATTTCAAGTGAGTGGAGAAACACTGTAGTTCTTCTAAGAAAATCTTCCATGTTAGAAGGAAGAGGGTCTAGTAGTTTTCTTAGCACTGTGAACTGAGTTTGCTGTATAAGGGAATACTGCCTACCTCTCAGTGTTTTCAAAAGTGAGAAACATCACCTTTGTTCAAAAATCCCCCTTACAACTGAATAGAAGATGCAGGGTTGCTTGTGTGAGAGAATCAATAATGTTTGAAGCAAGAGCGGCTACCACCTTGTTTTGCAGTTTGAATTGAGTTTGCTGTTTGAAGGAATACTGCCTACCTCTCAGCGTTTTCATGGGTGAAGAACATCTACTTTGTACATAATACCCATTTCAAGTGAGTGGACTAACACTGTAGTTCTTCTAAGAAAATCTTCCATGTTAGAATGAAGAGGGTCTAGTAGTTTTCTTAGCACTGTGAACTGAGTTTGCTGTATAAGGGAATACTGCCTACCTCTCAGTGTTTTCAAAAGTGAGAAACATCACCTTTGTTCAAAAATCCCCCTTACAACTGAATAGAAGATGCAGGGTTGCTTGTATGAGAGAATCAATAATGTTTGAAGCAAGAGCGGCGACCACCTTGTTTTGCAGTTTGAATTGAGTTTGCTGTTTGAAGGAATACTGCCTACCTCTCAGCATTTTCATGGGTGAGGAACTTCAACTTTGTGCCTAATAGTCCCTTTGAGTGTGTGGAGAAACACTGTAATTGTTCTAAAAATTGTTTCATGATAGAAGGAAAAGGGTCTAGCAGTTTGGTTAGCACTGTGAACTGAGTTTGCTGTGTAAGGGAATACGGCCTACCTCTCAGTGTTTTCAAGAATGAGAAACATTACCTTTGTTGAAAATGGCCCTATACAACTGAAAGGAAGATGCAGTGTAGCTTCTGTGAGAGAATCATTCATGTCAAAAGCAAGAGGGCCTAGAACCTTGTTTTGCAGTTTGATTTGACTTTCTTGTTTAAAGGAGTACTGCCTACCTCTCAGTGTTTTCATGGCTGAGGAACAACTTTGTACCTAATACCCATTTCAAGTTAGTAGAGAAACACTATAGTTTCTCTAAGAAAATCTTTCATGTTAAAAGGAAGAGGGTCTAGCATCTTGCTTTGCATTGTGAACTGAGTTTGCTGTATAAGGGAATACTGCCTACCTCTCAGTGTTTTCAAGAGTGAGAAACATCACCTTTGTTCAAAAATCCCCCATGCAACTGAATAGAAGAGGCAGTGTTGCTTGTGTGAGAGAATCAACAATGTTTGAAGCAAGAGCGGCTAGCACCTTGTTTTGCAGTTTGAACTGAGTTTGCTATTTGAAGGAATACTGCCTACCTCTCAGCGTTTTCATGGGTGAGGAACATCAACTTTGTGCCTAATAGTCCCTTTGAGTGTGTGGAGAAACACTGTAGTTCTTCTAAGAAAATGTTTCATGATAGAAGGAAGAGGGTCTAGCAGTTTGGTTAGCACTGTGAACTGAGTTTGCTGTGTAAGGGAATACTGCCTACCTCTCAGTGTTTTCAAGAATGAGAAACATTACCTTTGTTGAAAATGGCCCTATACAACTGAAAGGAACATGCAGTGTAGCTTCTGTGAGAGAATCATTCACCTTAGAAGCAAAAGGGCCTAGAACCTTGTTTTGCAGTTTGATTTGAGTTTGCTGTTTAAAGGAATACTGCCTACCTCTCAGCGTTTTCATGGGTGAAGAACATCTACTTTGTACATAATACCCATTTCAAGTGAGTGGAGAAACACTGTAGTTCTTCTAAGAAAATCTTCGATGTTAGAAGGAAGAGGGTCTAGTAGTTTTCTTAGCACTGTGAACTGAGTTTGCTGTATAAGGGAATACTGCCTACCTCTCAGTGTTTTCAAAAGTGAGAAACATCACCTTTGTTCAAAAATCCCCCTTACAACTGAATAGAAGATGCAGGGTTGCTTGTGTGAGAGAATCAATAATGTTTGAAGCAAGAGCGGCGACCACCTTGTTTTGCAGTTTGAATTGAGTTTGCTGTTTGAAGGAATACTGCGTACCTCTCAGCGTTTTCATGGGTGAGGAACTTCAACTTTGTGCCTAATAGTCCCTTTGAGTGTGTGGAGAAACACTGTAATTGTTCTAAAAATTGTTTCATGATAGAAGGAAGAGGGTCTAGCAGTTTGGTTAGCACTGTGAAATGAGTTTGCTGTGTAAGGGAATACGGCCTACCTCTCAGTGTTTTCAAGAATGAGAAACATTACCTTTGTTGAAAATGGCCCTATACAACTGAAAGGAAGATGCAGTGTAGCTTCTGTGAGAGAATCATTCATGTCAAAAGCAAGAGGGCCTAGAACCTTGTTTTGCAGTTTGATTTGACTTTCTTGTTTAAAGGAGTACTGCCTACCTCTCAGTGTTTTCATGGCTGAGGAACAACTTTGTACCTAATACCCATTTCAAGTTAGTAGAGAAACACTATAGTTCTTCTAAGAAAATCTTTCATGTTAAAAGGAAGACGGTCTAGCATCTTGCTTTGCATTGTGAACTGAGTTTGCTGTATAAGGGAATACTGCCTACCTCTCAGTGTTTTCAAGAGTGAGAAACATCACCTTTGTTCAAAATCCCCCTCAAAACTGAATAGAAGATGCAGGGTTGCTTGTGTGAGAGAATCAATAATGTTTGAAGCAAGAGCGGCTAGCACCTTGTTTTGCAGTTTGAATTGAGTTTGCTGTTTAAAGGAATACTGCCTAGCTCTCACGGTTTTCATAGGTGAGGAACAGCAACTTTGTGCCTAATAGTGCCTTTCGAGTGTGTGGAGAAACACTGTAGTTGTTCTCAGAAAATCTTTCATGATAGAAGGAAGAGGGTCTAGCAGTTTTCTTACCACTGTGAACTGAGCTTGCTGTTGAGGAGAACACTGCCTAACTCTCAGTGTTTCCATGAGTAAAAACACAAGTGAATGAAAGGAGCACTTTTGGTCTTGTTAGAGAACCATTAGTTTTAGAAGCAAGAGGGTCTAGCCAATTGTTTACTATTGTGAATTCACTTAACATTCTAAAAGACTTCTGCATATCCCTTAGTGTTATCACGGTTCTAGATCATCAACTTTTTGCAAAATGACCCCTTTCAAGTGAACGGCAGAATCACTGTAGCTATTGAAAGAGACACATTAAAGTTAGAAGGAAGAAGCTCTATCACATTGTTTAGCATTGTGCACTGAGTTGGCTTTTGAAAGGAACACTGCATAGGTCTCAGCTTTTTATGGTTGAGGAACATCAACTTTCAGCCAAATAGCCCCTTTCGAGTGACTGGAGAAACAGTCTAGTTTTAATAAAATCTATCATGTTAGAAGAAAGAGGGCCTAGCAGTTTGCTTAGCACTGTGAACTGAGTTTGCTGTATAAGGGAACCCTGCCTACCTCTCAATGTTTTCAAGAATGAGAAACATTACCTTTGTTGAAAATGGCCCAATACAAATGAAAGGAAGATGCAGTGTAGCTTCTGTGAGAGAATCATTCATGTCAAAAGCAAGAGGGCCTAGAAGCTTGTTTTGCAGTTTGATTTGAGTTTCCTGTTTAAAGGAATACTGCCTACCTCTCAGTGTTTTCATGGCTGAGGAACAACTTTGTACCTAATACCCATTTCAAGTTAGTAGAGAAACACTATAGTTCTTCTAAGAAAATCTTTCATGTTAGGAGGAAGAGGGTCTAGCAGTTTGGTTAACAATGTGAACTGAGTTTGCTGTGTAAGGGAATACGGCCTACCTCTCAGTGTTTTCAAGAATGAGAAACATTACCTTTGTTGAAAATGGCCCTATACAACTGAAAGGAACATGCAGTGTAGCTTCTGTGAGAGAATCATTCACGTTAGAAGCAAAAGGGCCTAGAACCTTGTTTTGCAGTTTGATTTGAGTTTGCTGTTTAAAGGAATACTGCCTACCTGTCAGCGTTTTCATGGGTGAAGAACATCAACTTTGTACATAATACCCATTTCAAGTGAGTGGAGAAACACTGTAGTTCTTCTAAGAAAATCTTCCATGTTAGAAGGAAGAGGGTCCAGCATCTTGCTTTGCATTGTGAACTGAGTTTGCTGTATAAGTTAATACTGCCTACCTCTCAGTGTTTTCAAGAGTGAGAAACATCACCTTTGTTCAAAAATCCCCCATGCAACTGAATAGAAGAGGCAGTGTTGCTTGTGTGAGAGAATCAACAATGTTTGAAGCAAGATCGGCTAGCACCTTGTTTTGCAGTTTGAACTGAGTTTGCTAATTGAAGGAATACTGCCTACCTCTCAGCGTTTTCATGGGTGACGCATCAACTTTGTGCCTAATAGTCCCTTTGAGTGTGTGAAGAAACACTGTAGTGCTTCTAAGAAATTGTTTCATGATAGAAGGAAGAGGGTCTAGCAGTTTGGTTAGCACTGTGAACTGAGTTTGCTGTGTAAGGGAATACTGCCTACCTCTCAGTGTTTTCAAGAATGAGAAACATTACCTTTGTTGAAAATGGCCGTATACAACTGAAAGGAACATGCAGTGTAGCTTCTGTGAGAGAATCATTCACGTTAGAAGCAAAAGGGCCTAGAACCTTGTTTTGCAGTTTGATTTGAGTTTGCTGTTTAAAGGAATACTGCCTACCTCTCAGCGTTTTCATGGGTGAAGAACATCAACTTTGTACATAATACCCCTTTCAAGTGAGTGGAGAAACACTGTAGTTCTTCTAAGAAGATCTTCGATGTTAGAAGGAAGAGGGTCTAGTAGTTTTCTTAGCACTGTGAACTGAGTTTGCTGTATAAGGGAATACTGCCTACCTCTCAGTGTTTTCAAGAGTGAGAAACATCACCTTTGTTCAAAAATCCCCCATGCAACTGAATAGAAGAGGCAATGTTGCTGGTGTGAGAGAATCAACAATGATTGAAGCAAGAGCGGCTAGCACCTTGTTTTGCAGTTTGAACTGAGTTTGCTATTTGAAGGAATGCTGCCTACGTCTCAGCGTTTTCATGGGTGAGGAACATCAACTTTGTGCCTGATAGTCCCTTTGAGTGTGTGGAGAAACACTGTAGTGCTTCTAAGAAATTGTTTCATGATAGAAGGAAGAGGGTCTAGCAGTTTGGTTAGCACTGTGAACTGAGTTTGCTGTGTAAGGGAATACTGCCTACCTCTCAGTGTTTTCAAGAATGAGAAACATTACCTTTGTTGAAAATGGCCCTATACAACTGAAAGGAACATGCAGTGTAGCTTCTGTGAGAGAATCATTCACGTTAGAAGCAAAAGGGCCTAGAGCCTTGTTTTGCAGTTTGATTTGAGTTTGCTGTTTAAAGGAATACTGCCTACCTCTCAGCGTTTTCATGGGTGAAGAACATCAACTTTGTACATAATACCCATTTCAAGTGAGTGGAGAAACACTGTAGTTCTTCTAAGAAAATCTTCCATGTTAGAAGGAAGAGGGTCTAGCAGTTTGCTTAGCACTGTGAACTGAGTTTGCTGTATAAGGGAATATTGCCTACCTCGCAGTGATTTCAAGAGTGAGAAACATCACCTTTGTTCAAAATCCCCCTCAAAACTGAATAGAAGATGCAGTGTAGTTTGTGTCAGAGAATCAATAATGTTTGAAGGAAGAGCGGCTAGCACCTTGTTTTGCAGTTTGAATTGAGTTTGCTGTTTAAAGGAATACTGCCTAGCTCTCAGGGTTTTCATGGGTGAGGAACAGCCACTTTGTGCCTAATAGTGCCTTTCGAGTGTGTGGAGAAACACTGTAGTTGTTCTCAGAAAATCTTTCATGATAGAAGGAAGAGGGTCCAGCAGTTTTCTTACCACTGTGAACTGAGCTTGCTGTTGAGGAGAACACTGCCTAACTCTCAGTGTTTCCATGAGTAAGAACACAAGTGAATGAAAGGAGCACTTTTGGTCTTGTTAGAGAACCATTAATTTTAGCAGCAAGAGGGTCTAGCCAATTGTTTACTATTGTGAATTCACTTAACATTCTAAAAGACTTCTGCATATCCCTTAGTGTTATCACGGTTCTAGATCATCAACTTTTTGCAAAATGACCCCTTTCAAGTGAACGGCAGAATCACTGTAGCTATTGAAAGAGACACATTAAAGTTAGAAGGAAGAAGCTCTATCACCTTGTTTAGCATTGTGCACTGAGTTGGCTTCTGAAAGGAACACTGCATAGGTCTCAGCTTTTTATGGTTGAGGAACATCAACTTTCAGCCAAATAGCCCCTTTCGAGTGACTGGAGAAACAGTCTAGTTTTAATAAAATCTATCATGTTAGAAGAAAGAGGGCCTAGCAGTTTGCTTAGCACTGTGAACTGAGTTTGCTGTATAAGGGAACCCTGCCTACCTCTCAATGTTTTCAAGAATGAGAAACATTACCTTTGTTGAAAATGGCCCAATACAAATGAAAGGAAGATGCAGTGTAGCTTCTGTGAGAGAATCATTCATGTCAAAAGCAAGAGGGCCTAGAAGCTTGTTTTGCAGTTTGATTTGAGTTTCCTGTTTAAAGGAATACTGCCTACCTCTCAGTGTTTTCATGGCTGAGGAACAACTTTGTACCTAATACCCATTTCAAGTTAGTAGAGAAACACTATAGTTCTTCTAAGAAAATCTTTCATATTAGAAGGAAGAGGGTCTAGCATCTTGCTTTGCATTGTGAACTGAGTTTGCTGTATAAGGGAATACTGCCTACCTCTCAGTGTTTTCAAGAGTGAGAAACATCACCTTTGTTCAAAAATCCCCCATGCAACTGAATAGAAGATGCAGTGTTGCTTGTGTGAGAGAATCAATAATGTTTGAAGCAAGAGCGGCGACCACCTTGTTTTGCAGTTTGAATTGAGTTTGCTGTTTGAAGGAATACTGCCTACCTCTCAGCGTTTTCATGGGTGAGGAACTTCAACTTTGTGCCTAATAGTCCCTTTGAGTGTGTGGAGAAACACTGTAGTTCTTCTAAGAAATTGTTTCATGTTAGAAGGAAGAGGGTCTAGCAGTTTGGTTAGCACTGTGAACTGAGTTTGCTGTGTAAGGGAATATGGCCTACCTCTCAGTGTTTTCAAGAATGTGAAACATTACCTTTGTTGAAAATGGCCCTATACAACTGAAAGGAACATGCAGTGTAGCTTCTGTGAGAGAATCATTCACCTTAGAAGCAAAAGGGCCTAGAACCTTGTTTTGCAGTTTGATTTGAGTTTGCTGTTTAAAGGAATACTGCCTACCTCTCAGCGTTTTCATGGGTGAAGAACATCTACTTTGTACATAATACCCATTTCAAGTGAGTGGACTAACACTGTAGTTCTTCTAAGAAAAAAATCTTCCATGTTAGAAGGAAGAGGGTCTAGTAGTTTTCTTAGCACTGTGAAATGAGTTTGCTGTATAAGGGAATACTGCCTACCTCTCAGTGTTTTCAAGAGTGAGAAACATCACCTTTGTTCAAAAATCCCCCATGCAACTGAATAGAAGAGGCAGTGTTGCTTGTGTGAGAGAATCAACAATGTTTGAAGCAAGAGCGGCTAGCACCTTGTTTTGCAGTTTGAACTGAGTTTGCTATTTGAAGGAATACTGCCTACCTCTCAGCGTTTTCATGGGTGAGGAACATCAACTTTGTGCCTAATAGTCCCTTTGAGTGTGTGGAGAAACACTGTAGTTCTTCTAAGAAATTGTTTCATGATGGAAGGAAGAGGGTCGAGCAGTTTGGTTAGCACTGTGAACTGATTTTGCTGTGTAAGGGAATACTGCCTACCTCTCAGTGTTTTCAAGAATGAGAAACATTACCTTTGTTGAAAATGGCCCTATACAACTGAAAGGAACATGCAGTGTAGCTTCTGTGAGAGAATCATTCATGTTAGAAGCAAAAGGGCCTAGAACCTTGTTTTGCAGTTTGATTTGAGTTTGCTGTTTAAAGGAATACTGCCTACCTCTCAGCATTTTCATGGGTGAAGAACATCAACTTTGTACATAATACCCATTTCAAGTGAGTGGAGAAACACTGTAGTTCTTCTAAGAAAATCTTCCATGTTAGAAGGAAGAGGGTCTAGCAGTTTGCTTAGCACTGTGAACTGAGTTTGCTGTGTAAGGGAATACTGCCTACCTCTCAGGGTTTTAAAGTGTGAGGAATATAGTCTTTGGCAAAAGAGCCCCTTTCAAGTGAATGGAAGAAACATTCTATCTCTTGTAATGCAGATGTCAAGTTTTGCAGCAGGAGGTTCTAGCCCATTGTTTCCCTGTGAGAATTGAATTAGCATGTGAAACAATGCTTCCCAAAGAAAGTCTTTATTGAGGGATATACTTCCTAGCACAGAGTGGTTTCCTGTGGTTGGACCATCACTTTTTTGGAAAAGTGCCAAATTCAAGTGAAAGGAAGCAGCACTGTTTCTGTTTTAAGAACAGCATTAATGTTAGAAGCAAGGGGGGCTAGCATGCTGTTTACCAGTGAGAAGTGAATGAACTTTCCAAGGGAATACTGCCTGTCTCTCAAGCTTTACACTGTGCGGAACATTACTTTTTTCAAATAGCCATTTGCAAGTGAATGGAAGAAGCACTGTTTCTCTTCTAAGAGACCATAAATGTTACAAGCAAGAGGGCCAAGAACCTTGTTTAGCATTTGAATTCAGTTAGCTGGTTATAAGAATACGGCCTACATCTCAGTGTTATTCTGGGTGAAAAACATAATGTTTGTGCCAAATACCGCCTTTCAAATGAATGGAGAAACACTGTAGCTCTTCTAATAAAACCATTAAAGTAGACGGAAGAGGGTCTAGCAGCTTGCTTACAATTGCGAATGGAGCTTGCTGTTAAAGGGAACAATGCCTACCTCTCAGTGTTTCCATGAATGAGAACACAAGTGCATGAAAGGATCACTGTTGGTCTTGTGAGAGAACCAAGAATTTAAGAAGCAAGAGGGTCTAGCCACTTGTTTAATATTGTGAATTCAGTTCACATTTTAAAAGACTTCTGCCTATCCCTAAGTGTTTTCAAGGTTCTGGATCATCAACTTTTTGCAAAATGACCCCTTTCAAGTGAATGGCAGGAGCCCTGTAGCTCTAGAAAGACACACATTAAAGTTAGAAGCAAGAAGGTCTACAACCTTGTTTAGCCTTGTGAACGGAGTTGGCTTTTGAAAGGAACACTGCCTAAGTCTCAGCTTTGTCATGGGTGAGGAACATTACCTTTCAGCCAAATAGCCCCTTTTGAGGGAATGGAGAAACACTCTAGTTTTAATAAAATCTTTCATGTTAGAAGGAAGAGGGTCTAGCAGTTTGCTTAGCACTGTGAACTGAGTTTGCTGTATAAGGGAATACTGTCTACCTCTCAGTGTTTTCAAAAATGAGGAACATAACCTTTGTTGCAAATGGCCCGATACAACTGAAAGGAAGTTGCAGTGCAGCTTTGGTGAGAGAATCATCCATGTCAGAAGCCAGAAGGCCTAGAACCTTGTTTTGCAGTTTGATTTGAATTTGCTGTTTAAAGGAATACTGTCTACCTCTCAGCGTTTTCATGGCTGAGGAACAGCTTTGTACCTAGTACCCATTTCAAGTGAGTAGAGAAACACAATAGTTCTTCTAAGAAAATCTTTCATGTTAGAAGGAAGAGGGTCTAGCAGCTTGCTTTGCATTGTGAACTGACTTTGCTGTATAAGGGAATACTGCCTACCTCTTAGTGTTCTCAAGAGTGAGATACATCAGCTTTGTTCACAATGGCCCCATACAACTGAAAGGAAGATGCAGTGTAGCTTGTGTGAGAGAATCAATAATATTTGAAGCAAGAGGGGCTAGCACCTTGTTTTGAAATTTGAATTGAGTTTGCTGTTTCCAGGAATACTGCCTACCTCTCAGTGTATTCATAGTTGAGGAACATCAACTTTGTGCCAAATTGCCCCTTTCAAGTGAGAGTTGAAACACTGTAGATCTTCTAAGAAAATCTTTCATGTTAGAAGGAAGAGGGCCTAGCAGTTTGCTTAGCACTGTGAACTGAGTTTGCTGAATAAGGGAATACTTCCTACCTCTCAATGTTTTCAAGAATGAGAAACATTACCTTTGTTGAAAATGGCACAATACCACTGAAAGGAAGATGCAGTGTAGCTTCTGTGAGAGAATCATTCATGTCAGAAGCAAGAGGGCCTAGAACCTTGTTTTGCAGTTTGATTTGAGTTTCCTGTTTAAAGGAGTACTGCCTACCTCTCAGCATTTTCATGGGTGAGGAATTTTAACTTTGTACATAACAGCCCCTTTCAAGTGAGTGGAGAAACACTGTGTAGTTCTTCTAAGAAAATCTTCCATGTTAGAAGGAAGAGGGTCTAGCAGCTTGCTTAGCATTGTGAACTGAGTTTGCTGTATAAGGGAATACTGCCTACCTCTCAGTGTTTTCAAAAGTGAGAAACATAACCTTTGTTCAAAAATCCCCCATACAACTGAATAGAAGATGCAGTGTTGCTTGTGTGAGAGAATCAATAATGTTTGAAGCAAGAGCGGCGACCACCTTGTTTTGCAGTTTGAATTGAGTTTGCTGTTTGAAGGAATACTGCCTACCTCTCAGCGTTTTCATGGGTGAGGAACTTCAACTTTGTGCATAATAGTCCCTTTGAGTGTGTGGAGAAACACTGTAATTCTTCTAAAAATTGTTTCATGATAGAAGGAAGAGGGTCTAGCAGTTTGGTTAGCACTGGGAACTGAGTTTGCTGTGTAAGGGAATACGGCCTACCTCTCAGTGTTTTCAAGAATTAGAAACATTACCTTTGTTGAAAATGGCCCTATACAACTGAAAGGAAGATGCAGTGTAGCTTCTGTGAGAGAATCATTCATGTCAAAAGCAAGAGGGCCTAGAACCTTGTTTTGCAGTTTGATTTGACTTTCTTGTTTAAAGGAATACTGCCTACCTCTCAGTGTTTTCATGGCTGAGGAACAACTTTGTACCTAATACCCATTTCAAGTTAGTAGAGAAACACTATAGTTCTTCTAAGAAAATCTTTCATGTTAGAAGGAAGAGGGTCTAGCATCTTGCTTTGCATTGTGAACTGAGTTTGCTGTATAAGGGAATACTGCCTACCTCTCAGTGTTTTCAAGAGTGAGAAACATCACCTTTGTTCAAAAATCCCCCATGCAACTGAATAGAAGAGGCAGTGTTGCTTGTGTGAGAGAATCAACAATGTTTGAAGCAAGAGCGGCTAGCACCTTGTTTTGCAGTTTGAAATGAGTTTGCTATTTGAAGGAATACTGCCTACCTCTCAGCGTTTTCATGGGTGAGGAACATCAACTTTGTGCCTAATAGTCCCTTTGAGTGTGTGGAGAAACACTGTAGTTCTTCTAAGAAAATGTTTCATGATAGAAGGAAGAGGGTCTTGCAGTTTGGTTAGCACTGTGAACTGAGTTTGCTGTGTAAGGGAATATTGCCTACCTCTCAGTGTTTTCAAGAATGAGAAACATTACCTTTGTTGAAAATTTCCCTATACAACTGAAAGCAACATGCAGTGTAGCTTCTGTGAGAGAATCATTCAGGTTAGAAGCAAAAGGGCCTAGAACCTTGTTTTGCAGTTTGATTTGAGTTTGCTGTTTAAAGGAATACTGCCTACCTCTCAGCGTTTTCATGGGTGAAGAACATCAACTTTGTACATAATACCCATATCAAGTGAGTGGAGAAACACTGTAGTTCTTCTAAGAAAATCTTCGATGTTAGAAGGAAGAGGGTCTAGTTGTTTTCTTAGCACTGTGAACTGAGTTTCCTGTATAAGGGAATACTGCCTACCTCTCAGTGTTTTCAAGAATGAGAAACATTACCTTTGTTGAAAATGGCCCTATACAACTGAAAGGAACATGCAGTGTAGCTTCTGTGAGAGAATCATTCACGTTAGAAGCAAAAGGGCCTAGAACCTTGTTTTGCAGTTTGATTTGAGTTTGCTGTTTAAAGGAATACTGCCGACCTCTCAGCGTTTTGATGGGTGAAGAACATCAACTTTGTACATAATACCCATTTCAAGTGAGTGGAAAAACACTGTAGTTCTTCTAAGAAAATCTTCGATGTTAGAAGGAAGAGGGTCTAGTAGTTTTCTTAGCACTGTGAACTGAGTTTGCTGTATAAGGGAATACTGCCTACCTCTCAGTGTTTTCAAAAGTGGGAAACATCACCTTTGTTCAAAAATCCCCCTTACAACTGAATAGAAGATGCAGTGTTGCTTGTGTGAGAGAATCAATAATGTTTGAAGCAAGAGCGGCTACCACCTTGTTTTGCAGTTTGAATTGAGTTTGCTGTTTGAAGGAATACTGCCTACCTCTCAACATTTTCATGGGTAAGGAACTTCAACTTTGTGCCTAATAGTCCCTTTGAGTGTGTGGAGAAACACTGTACTTCTTCTAAGAAAATGTTTCATGATAGAAGGAAGAGGGTCTAGCAGTTTGGTTAGCACTGTGAACTGAGTTTGCTGTGTAAGGGAATATTGCCTACCTCTCAGTGTTTTCAAGAAAGAGAAACATTACCTTTGTTGAAAATGGCCCTATACAACTGAAAGGAACATGCAGTGTAGCTTCTGTGAGAGAATCATTCAGGTTAGAAGCAAAAGGCCTAGAACATTGTTTTGAAGTTTGATTTGAGTTTGCTGTTTAAAGGAATACTGCCTACCTCTCAGCGTTTTCATGGGTGAAGAACATCAACTTTGTACATAATACCCATTTCAAGTGAGTGGAGAAACACTGTAGTTCTTCTAAGAAAATCTTCGATGTTAGAAGGAAGAGGGTCTAGTTGTTTTCTTAGCACTGTGAACTGACTTTCCTGTATAAGGGAATACTGCCTACCTCTCAGTGTTTTCAAGAATGAGAAACATTACCTTTGTTGAAAATGGCCCTATACAACTGAAAGGAACATGCAGTGTAGCTTCTGTGAGAGAATCATTCACGTTAGAAGCAAAAGGGCCTAGAACCTTGTATTGCAGTTTGATTTGAGTTTGCTGTTTAAAGGAATACTGCCGACCTCTCAGCGTTTTGATCTGTGAAGAACATCAACTTTGTACATAATACCCATTTCAAGTGAGTGGAAAAACACTGTAGTTCTTCTAAGAAAATCTTCGATGTTAGAAGGAAGAGGGTCTAGTAGTTTTCTTAGCACTGTGAACTGAGTTTGCTGTATAAGGGAATACTGCCTACCTCTCAGTGTTTTCAAAAGTGAGAAACATCACCTTTGTTCAAAAATCCCCCTTACAACTGAATAGAAGATGCAGTGTTGCTTGTGTGAGAGAATCAATAATGTTTGAAGCAAGAGCGGCTACCACCTTGTTTTGCAGTTTGAATTGAGTTTGCTGTTTGAAGGAATACTGCCTACCTCTCAACATTTTCATGGGTGAGGAACTTCAACTTTGTGCCTAATAGTCCCTTTGAGTGTGTGGAGAAACACTGTAGTTCTTCTAAGAAAATCTTCCATGTTAGAAGGAAGAGGGTCTAGCATCTTGCTTTGCATTGTGAACTGAGTTTGCTGTATAAGGGAATACTGCCTACCTCTCAGTGTTTTCAAGAGTGAGAAACATCACCTTTGTTCAAAATCCCCCTCAAAACTGAATAGAAGATGCAGTGTAGCTTGTGTGAGAGAATCAATAATGTTTGAAGCAAGAGCGGCTAGCACCTTGTTTTGCAGTTTGAATTGAGTTTGCTGTTTAAAGGAATACTGCCTAGCTCTCAGGGTTTTCATGGGTGAGGAACAGCAACTTTGTGCCTAATAGTGCCTTTCGAGTGTGTGGAGAAACACTGTAGTTGTTCTCAGAAAATCTTTCATGATAGAAGGAAGAGGGTCTAGCAGTTTTCTTACCACTGTGAACTGAGCTTGCTGTTGAGGAGAACACTGCCTAACTCTCAGTGTTTCCATGAGTAAAAACACAAGTGAATGAAAGGAGCACTTTTGGTCTTGTTAGAGAACCATTAGTTTTAGAAGCAAGAGGGTCTAGCCAATTGTTTACTATTGTGAATTCACTTAACATTCTAAAAGACTTCTGCATATCCCTTAGTGTTATCACGGTTCTAGATCATCAACTTTTTGCAAAATGACCCCTTTCAAGTGAACGGCAGAATCACTGTAGCTATTGAAAGAGACACATTAAAGTTAGAAGGAAGAAGCTCTATCACATTGTTTAGCATTGTGCACTGAGTTGGCTTTTGAAAGGAACACTGCATAGGTCTCAGCTTTTTATGGTTGAGGAACATCAACTTTCAGCCAAATAGCCCCTTTCGAGTGACTGGAGAAACAGTCTAGTTTTAATAAAATCTATCATGTTAGAAGAAAGAGGGCCTAGCAGTTTGCTTAGCACTGTGAACTGAGTTTGCTGTATAAGGGAACCCTGCCTACCTCTCAATGTTTTCAAGAATGAGAAACATTACCTTTGTTGAAAATGGCCCAATACAAATGAAAGGAAGATGCAGTGTAGCTTCTGTGAGAGAATCATTCATGTCAAAAGCAAGAGGGCCTAGAAGCTTGTTTTGCAGTTTGATTTGAGTTTCCTGTTTAAAGGAATACTGCCTACCTCTCAGTGTTTTCATGGCTGAGGAAAAACTTTGTACCTAATACCCATTTCAAGTTAGTAGAGAAACACTATAGTTCTTCTAAGAAAATCTTTCATGTTAGGAGGAAGAGGGTCTAGCAGTTTGGTTAACAATGTGAACTGAGTTTCCTGTGTAAGGGAATACGGCCTACCTCTCAGTGTTTTCAAGAATGAGAAACATTACCTTTGTTGAAAATGGCCCTATACAACTGAAAGGAACATGCAGTGTAGCTTCTGTGAGAGAATCATTCACGTTAGAAGCAAAAGGGCCTAGAACCTTGTTTTGCAGTTTGATTTGAGTTTGCTGTTTAAAGGAATACTGCCTACCTGTCAGCGTTTTCATGGGTGAAGAACATCAACTTTGTACATAATACCCATTTCAAGTGAGTGGAGAAACATTGTAGTTCTTCTAAGAAAATCTTCCATGTTAGAAGGAAGAGGGTCCAGCATCTTGCTTTGCATTGTGAACTGAGTTTGCTGTATAAGTTAATACTGCCTACCTCTCAGTGTTTTCAAAGTGAGAAACATCACCTTTGTTCAAAAATCCCCCATGCAACTGAATAGAAGAGGCAGTGTTGCTTGTGTGAGAGAATCAACAATGTTTGAAGCAAGAGCGGCTAGCACCTTGTTTTGCAGTTTGAACTGAGTTTGCTAATTGAAGGAATACTGCCTACCTCTCAGCGTTTTCATGGGTGACGCATCAACTTTGTGCCTAATAGTCCCTTTGAGTGTGTGAAGAAACACTGTAGTGCTTCTAAGAAATTGTTTCATGATAGAAGGAAGAGGGTCTAGCAGTTTGGTTAGCACTGTGAACTGAGTTTGCTGTGTAAGGGAATACTGCCTACCTCTCAGTGTTTTCAAGAATGAGAAACATTACCTTTGTTGAAAATGGCCCTATACAACTGAAAGGAACAGGCAGTGTAGCTTCTGTGAGAGAATCATTCACGTTAGAAGCAAAAGGGCCTAGAACCTTGTTTTGCAGTTTGATTTGAGTTTGCTGTTTAAAGGAATACTGCCTACCTCTCAGCGTTTTCATGGGTGAAGAACATCAACTTTGTACATAATACCCATTTCAAGTGAGTGGAGAAACACTGTAGTTCTTCTAAGAAAATCTTCCATGTTAGAAGGAAGAGGGTCTAGCAGTTTGCTTAGCACTGTGAACTGAGTTTGCTGTATAAGGGAATATTGCCTACCTCGCAGTGATTTAAAGAGTGAGAAACATCACCTTTGTTCAAAATCCCCCTCAAAACTGAATAGAAGATGCAGTGTAGCTTGTGTGAGAGAATCAATAATGTTTGAAGCAAGAGCGGCTAGCACCTTGTTTTGCAGTTTGAATTGAGTTTGCTGTTTAAAGGAATACTGCCTAGCTCTCAGGGTTTTCATGGGTGAGGAACAGCAACTTTGTGCCTAATAGTGCCTTTCGAGTGTGTGGAGAAACACTGTAGTTGTTCTAAGAAAATCTTTCATGATAGAAGGAAGAGGGTCTAGCAGTTTTCTTACCACTGTGAACTGAGCTTGCTGTTGAGGAGAACACTGCCTAACTCTCAGTGTTTCCATGAGTAAGAACACAAGTGAATGAAAGGAGCACTTTTGGTCTTGTTAGAGAACCATTAGTTTTAGAAGCAAGAGGGTCTAGCCAATTGTTTACTATTGTGAATTCACTTAACATTCTAAAAGACTTCTGCATATCCCTTAGTGTTATCACGGTTCTAGATCATCAACTTTTTGCAAAATGACCCCTTTCAAGTGAACGGCAGAATCACTGTAGCTATTGAAAGAGACACATTAAAGTTAGAAGGAAGAAGCTCTATCACCTTGTTTAACATTGTGCACTGAGTTGGCTTTTGAAAGGAACACTGCATAGGTCTCAGCTTTTTATGGTTGAGGAACATCAACTTTCAGCCAAATAGCCCCTTTCGAGTGACTGGAGAAACAGTCTAGTTTTAATAAAATCTATCATGTTAGAAGAAAGAGGGCCTAGCAGTTTGCTTAGCACTGTGAACTGAGTTTGCTGTATAAGGGAACCCTGCCTACCTCTCAATGTTTTCAAGAATGAGAAACATTACCTTTGTTGAAAATGGCACAATACAAATGAAAGGAAGATGCAGTGTAGCTTCTGTCAGAGAATCATTCATGTCAAAAGCAAGAGGGCCTAGAAGCTTGTTTTGCAGTTTGATTTGAGTTTCCTGTTTAAAGGAATACTGCCTACCTCTCAGTGTTTTCATGGCTGAGGAACAACTTTGTACCTAATACCCATTTCAAGTTAGTAGAGAAACACTATAGTTCTTCTAAGAAAATCTTTCATATTAGAAGGAAGAGGGTCTAGCATCTTGCTTTGCATTGTGAACTGAGTTTGCTGTATAAGGGAATACTGCCTACCTCTCAGTGTTTTCAAGAGTGAGAAACATCACCTTTGTTCAAAAATCCCCCATGCAACTGAATAGAAGAGGCAGTGTTGCTTGTGTGAGAGAATCAACAATGTTTGAAGCAAGAGCGCCTAGTACCTTGTTTTGCAGTTAGAACTGAGTTTGCTATTTGAAGGAATACTGCCTACCTCTCAGCATTTTCATGGGTGAGGAACATCAACTTTGTGCCTAATAGTCCCTTTGAGTGTGTGGAGAAACACTGTAGTTCTTCTAAGAAATTGTTTCATCATAGAAGGAAGAGGGTCTAGCAGTTTGGTTAGCACTGTGAACTGAGTTTGCTGTGTAAGGGAATACTGCCTACCTCTCAGTGTTTTCAAGAATGAGAAACATTACCTTTGTTGAAAATGGCCCTATACAACTGAAAGGAACATGCAGTGTAGCTTCTGTGAGAGAATCATTCACGTTAGAAGCAAAAGGGCCTAGAACCTTGTTTTGCAGTTTGATTTGAGTTTGCTGTTTAAAGGAATACTGCCTACCTCTCAGCGTTTTCATGGGTGAAGAACATCAACTTTGTACATAATACCCATTTCAAGTGAGTGGAGAAACACTGTAGTTCTTCTAAGAAAATCTTCGATGTTAGAAGGAAGAGGGTCTAGTAGTTTTCTTATCACTGTGAACTGAGTTTGCTGTATAAGGGAATACTGCCTACCTCTCAGTGTTTTCAAGAATGAGAAACATTACCTTTGTTGAAAATGGCCCTATACAACTGAAAGGAACATGCAGTGTAGCTTCTGTGAGAGAATCATTCACGTTAGAAGCAAAAGGGCCTAGAACCTTGTTTTGCAGTTTGATTTGAGTTTGCTGTTTAAAGGAATACTGCCTACCTCTCAGCGTTTTCATGGGTGAAGAACATCAACTTTGTACATAATACCCATTTCAAGTGAGTGGAGAAACACTGTAGTTCTTCTAAGAAAATCTTCCATGTTAGAAGGAAGAGGGTCTAGCATCTTGCTTTGCATTGTGAACTGAGTTTGCTGTATAAGGGAATATTGCCTACCTCGCAGTGATTTCAAGAGTGAGAAACATCACCTTTGTTCAAAATCCCCCTCAAAACTGAATAGAAGATGCCGTGTAGCTTGTGTGAGAGAATCAATAATGTTTGAAGCAAGAGCGGCTAGCACCTTGTTTTGCAGTTTGAACTGAGTTTGCTATTTGAAGGAATACTGCCTACCTCTCAGCGTTTTCATGGGTGAGGAACATCAACTTTGTGCCTAATAGTCCCTTTGAGTGTGTGGAGAAACACTGTACTTCTTCTAAGAAATTGTTTCATGATAGAAGGAAGAGGGTCTAGCAGTTTGGTTAGCACTGTGAACTGAGTTTGCTGTGTAAGGGAATACTGCCTACCTCTCAGTGTTTTCAAGAATGAGAAACATTACCTTTGTTGAAAATGGCCCTATACAACTGAAAGGAACATGCAGTGTAGCTTCTGTGAGAGAATCAATAATGTTTGAAGCAAGAGCGGCTACCACCTTGTTTTGCAGTTTGAATTGAGTTTGCTGTTTGAAGGAATACTGCCTACCTCTCAGCGTTTTCATGGGTGAGGAACTTCAAGTTTGTGCCTAATAGTCCCTTTGAGTGTGTGGAGAAACACTGTAGTTCTTCTAAGAAATTGTTTCATGATAGAAGGAAGACGGTCTAGCAGTTTGGTTAGCACTGTGAACTGAGTTTGCTGTGTAAGGGAATACGGCCTACCTCTCAGTGTTTTCAAGAATTAGAAACATTACCTTTGTTGAAAATGGCCCTAAACAACTGAAAGGAAGATGCAGTGTAGCTTCTGTGAGAGAATCATTCATGTCAAAAGCAAGAGGGCCTAGAACCTTGTTTTGCAGTTTGATTTGACTTTCTTGTTTAAAGGAATACTGCCTACCTCTCAGTGTTTTCATGGCTGAGGAACAACTTTGTACCTAATACCCATTTCAAGTTAGTAGAGAAACACTATTGTTCTTCTAAGAAAATCTTTCATGTTAGGAGGAAGAGGGTCTAGCAGTTTGGTTAGCAATGTGAACTGAGTTTGCTGTGTAAGGGAATACGGCCTACCTCTCAGTGTTTTCAAGAATCAGAAACATTACCTTTGTTGAAAATGGCCCTATACAACTGAAAGGAACATGCAGTGTAGCTTCTGTGAGAGAATCATTCACGTTAGAAGCAAAAGGGCCTAGAACCTTGTTTTGCAGTTTGATTTGAGTTTGCTGTTTAAAGGAATACTGCCTACCTCTTAGCGTTTTCATGGGTGAAGAACATCAACTTTGTACATAATACCCATTTCAAGTGAGTGGAGAAACACTGTAGTTCTTCTAAGAAAATCTTCCATGTTAGAAGGAAGAGGGTCTAGCATCTTGCTTTGCATTGTGAACTGAGTTTGCTGTATAAGGGAATACTGCCTACCTCTAAGTGTTTTCAAGAGTGAGAAACATCACCTTTGTTCAAAAATCCCCCATGCAACTGAATAGAAGAGGCAATGTTGCTGGTGTGAGAGAATCAACAATGATTGAAGCAAGAGCGGCTAGCACCTTGTTTTGCAGTTTGAACTGAGTTTGCTATTTGAAGGAATACTGCCTACGTCTCAGCGTTTTCATGGGTGACGAACTTCAACTTTGTGCCTAATAGTCCCTTTCAGTGTGTGGAGAAACACTGTAATTCTTCTAAAAATTGTTTCATGATAGAAGGAAGAGGGTCTAGCAGTTTCGTTAGCAATGTGAACTGAGTTTGCTGTGTAAGGGAATACGGCCTACCTCTCAGTGTTTTCAAGAATGAGAAACATTACCTTTGTTGAAAATGGCCCTATACAACTGAAAGGAACATGCAGTGTAGCTTCTGTGAGAGAATCATTCACGTTAGAAGCAAAAGGGCCTAGAACCTTGTTTTGCAGTTTGATTTGAGTTTGCTGTTTAAAGGAATACTGCCTACCTGTCAGCGTTTTCATGGGTGAAGAACATCAACTTTGTACATAATACCCATTTCAGTGAGTGGAGAAACACTGTAGTTCTTCTAAGAAAATCTTCCATGTTAGAAGGAAGAGGGTCTAGCCTCTTGCTTTGCATTGTGAACTGAGTTTGCTGTATAAGGGAATACTGCCTACCTCTCAGTGTTTTCAAGAGTGAGAAACATCACCTTTGTTCAAAAATCCCCCATGCAACTGAATAGAAGAGGCAGTGTTGCTTGTGTGAGAGAATCAACAATGTTTGAAGCAAGAGCGGCTAGCACCTTGTTTTGCAGTTTGAACTGAGTTTGCTATTTGAAGGAATACTGCCTACCTCTGAGCGTTTTCATGGGTGAGGAACATCAACTTTGTGCCTAATAGTCCCTTTGAGTGTGTGGAGAAACACTGTAGTGCTTCTAAGAAATTGTTTCATGATAGAAGGAAGAGGGTCTAGCAGTTTGGTTAGCACTGTGAACTGAGTTTGCTGTGTAAGGGAATACTGCCTACCTCTCAGTGTTTTCAAGAATGAGAAACATTACCTTTGTTGAAAATGGCCGTATACAACTGAAAGGAACATGCAGTGTTGCTTCTGTGAGAGAATCATTCACGTTAGAAGCAAAAGGGCCTAGAACCTTGTTTTGCAGTTTGATTTGAGTTTGCTGTTTAAAGGAATACTGCCTACCTCTCAGCGTTTTCATGGGTGAAGAACATCAACTCTGTACATAATACCCCTTTCAAGTGAGTGGAGAAACACTGTAGTTCTTCTAAGAAGATCTTCGATGTTAGAAGGAAGAATGTCTAGTAGTTTTCTTAGCACTGTGAACTGAGTTTGCTGTATAAGGGAATACTGCCTACCTCTCAGTGTTTTCAAGAATGAGAAACATTACCTTTGTTGAAAATGGCCCTATACAACTGAAAGGAACAGGCAGTGTAGCTTCTGTGAGAGAATCATTCACGTTAGAAGCAAAAGGGCCTAGAACCTTGTTTTGCAGTTTGATTTGAGTTTGCTGTTTAAAGGAATACTGCCTACCTCTCAGCGTTTTCATGGGTGAAGAACATCAACTTTGTACATAATACCCATTTCAAGTGAGTGGAGAAACACTGTAGTTCTTCTAAGAAAATCTTCCATGTTAGAAGGAAGAGGGTCTAGCAGTTTGCTTAGCACTGTGAACTGAGTTTGCTGTATAAGGGAATATTGCCTACCTCGCAGTGATTTAAAGAGTGAGAAACATCACCTTTGTTCAAAATCCCCCTCAAAACTGAATAGAAGATGCAGTGTAGCTTGTTTGAGAGAATCAATAATGTTTGAAGCAAGAGCGGCTAGCACCTTGTTTTGCAGTTTGAATTGAGTTTGCTGTTTAAAGGAATACTGCCTAGCTCTCAGGGTTTTCATGGGTGAGGAACAGCAACTTTGTGCCTAATAGTGCCTTTCGAGTGTGTGGAGAAACACTGTAGTTGTTCTCAGAAAATCTTTCATGATAGAAGGAAGAGGGTCTAGCAGTTTTCTTACCACTGTGAACTGAGCTTGCTGTTGAGGAGAACACTTCCTAACTCTCAGTGTTTCCATGAGTAAGAACACAAGTGAATGAAAGGAGCACTTTTGGTCTTGTTAGAGAACCATTAGTTTTAGAAGCAAGAGGGTCTAGCCAATTGTTTACTATTGTGAATTCACTTAACATTCTAAAAGACTTCTGCATATCCCTTAGTGTTATCACGGTTCTAGATCATCAACTTTTTGCAAAATGACCCCTTTCAAGTGAACGGCAGAATCACTGTAGCTATTGAAAGAGACACATTAAAGTTAGAAGGAAGAAGCTCTATCACCTTGTTTAACATTGTGCACTGAGTTGGCTTTTAAAAGGAACACTGCATAGGTCTCAGCTTTTTATGGTTGAGGAACATCAACTTTCAGCCAAATAGCCCCTTTCGAGTGACTGGAGAAACAGTCTAGTTTTAATAAAATCTATCATGTTAGAAGAAAGAGGGCCTAGCAGTTTGCTTAGCACTGTGAACTGAGTTTGCTGTATAAGGGAACCCTGCCTACCTCTCAATGTTTTCAAGAATGAGAAACATTACCTTTGTTGAAAATGGCTCAATACAAATGAAAGGAAGATGCAGTGTAGCTTCTGTGAGAGAATCATTCATGTCAAAAGCAAGAGGGCCTAGAAGCTTGTTTTGCAGTTTGATTTGAGTTTCCTGTTTAAAGGAATACTGCCTACCTCTCGGTGTTTTCATGGCTGAGGAACAACTTTGTACCTAATACCCATTTCAAGTTAGTAGAGAAACACTATAGTTCTTCTAAGAAAATCTTTCATGTTAGGAAGAAGAGGGTCTAGCAGTTTGGTTAGCAATGTGAACTGAGTTTGCTGTGTAAGGGAATACTGCCTACCTCTCAGCGTTTTCATGGGTGAGGAACATCAACTTTGTACATAATACCCATTTCAAGTGAGTGGAGAAACACTGTAGTTCTTCTAAGAAAATCTTCGATGTTAGAAGGAAGAGGGTCTAGTAGTTTTCTTAGCACTGTGAACTGAGTTTGCTGTGTAAGGGAATACTGCCTACCTCTCAGTGTTTTCAAGAATGAGAAACATTACCTTTGTTGAAAATGGCCCTATACAACTGAAAGGAACATGCAGTGTAGCTTCTGTGAGGGAATCATTCACGTTAGAAGCAAAAGGGCCTAGAACCTTGTTTTGCAGTTTGATTTGAGTTTGCTGTTTAAAGGAATACTGCCTACCTCTCAGCGTTTTCATGGGTGAAGAACATCAACTTTGTACATAATACCCATTTCAAGTGAGTGGAGAAACACTGTAGTTCTTCTAAGAAAATCTTCCATGTTAGAAGGAAGAGGGTCTAGTAGTTTTCTTAGCACTGTGAACTGAGTTTGCTGTATAAGGGAATACTGCCTACCTGTCAGTGTTTTCAAGAATGAGAAACATTACCTTTGTTGAAAATGGCCCTATACAACTGAAAGGAACATGCAGTGTAGCTTCTGTGAGACAATCATTCACCTTAGAAGCAAAAGGGCCTAGAACCTTGTTTTGCAGTTTGATTTGAGTTTGCTGTTTAAAGGAATACTGCCTACCTCTCAGCGTTTTCATGGGTGAGGAACTTCAACTTTGTACATAATACCCATTTCAAGTGAGTGGACTAACACTGTAGTTCTTCTAAGAAAATCTTCCATGTTAGAAGGAAGAGGGTCTAGTAGTTTTCTTAGCACTGTGAACTGAGTTTGCTGTATAAGGGAATACTGCCTATCTCTCAGTGTTTTCAAAAGTGGGAAACATCACCTTTGTTCAAAAATCCCCCTTACAACTGAATAGAAGATGCAGTGTTGCTTGTGTGAGAGAATCAATAATGTTTGAAGCAAGAGCGGCGACCACCTTGTTTGGCAGTTTGAATTGAGTTTGCTGTTTGAAGGAATACTGCCTACCTCTCAGCGTTTTCATGGGTGAGGAACTTCAACTTTGTGCCTAATAGTCCCTTTGAGTGTGTGGAGAAACACTGTAGTTCTTCTAAGAAAATGTTTCATGATAGAAGGAAGAGGGTCTAGCAGTTTGGTTAGCACTGTGAACTGAGTTTGCTGTATAAGGGAATACTGCCTACCTCTCAGTGTTTTCATGGCTGAGGAACAACTTTGTACCTAATACCCATTTCAAGTTAGTAGAGAAACACTATAGTTCTTCTAAGAAAATCTTTCATGTTAGAAGGAAGAGGGTCTAGCATCTTGCTTTGCATTGTGAACTGAGTTTGCTGTATAAGGGAATACTGCCTACCTCTCAGTGTTTTCAAGAGTGAGAAACATCACCTTTGTTCAAAAATCCCCCATGCAACTGAATAGAAGAGGCAGTGTTGCTTGTGTGAGAGAATCAACAATGTTTGAAGCAAGAGCGGCTAGCACCTTGTTTTGCAGTTTGAACTGAGTTTGCTATTTGAAGGAATACTGCCTACCTCTCAGTGTTTTCATGGCTGAGGAACAACTTTGTACCTAATACCCATTTCAAGTTAGTAGAGAAACACTATAGTTCTTCTAAGAATATCTTTCATATTAGAAGGAAGAGGGTCTAGCATCTTGCTTTGCATTGTGAACTGAGTTTGCTGTATAAGGGAATACTGCCTACCTCTCAGTGTTTTCAAGAGTGAGAAACATCACCTTTGTTCAAAAATCCCCCATGCAACTGAATAGAAGAGGCAGTGTTGCTTGTGTGAGAGAATCAACAATGTTTGAAGCAAGAGCGGCTAGCACCTTGTTTTGCAGCTTGAACTGAGTTTGCTATTTGAAGGATTACTGCCTACCTCTCAGCGTTTTCATGGGTGAGGAACATCAACTTTGTGCCTAATAGTCCCTTTGAGTGTGTGGAGAAACACAGTAGTTCTTCTAAGAAAATGTTTCATGATAGAAGGAAGAGGGTCTAGCAGTTTGGTTAGCACTGTGAACTGAGTTTGCTGTGTAAGGGAATACTGCCTACCTCTCAGTGTTTTAAAGAATGAGAAACATTACCTTTGTTGAAAATGGCCCTATACAACTGAAAGGAACATTCAGTGTAGCTTCTGTGAGAGAATCATTCACGTTAGAAGCAAAAGGGCCTAGAACCTTGTTTTGCAGTTTGATTTGAGTTTGCTGTTTAAAGGAATACTGCCTACCTCTCAGCGTTTTCATGGGTGAAGAACATCAACTTTGTACATAATACCCATTTCAAGTGAGTGGAGAAACACTGTAGTTCTTCTAAGAAAATCTCCCATGTTAGAAGGAAGAGGGTCTAGCAGCTTGCTTAGCATTGTGAACTGAGTTTGCTGTATAAGGGAATACTGCCTACCTCTCAGTGTTTTCAAAAGTGAGAAACATCACCTTTGTTCAAAAATCCCCCATACAACTGAATAGAAGATGCAGTGTTGCTTGTGTGAGAGAATCAATAATGTTTGAAGCAAGAGCGGCGACCACCTTGTTTTGCAGTTTGAATTGAGTTTGCTGTTTGAAGGAATACTGCCTAGCTCTCAGGGTTTTCATGGGTGAGGAACAGCAACTTTGTGCCTAATAGTGCCTTTCGAGTGTGTGGAGAAACACTGTAGTTGTTCTAAGAAAATCTTTCATTATAGAAGCAAGAGGGTCTAGCAGTTTTCTTACCACTGTGAACTGAACTTGCTGTTGGGGAGAACACTGCCTAACTCTCAGTTTTTCCATTAGTAAGAACACAAGTGAATGAAAGGAGCACTTTTGGTCTTGTTAGAGAACCATTAATTTTAGCAGCAAGAGGGTCTAGCCAATTGTTTACTATTGTGAATTCACTTAACATTCTAAAAGACTTCTGCATATCCCTTAGTGTTATCACGGTTCTAGATCATCAACTTTTTGCAAAATGACCCCTTTCAAGTGAACGGCAGAATCACTGTAGCTATTGAAAGAGACACATTAAAGTTAGAAGGAAGAAGCTCTATCACCTTGTTTAGCATTGTGCACTGAGTTGGATTTTGAAAGGAACACTGCATAGGTCTCAGCTTTTTATGGTTGAGGAACATCAACTTTCAGCCAAATAGCCCCTTTCGAGTGACTGGAGAAACAGTCTAGTTTTAAGAAAATCTATCATGTTAGAAGAAAGAGGGCCTTGCAGTTTGGTTAGCACTGTGAACTGAGTTTGCTGTGTAAGGGAATACTGCCTACCTCTCAGTGTTTTCAAGAATGAGAAACATTACCTTTGTTGAAAATGGCCGTATACAACTGAAAGGAACATGCAGTGTAGCTTCTGTGAGAGAATCATTCACGTTAGAAGCAAAAGGGCCTAGAACCTTGTTTTGCAGTTTGATTTGAGTTTGCTGTTTAAAGGAATACTGCCTACCTCTCAGCGTTTTCATGGGTGAAGAACATCAACTTTGTACATAATACCCATTTCAAGTGAGTGTAGAAACACTGCAGTTCTTCTAAGAAAATCTCCCATGTTAGAAGGAAGAGGTTCTACTAGTTTGCTTAGCACTGTGAACTGAGTTTGCTGTATAAGGGAATACTGCCTACCTCTCAGTGTTTTCAAGAATGAGAAACATTACCTTTGTTGAAAATGGCCCTATACAACTGAAAGGAACATGTAGCTTCTGTGAGAGAATCATTCACGTTAGAAGCAAAAGGGCCTAGAACCTTGTTTTGAAGTTTGATTTGAGTTTGCTGTTTAAAGGAATACTGCCTACCTCTCAGCGTTTTCATGGGTGAAGAACATCTACTTTGTACATAATACCCATTTCAAGTGAGTGGACTAACACTGTAGTTCTTCTAAGAAAATCTTCCATGTTAGAAGGAAGAGGGTCTAGCAGCTTGCTTAGCATTGTGAACTGAGTTTGCTGTATAAGGGAATACTGCCTACCTCTCAGTTTTTTCAAAAGTGAGAAACATCACCTTTGTTCAAAAACCCCCCATGCAACTGAATAGAAGATGCAGTGTTGCTTGTGTGAGAGAATCAATAATGTTTGAAGCAAGAGCGGCTACCACCTTGTTTTGCAGTTTGAATTGAGTTTGCTGTTTGAAGGAATACTGCGTACCTCTCAGCGTTTTCATGGGTGAGGAATTTCAACTTTGTGCCTAATAGTCCCTTTGAGTGTGTGGAGAAACACTGTAATTCTTCTAAAAATTGTTTCATGATAGAAGGAAGAGGGTCTAGCAGTTTGGTTAGCACTGTGAACTGAGTTTGCTGTGTAAGGGAATACGGCCTACCTCTCAGTGTTTTCAAGAATTAGAAACATTACCTTTGTTGAAAATGGCCCTATACAACTGAAAGGAAGATGCAGTGTAGCTTCTGTGAGAGAATCATTCATGTCACAAGCAAGAGGGCCTAGAACCTTGTTTTGCAGTTTGATTTCACTTTCTTGTTTAAAGGAATACTGCCTACCTCTCAGTGTTTTCATGGCTGAGGAACAACTTTGTACCTAATACCCATTTCAAGTTAGTAGAGAAACACTATAGTTCTTCTAAGAAAATCTTTCATGTTAGAAGGAAGAGGGTCTAGCATCTTGCTTTGCATTGTGAACTGAGTTTGCTGTATAAGGGAATACTGCCTACCTCTCAGTGTTTTCAAGAGTGAGAAACATCACCTTTGTTCAAAAATCCCCCAAGCAACTGAATAGAAGAGGCAGTGTTGCTTGTGTGAGAGAATCAACAATGTTTGAAGCAAGAGCGGCTAGCACCTTGTTTTGCAGTTTGAAATGAGTTTGCTATTTGAAGGAATACTGCCTACCTCTCAGCGTTTTCATGGGTGAGGAACATCAACTTTGTGCCTAATAGTCCCTTTGAGTGTGTGGAGAAACACTGTAGTGCTTCTAAGAAATTGTTTCATGATAGAAGGAAGAGGGTCTAGCAGTTTGGTTAGCACTGTGAACTGAGTTTGCTGTGTAAGGGAATACTGCCTACCTCTCAGTGTTTTCAAGAATGAGAAACATTACCTTTGTTGAAAATGGCCCTATGCAACTGAAAGGAACAGGCAGTGTAGCTTCTGTGAGAGAATCATTCACGTTAGAAGCAAAAGGGCCTAGAACCTTGTTTTGCAGTATGATTTGAGTTTGCTGTTTAAAGGAATACTGCCTACCTCTCAGCGTTTTCATGGGTGAAGAACATCAACTTTGTACATAATACCCATTTCAAGTGAGTGGAGAAACACTGTAGTTCTTCTAAGAAAATCATCGATGTTAGAAGGAAGAGGGTCTAGTAGTTTTCTTAGCACTGTGAACTGAGTTTGCTTATAAGGGAATACTGCCTACCTCTCAGTGTTTTCAAGAATGAGAAACATTACCTTTGTTGAAAATGGCCCTATACAACTGAAAGGAACATGCAGTGTAGCTTCTGTGAGAGAATCATTCACGTTAGAAGCAAAAGGGCCTAGAACCTTGTTTTGCAGTTTAATTTGAGTTTGCTGTTTAAAGGAATACTGCCTACCTCTCAGCGTTTTCATGGGTGAAGAACATCAACTTTGTACATAATACCCATTTCAAGTGAGTGGAGAAACACTGTAGTTCTTCTAAAAAAATCTTCCATGTTAGATGGAAGAGGGTCTAGCAGTTTGCTTAGCACTGTGAACTGAGTTTGCTGTATAAGGGAATATTGCCTACCTCGCAGTGATTTCAAGAGTGAGAAACATCACCTTTGTTCAAAATCCCCCTCAAAACTGAATAGAAGATGCAGTGTAGCTTGTGTGAGAGAATCAATAATGTTTGAAGCAAGAGCGGCTAGCACCTTGTTTTGCAGTTTGAATTGAGTTTGCTGTTTAAAGGAATACTGCCTAGCTCTCAGGGTTTTCATGGGTGAGGAACAGCAACTTTGTGCCTAATAGTGCCTTTCGAGTGTGTGGAGAAACACTGTAGTTGTTCTCAGAAAATCTTTCATGATAGAAGGAAGAGGGTCTAGCAGTTTTCTTACCACTGTGAACTGAGCTTGCTGTTGAGGAGAACACTGCCTAACTCTCAGTGTTTCCATGAGTAAGAACACAAGTGAATGAATAGATCACTTTTGGTCTTGTTAGAGAACCATTAATTTTAGCAGCAAGAGGGTCTAGCCAATTGTTTACTATTGTGAATTCACTTAACATTCTAAAAGACTTCTGCATATCCCTTAGTGTTATCACGGTTCTAGATCATCAACTTTTTGCAAAATGACCCCTTTCAAGTGAACGGCAGAATCACTGTAGCTATTGAAAGAGACACATTAAAGTTAGAAGGAAGAAGCTCTATCACCTTGTTTAGCATTGTGCACTGAGTTGGCTTTTGAAAGGAACACTGCATAGGTCTCAGCTTTTTATGGTTGAGGAACATCAACTTTCAGCCAAATAGCCCCTTTCGAGTGACTGGAGAAACAGTCTAGTTTTAATAAAATCTATCATGTTAGAAGAAAGAGGGCCTAGCAGTTTGCTTAGCACTGTGAACTGAGTTTGCTGTATAAGGGAACCCTGCCTACCTCTCAATGTTTTCAAGAATGAGCAACATTACCTTTGTTGAAAATGGCCCAATACAAATGAAAGGAAGATGCAGTGTAGCTTCTGTGAGAGAATCATTCATTTCAAAAGCAAGAGGGCCTAGAAGCTTGTTTTGCAGTTTGATTTGAGTTTCCTGTTTAAAGGAATACTGCCTACCTCTCAGTGTTTTCATGGCTGAGGAACAACTTTGTACCTAATACCCATTTCAAGTTAGTAGAGAAACACTATAGTTCTTCTAAGAAAATCTTTCATATTAGAAGGAAGAGGGTCTAGCATCTTGCTTTGCATTGTGAACTGAGTTTGCTCTATAAGGGAATACTGCCTACCTCTCAGTGTTTTCAAGAGTGAGAAACATCACCTTTGTTCAAAAATCCCCCATGCAACTGAATAGAAGAGGCAGTGTTGCTTGTGTGAGAGATTCAACAATGTTTGAAGCAAGAGCGGCTAGCACCTTGTTTTGCAGTTTGAACTGAGTTTGCTATTTGAAGGATTACTGCCTACCTCTCAGCGTTTTCATGGGTGAGGAACATCAACTTTGTGCCTAATAGTCCCTTTGAGTGTGTGGAGAAACACTGTAGTTCTTCTAAGAAAATCTCCCATGTTAGAAGGAAGAGGGTCTACTAGTTTGCTTAGCACTGTGAACTGAGTTTGCTGTATAAGGGAATACTGCCTACCTCTCAGTGTTTTCAAGAATGAGAAACATTACCTTTGTTGAAAATGGCCCTATACAACTGAAAGGAACATGCAGTGTAGCTTCTGTGAGAGAATCATTCACGTTAGAAGCAAAAGGGCCTAGAACCTTGTTTTGCAGTTTGATTTGAGTTTGCTGTTTAAAGGAATACTGCCTACCTCTCAGCGTTTTCATGGGTGAAGAACATCAACTTTGTACATAATACCCATTTCAAGTGAGTGGAGAAACACTGTAGTTCTTCTAAGAAAATCTTCCATGTTAGAAGGAAGAGGGTCTAGTAGTTTTCTTAGCACTGTGAACTGAGTTTGCTGTATAAGGGAATACTGCCTACCTCTCAGTGTTTTCAAAAGTGAGAAACATCACCTTTGTTCAAAATTCCCCCTTACAACTGAATAGAAGATGCAGGGTTGCTTGTGTGAGAGAATCAATAATGTTTGAAGCAAGAGCGGCGACCACCTTGTTTTGCAGTTTGAATTGAGTTTCCTGTTTGAAGGAATACTGCCTACCTCTCAGCGTTTTCATGGGTGAGGAACTTCAACTTTGTGCCTAATAGTCCCTTTGAGTGTGTGGAGAAACACTGTAGTTCTTCTAAGAAATTGTTTCATGTTAGAAGGAAGAGGGTCTAGCAGTTTGGTTAGCACTGTAAACTGAGTTTCCTGTGTAAGGGAATACGGCCTACCTCTCAGTGTTTTCAAGAATGAGAAACATTACCTTTGTTGAAAATGGCCCTATACAACTGAAAGGAACAGGCAGTGTAGCTTCTTTTAGAGAATCATTCACGTTAGAAGCAAAAGGGCCTAGAACCTTGTTTTGCAGTTTGATTTGAGTTTACTGTTTAAAGGAATACTGCCTACCTCTCAGCGTTTTCATGGGTGAAGAACATCAACTTTGTACATAATACCCATTTCAAGTGAGTGGAGAAACACTGTAGTTCTTCTAAGAAAATCTTCCATGTTAGAAGGAAGAGGGTCTAGCAGTTTGCTTAGCACTGTGAACTGAGTTTGCTGTATAAGGGAATATTGCGTACCTCGCAGTGATTTCAAGAGTGAGAAACATCACCTTTGTTCAAAAATCCCCCTCAAAACTGAATAGAAGATGCAGTGTAGCTTGTGTGAGAGAATCAATAATGTTTGAAGCAAGAGCGGCTAGCACCTTGTTTTGCAGTTTGCATTGAGTTTGCTGTTTAAAGGAATACTGCCTACCTCTCAGGATTTTCATGGGTGAGGAACAGCAACTTTGTGCCTAATAGTGCCTTTCGAGTGTGTGGAGAAACACTGTAGTTGTTCTCAGAAAATCTTTCATGATAGAAGGAAGAGGGTCTAGCAGTTTTCTTACCACTGTGAACTGAGCTTGCTGTTGAGGAGAACACTGCCTAACTCTCAGTGTTTCCATGAGTAAGAACACAAGTGAATGAAAGGAGCACTTTTGGTCTTGTTAGAGAACCATTAATTGTAGCAGCAAGAGGGTCTAGCCAATTGTTTACTATTGTGAATTCACTTATTCTAAAAGACTTCTGCATATCCCTTAGTGTTATCACGGTTCTAGATCATGAACTTTTTGCAAAATGACCCCTTTCAACTGAACGGCAGAATCACTGTAGCTATTGAAAGAGACACATTAAAGTTAGAAGGAAGAAGCTCTATCACCTTGTTTAGCATTGTGCACTGAGTTGGCTTTTGAAAGGAACACTGCATAGGTCTCAGGTTTTTATGGTTGAGGAACATCAACTTTCAGCCAAATAGCCCCTTTCGAGTGACTGGAGAAACAGTCTAGTTTTAATAAAATCTATCATGTTAGAAGAAAGAGGGCCTAGCAGTTTGCTTAGCACTGTGAACTGAGTTTGCTGTATAAGGGAACCCTGCCTACCTCTCAATGTTTTCAAGAATGAGCAACATTACCTTTGTTGAAAATGGCCCAATACAAATGAAAGGAAGATGCAGTGTAGCTTCTGTGAGAGAATCATTCATGTCAAAAGCAAGAGGGCCTAGAAGCTTGTTTTGCAGTTTGATTTGAGTTTCCTGTTTAAAGGAATACTGCCTACCTCTCAGTGTTTTCATGGCTGAGGAACAACTTTGTACCTAATACCCATTTCAAGTTAGTAGAGAAACACTATAGTTCTTCTAAGAAAATCTTTCATATTAGAAGGAAGAGGGTCTAGCATCTTGCTTTGCATTGTGAACTGAGTTTGCTCTATAAGGGAATACTGCCTACCTCTCAGTGTTTTCAAGAGTGAGAAACATCACCTTTGTTCAAAAATCCCCCATGCAACTGAATAGAAGAGGCAGTGTTGCTTGTGTGAGAGAATCAACAATGTTTGAAGCAAGAGCGGCTAGCACCTTGTTTTGCAGTTTGAACTGAGTTTGCTATTTGAAGGATTACTGCCTACCTCTCAGCGTTTTCATGGGTGAGGAACATCAACTTTGTGCCTAATAGTCCCTTTGAGTGTGTGTAGAAACACTGTAGTTCTTCTAAGAAAATGTTTCATGATAGAAGGAAGAGGGTCTAGCAGTTTGGTTAGCACTGTGAACTGAGTTTGCTGTGTAAGGGAATACTGCCTACCTCTCAGTGTTTTCAAGAATGAGAAACATTACCTTTGTTGAAAATGGCCCTATACAACTGAAAGGAACACGCAGTGTAGCTTCTGTGAGAGAATCATTCACGTTAGAAGCAAAAGGGCCTAGAACCTTGTTTTGCAGTTTGATTTGAGGTTGCTGTTTAAAGGAATACTGCCTACCTCTCAGCGTTTTCATGGGTGAAGAACATCAACTTTGTACATAATACCCATTTCAAGTGAGTGGAGAAACACTGTAGTTCTTCTAAGAAAATCTTCCATGTTAGAAGGAAGAGGGTCTAGTAGTTTTCTTAGCACTGTGAACTGAGTTTGCTGTATAAGGGAATACTGCCTACCTCTCAGTGTTTTCAAGAATGAGAAACATTACCTTTGTTGAAAATGGCCCTATACAACTGAAAGGAACATGCAGTGTAGCTTCTGTGAGAGAATCATTCACCTTAGAAGCAAAAGGGCCTAGAACCTTGTTTTGCAGTTTGATTTGAGTTTGCTGTTTAAAGGAATACTGCCTACCTCTCAGCGTTTTCATGGGTGAAGAACATCTACTTTGTACATAATACCCATTTCAAGTGAGTGGACTAACACTGTAGTTCTTCTAAGAAAATCTTCCATGTTAGAAGGAAGAGGGTCTAGTAGTTTTCTTAGCACTGTGAACTGAGTTTGCTGTATAAGGGAATACTGCCTACCTCTCAGTGTTTTCAAAAGTGAGAAACATCACCTTTGTTCAAAAATCCCCCTTACAACTGAATAGAAGATGCAGGGTTGCTTGTGTGAGAGAATCAATAATGTTTGAAGCAAGAGCGGCGACCACCTTGTTTTGCAGTTTGAATTGAGTTTGCTGTTTGAAGGAATACTGCCTACCTCTCAGCGTTTTCATGGGTGAAGAACATCTACTTTGTACATAATACCCATTTCAAGTGAGTGGACTAACACTGTAGTTCTTCTAAGAAAATCTTCCATGTTAGAATGAAGAGGGTCTAGTAGTTTTCTTAGCACTGTGAACTGAGTTTGCTGTATAAGGGAATACTGCCTACCTCTCAGTGTTTTCAAAAGTGAGAAACATCACCTTTGTTCAAAAATCCCCCTTACAACTGAATAGAAGATGCAGGGTTGCTTGTGTGAGAGAATCAATAATGTTTGAAGCAAGAGCGGCGACCACCTTGTTTTGCAGTTTGAATTGAGTTTGCTGTTTGAAGGAATACTGCGTACCTCTCAGCGTTTTCATGGGTGAGGAACTTCAACTTTGTGCCTAATAGTCCCTTTGAGTGTGTGGAGAAACACTGTAATTGTTCTAAAAATTGTTTCATGATAGAAGGAAGAGGGTCTAGCAGTTTGGTTAGCACTGTGAACTGAGTTTGCTGTGTAAGGGAATACGGCCTACCTCTCAGTGTTTTCAAGAATGAGAAACATTACCTTTGTTGAAAATGGCCCTATACAACTGAAAGGAAGATGCAGTGTAGCTTCTGTGAGAGAATCATTCATGTCAAAAGCAAGAGGGCCTAGAACCTTGTTTTGCAGTTTGATTTGACTTTCTTGTTTAAAGGAGTACTGCCTACCTCTCAGTGTTTTCATGGCTGAGGAACAACTTTGTACCTAATACCCATTTCAAGTTAGTAGAGAAACACTATAGTTCTTCTAAGAAAATCTTTCATGTTAAAAGGAAGACGGTCTAGCATCTTGCTTTGCATTGTGAACTGAGTTTGCTGTATAAGGGAATACTGCCTACCTCTCAGTGTTTTCAAGAGTGAGAAACATCACCTTTGTTCAAAAATCCCCCATGCAACTGAATAGAAGAGGCAGTGTTGCTTGTGTGAGAGAATCAACAATGTTTGAAGCAAGAGCGGCTAGCACCTTGTTTTGCAGTTTGAACTGAGTTTGCTATTTGAAGGAACACTGCCTACCTCTCAGCGTTCTCATGGGTGAGGAACATCAACTTTTGCCTAATAGTCCCTTTGAGTGTGTGGAGAAACACTGTAGTTCTTCTAAGAAAATGTTTCATGATAGAAGGAAGAGGGTCTAGCAGTTTGGTTAGCACTGTGAACTGAGTTTGCTGTGTAAGGGAATACTGCCTACCTCTCAGTGTTTTCAAGAATGAGAAACATTACCTTTGTTGAAAATGGCCCTATACAACTGAAAGGAACATGCAGTGTAGCTTCTGTGAGAGAATCATTCACCTTAGAAGCAAAAGGGCCTAGAAACTTGTTTTGCAGTTTGATTTGAGTTTGCTGTTTAAAGGAATACTGCCTACCTCTCAGCGTTTTCATGGGTGAAGAACATCTACTTTGTACATAATACCCATTTCAAGTGAGTGGAGAAACACTGTAGTTCTTCTAAGAAAATCTTCCATGTTAGAAGGAAGAGGGTCTAGTAGTTTTCTTAGCACTGTGAACTGAGTTTGCTGTATAAGGGAATACTGCCTACCTCTCAGTGTTTTCAAAAGTGTGAAACATCACCTTTGTTCGAAAATCCCCCTTACAACTGAATAGAAGATGCAGGGTTGCTTGGGTGAGAGAATCAATAATGTTTGAAGCAAGAGCGGCTACCACCTTGTTTTGCAGTTTGAATTGAGTTTGCTGTTTAAAGGAATAATGCCTAGCTCTCAGGGTTTTCATGGGTGAGGAACAGCAACTTTGTGCCTAATAGTGCCTTTCGAGTGTGTGGAGAAAAACTGTAGTTGTTCTAAGAAAATCTTTCATGATAGAAGGAAGAGGATCTAGCAGTTTTCTTACCACTGTGAACTGAACTTGCTGTTGGGGAGAACACTGCCTAACTCTCAGTTTTTCCATGAGTAAGAACACAAGTGAATGAAAGGAGCACTTTTGGTCTTGTTAGAGAACCATTAATTTTAGCAGCAAGAGGGTCTAGCCAATTGTTTACTATTGTGAATTCACTTAACATTCTAAAAGACTTCTGCATATCCCTTTGTGTTATCACGGTTCTAGATCATCAACTTTTTGCAAAATGACCCCTTTCAAGTGAACGGCAGAATCACTGTAGCTATTGAAAGAGACACATTAAAGTTAGAAGGAAGAAGCTCTATCACCTTGTTTAGCATTGTGCACTGAGTTGGCTTTTGAAAGGAACACTGCATAGGTCTCAGCTTTTTATGGTTGAGGAACATCAACTTTCAGCCAAATAGCCCCTTTCGAGTGACTGGAGAAACAGTCTAGTTTTAATAAAATCTATCATGTTAGAAGGAAGAGGGCCTAGCAGTTTGCTTAGCACTGTGAACTGAGTTTGCTGTATAAGGGAACCCTGCCTACCTCTCAATGTTTTCAAGAATGAGAAACATTACCTTTGTTGAAAATGGCCCTATACAACTGAAAGGAACATGCAGTGTAGCTTCTGTGAGAGAATCATTCAGGTTAGAAGCAAAAGGGCCTAGAACCATGTTTTGCAGTTTGATTTGAGTTTTCTGTTTAAAGGAATACTGCCTACCTCTCAGCGTTTTCATGGGTGAAGAACATCAACTTTGTACATAATACCCATTTCAAGTGAGTGGAGAAACACTGTAGTTCTTCTAAGAAAATCTTCCATGTTAGAAGGAAGAGGGTCTAGTAGTTTTCTTAGCACTGTGAACTGAGTTTGCTGTATAAGGGAATACTGCCTACCTCTCAGTGTTTTCAAAAGTGAGAAACATCACCTTTGTTCAAAAATCCCCCTTACAACTGAATAGAAGATGCAGGGTTGCTTGTGTGAGAGAATCAATAATGTTTGAAGCAAGAGCGGCTACCACCTTGTTTTGCAGGTTGAATTGAGTTTGCTGTTTGAAGGAATAATGCCTACCTCTCAGCGTTTTCATGGGTGAGGAAATTCAACTTTGTGCCTAATAGTCCCTTTGAGTGTGTGGAGAAACACTGTAGTTCTTCTAAGAAATTGTTTCATGTTAGAAGGCAGAGGGTCTAGTAGTTTTCTTAGCACTGTGAACTGAGTTTGCTGTATAAGGGAATACTGCCTACCTCTCAGTGTTTTCAAGAATGAGAAACATTACCTTTGTTGAAAATGGCCCTATACAACTGAAAGGAACATGCAGTGTAGCTTCTGTGAGAGAATCATTCACCTTAGAAGCAAAAGGGCCTAGAACCTTGTTTTGCAGTTTGATTTGAGTTTCCTGTTTAAAGGAATACTGCCTACCTCTCAGTGTTTTCATGGCTGAGGAACAACTTTGTACCTAATACCCATTTCAAGTTAGTAGAGAAACACTATAGTTCTTCTAAGAAAATCTTTCATATTAGAAGGAAGAGGGTCTAGCATCTTGCTTTGCATTGTGAACTGAGTTTGCTGTATAAGGGAATACTGCCTACCTCTCAGTGTTTTCAAGAGTGAGAAACATCACCTTTGTTCAAAAATCCCCCATGCAACTGAATAGAAGAGGCAGTGTTGCTTGTGTGAGAGAATCAACAATGTTTGAAGCAAGAGCGGCTAGCACCTTGTTTTGCAGTTTGAACTGAGTTTGCTATTTGAAGGAATACTGCCTACCTCTCAGCGTTTTCATGGGTGAGGAACATCAACTTTGTGCCTAATAGTCCCTTTGAGTGTGTGGAGAAACACTGTAGTTCTTCTAAGAAAATGTTTCATGATAGAAGGAAGAGGGTCTAGCAGTTTGGTTAGCACTGTGAACTGAGTTTGCTGTGTAAGGGAATACTGCCTACCTCTCACTATTTTCAAGAATGAGAAACATTACCTTTGTTGAAAATGGCCCTATACAACTGAAAGGAACATGCAGTGTAGCTTCTGTGAGAGAATCATTCACGTTAGAAGCAAAAGGGCCTAGAACCTTGTTTTGCAGTTTGATTTGAGTTTGCTGTTTAAAGGAATACTGCCTACCTCTCAGCGTTTTCATGGGTGAAGAACATCAACTTTGTACGTAATACCCATTTCAAGTGAGTGGAGAAACACTGCAGTTCTTCTAAGAAAATCTCCCATGTTAGAAGGAAGAGGGTCTACTAGTTTGCTTAGCACTGTGAACTGAGTTTGCTGTATAAGGGAATACTGCCTAACTCTCAGTGTTTTCAAGAATGAGAAACATTACCTTTGTTGAAAATGGCCCTATACAACTGAAAGGAACATGCAGTGTAGCTTCTGTGAGAGAATCATTCACGTTAGAAGCAAAAGGGCCTAGAACCTTGTTTTGCAGTTTGATTTGAGTTTGCTGTTTAAAGGAATACTGCCTACCTCTCAGCGTTTTCATGGGTGAAGAACATCAACTTTGTACATAATACCCATTTCAAGTGAGTGGAGAAACACTGTAGTTCTTCTAAGAAAATCTTCCATGTTAGAAGGAAGAGGGTCTAGTAGTTTTCTTAGCACTGTGAACTGAGTTTGCTGTATAAGGGAATACTGCCTACCTCTCAGTGTTTTCAAAAGTGAGAAACATCACCTTTGTTCAAAAATCCCCCTTACAACTGAATAGAAGATGCAGGGTTGCTTGTGTGAGAGAATCAATAATGTTTGAAGCAAGAGCGGCTACCACCTTGTTTTGCAGTTTGAATTGAGTTTGCTGTTTGAAGGAATACTGCCTACCTCTCAGCGTTTTCATGGGTGAAGAACATCTACTTTGTACATAATACCCATTTCAAGTGAGTGGACTAACACTGTAGTTCTTCTAAGAAAATCTTCCATGTTAGAATGAAGAGGGTCTAGTAGTTTTCTTAGCACTGTGAACTGAGTTTGCTGTATAAGGGAATACTGCCTACCTCTCAGTGTTTTCAAAAGTGAGAAACATCACCTTTGTTCAAAAATCCCCCTTACAACTGAATAGAAGATGCAGGGTTGCTTGTATGAGAGAATCAATAATGTTTGAAGCAAGAGCGGCGACCACCTTGTTTTGCAGTTTGAATTGAGTTTGCTGTTTGAAGGAATACTGCCTACCTCTCAGCATTTTCATGGGTGAGGAACTTCAACTTTGTGCCTAATAGTCCCTTTGAGTGTGTGGAGAAACACTGTAATTGTTCTAAAAATTGTTTCATGATAGAAGGAAGAGGGTCTAGCAGTTTGGTTAGCACTGTGAACTGAGTTTGCTGTGTAAGGGAATACGGCCTACCTCTCAGTGTTTTCAAGAATGAGAAACATTACCTTTGTTGAAAATGGCCCTATACAACTGAAAGGAAGATGCAGTGTAGCTTCTGTGAGAGAATCATTCATGTCAAAAGCAAGAGGGCCTAGAACCTTGTTTTGCAGTTTGATTTGACTTTCTTGTTTAAAGGAGTACTGCCTACCTCTCAGTGTTTTCATGGCTGAGGAACAACTTTGTACCTAATACCCATTTCAAGTTAGTAGAGAAACACTATAGTTCTTCTAAGAAAATCTTTCATGTTAAAAGGAAGAGGGTCTAGCATCTTGCTTTGCATTGTGAACTGAGTTTGCTGTATAAGGGAATACTGCCTACCTCTCAGTGTTTTCAAGAGTGAGAAACATCACCTTTGTTCAAAAATCCCCCATGCAACTGAATAGAAGAGGCAGTGTTGCTTGTGTGAGAGAATCAACAATGTTTGAAGCAAGAGCGGCTAGCACCTTGTTTTGCAGTTTGAACTGAGTTTGCTATTTGAAGGAATACTGCCTACCTCTCAGCGTTTTCATGGGTGAGGAACATCAACTTTGTGCCTAATAGTCCCTTTGAGTGTGTGGAGAAACACTGTAGTTCTTCTAAGAAAATGTTTCATGATAGAAGGAAGAGGGTCTAGCAGTTTGGTTAGCACTGTGAACTGAGTTTGCTGTGTAAGGGAATACTGCCTACCTCTCAGTGTTTTCAAGAATGAGAAACATTACCTTTGTTGAAAATGGCCCTATACAACTGAAAGGAACATGCAGTGTAGCTTCTGTGAGAGAATCATTCACCTTAGAAGCAAAAGGGCCTAGAACCTTGTTTTGCAGTTTGATTTGAGTTTGCTGTTTAAAGGAATACTGCCTACCTCTCAGCGTTTTCATGGGTGAAGAACATCTACTTTGTACATAATACCCATTTCAAGGGAGTGGAGAAACACTGTAGTTCTTCTAAGAAAATCTTCGATGTTAGAAGGAAGAGGGTCTAGTAGTTTTCTTAGCACTGTGAACTGAGTTTGCTGTATAAGGGAATACTGCCTACCTCTCAGTGTTTTCAAAAGTGAGAAACATCACCTTTGTTCAAAAATCCCCCTTACAACTGAATAGAAGATGCAGGGTTGCTTGTGTGAGAGAATCAATAATGTTTGAAGCAAGAGCGGCGACCACCTTGTTTTGCAGTTTCAATTGAGTTTGCTGTTTGAAGGAATACTGCGTACCTCTCAGCGTTTTCATGGGTGAGGAACTTCAACTTTGTGCCTAATAGTCCCTTTGAGTGTGTGGAGAAACACTGTAATTGTTCTAAAAATTGTTTCATGATAGAAGGAAGAGGGTCTAGCAGTTTGGTTAGCACTGTGAACTGAGTTTGCTGTGTAAGGGAATACGGCCTACCTCTCAGTGTTTTCAAGAATGAGAAACATTACCTTTGTTGAAAATGGCCCTATACAACTGAAAGGAAGATGCAGTGTAGCTTCTGTGAGAGAATCATTCATGTCAAAAGCAAGAGGGCCTAGAACCTTGTTTTGCAGTTTGATTTGACTTTCTTGTTTAAAGGAGTACTGCCTACCTCTCAGTGTTTTCATGGCTGAGGAACAACTTTGTACCTAATACCCATTTCAAGTTAGTAGAGAAACACTATAGTTCTTCTAAGAAAATCTTTCATGTTAAAAGGAAGACGGTCTAGCATCTTGCTTTGCATTGTGAACTGAGTTTGCTGTATAAGGGAATACTGCCTACCTCTCAGTGTTTTCAAGAGTGAGAAACATCACCTTTGTTCAAAAATCCCCCATGCAACTGAATAGAAGAGGCAGTGTTGCTTGTGTGAGAGAATCAACAATGTTTGAAGCAAGAGCGGCTAGCACCTTGTTTTGCAGTTTGAACTGAGTTTGCTATTTGAAGGAATACTGCCTACCTCTCAGCGTTTTCATGGGTGAGGAACATCAACTTTGTGCCTAATAGTCCCTTTGAGTGTGTGGAGAAACACTGTAGTTCTTCTAAGAAAATGTTTCATGATAGAAGGAAGAGGGTCTAGCAGTTTGGTTAGCACTGTGAACTGAGTTTGCTGTGTAAGGGAATACTGCCTACCTCTCAGTGTTTTCAAGAATGAGAAACATTACCTTTGTTGAAAATGGCCCTATACAACTGAAAGGAACATGCAGTGTAGCTTCTGTGAGAGAATCATTCACCTTAGAAGCAAAAGGGCCTAGAAACTTGTTTTGCAGTTTGATTTGAGTTTGCTGTTTAAAGGAATACTGCCTACCTCTCAGCGTTTTCATGGGTGAAGAACATCTACTTTGTACATAATACCCATTTCAAGTGAGTGGAGAAACACTGTAGTTCTTCTAAGAAAATCTTCCATGTTAGAAGGAAGAGGGTCTAGTAGTTTTCTTAGCACTGTGAACTGAGTTTGCTGTATAAGGGAATACTGCCTACCTCTCAGTGTTTTCAAAAGTGAGAAACATCACCTTTGTTCGAAAATCCCCCTTACAACTGAATAGAAGATGCAGGGTTGCTTGTGTGAGAGAATCAATAATGTTTGAAGCAAGAGCGGCTACCACCTTGTTTTGCAGTTTGAATTGAGTTTGCTGTTTAAAGGAATACTGCCTAGCTCTCAGGGTTTTCATGGGTGAGGAACAGCAACTTTGTGCCTAATAGTGCCTTTCGAGTGTGTGGAGAAAAACTGTAGTTGTTCTAAGAAAATCTTTCATGATAGAAGGAAGAGGATCTAGCAGTTTTCTTACCACTGTGAACTGAACTTGCTGTTGGGGAGAACACTGCCTAACTCTCAGTTTTTCCATGAGTAAGAACACAAGTGAATGAAAGGAGCACTTTTGGTCTTGTTAGAGAACCATTAATTTTAGCAGCAAGAGGGTCTAGCCAATTGTTTACTATTGTGAATTCACTTAACATTCTAAAAGACTTCTGCATATCCCTTTGTGTTATCACGGTTCTAGATCATCAACTTTTTGCAAAATGACCCCTTTCAAGTGAACGGCAGAATCACTGTAGCTATTGAAAGAGACACATTAAAGTTAGAAGGAAGAAGCTCTATCACCTTGTTTAGCATTGTGCACTGAGTTGGCTTTTGAAAGGAACACTGCATAGGTCTCAGCTTTTTATGGTTGAGGAACATCAACTTTCAGCCAAATAGCCCCTTTCGAGTGACTGGAGAAACAGTATAGTTTTAATAAAATCTATCATGTTAGAAGGAAGAGGGCCTAGCAGTTTGCTTAGCACTGTGAACTGAGTTTGCTGTATAAGGGAACCCTGCCTACCTCTCAATGTTTTCAAGAATGAGAAACATTACCTTTGTTGAAAATGGCCCTATACAACTGAAAGGAACATGCAGTGTAGCTTCTGTGAGAGAATCATTCAGGTTAGAAGCAAAAGGGCCTAGAACCATGTTTTGCAGTTTGATTTGAGTTTTCTGTTTAAAGGAATACTGCCTACCTCTCAGCGTTTTCATGGGTGAAGAACATCAACTTTGTACATAATACCCATTTCAAGTGAGTGGAGAAACACTGTAGTTCTTCTAAGAAAATCTTCCATGTTAGAAGGAAGAGGGTCTAGTAGTTTTCTTAGCACTGTGAACTGAGTTTGCTGTATAAGGGAATACTGCCTACCTCTCAGTGTTTTCAAAAGTGAGAAACATCACCTTTGTTCAAAAATCCCCCTTACAACTGAATAGAAGATGCAGGGTTGCTTGTGTGAGAGAATCAATAATGTTTGAAGCAAGAGCGGCTACCACCTTGTTTTGCAGGTTGAATTGAGTTTGCTGTTTGAAGGAATAATGCCTACCTCTCAGCGTTTTCATGGGTGAGGAAATTCAACTTTGTGCCTAATAGTCCCTTTGAGTGTGTGGAGAAACACTGTAGTTCTTCTAAGAAATTGTTTCATGTTAGAAGGCAGAGGGTCTAGTAGTTTTCTTAGCACTGTGAACTGAGTTTGCTGTATAAGGGAATACTGCCTACCTCTCAGTGTTTTCAAGAATGAGAAACATTACCTTTGTTGAAAATGGCCCTATACAACTGAAAGGAACATGCAGTGTAGCTTCTGTGAGAGAATCATTCACCTTAGAAGCAAAAGGGCCTAGAACCTTGTTTTGCAGTTTGATTTGAGTTTCCTGTTTAAAGGAATACTGCCTACCTCTCAGTGTTTTCATGGCTGAGGAACAACTTTGTACCTAATACCCATTTCAAGTTAGTAGAGAAACACTATAGTTCTTCTAAGAAAATCTTTCATATTAGAAGGAAGAGGGTCTAGCATCTTGCTTTGCATTGTGAACTGAGTTTGCTGTATAAGGGAATACTGCCTACCTCTCAGTGTTTTCAAGAGTGAGAAACATCACCTTTGTTCAAAAATCCCCCATGCAACTGAATAGAAGAGGCAGTGTTGCTTGTGTGAGAGAATCAACAATGTTTGAAGCAAGAGCGGCTAGCACCTTGTTTTGCAGTTTGAACTGAGTTTGCTATTTGAAGGAATACTGCCTACCTCTCAGCGTTTTCATGGGTGAGGAACATCAACTTTGTGCCTAATAGTCCCTTTGAGTGTGTGGAGAAACACTGTAGTTCTTCTAAGAAAATGTTTCATGATAGAAGGAAGAGGGTCTAGCAGTTTGGTTAGCACTGTGAACTGAGTTTGCTGTGTAAGGGAATACTGCCTACCTCTCACTATTTTCAAGAATGAGAAACATTACCTTTGTTGAAAATGGCCCTATACAACTGAAAGGAACATGCAGTGTAGCTTCTGTGAGAGAATCATTCACGTTAGAAGCAAAAGGGCCTAGAACCTTGTTTTGCAGTTTGATTTGAGTTTGCTGTTTAAAGGAATACTGCCTACCTCTCAGCGTTTTCATGGGTGAAGAACATCAACTTTGTACGTAATACCCATTTCAAGTGAGTGGAGAAACACTGCAGTTCTTCTAAGAAAATCTCCCATGTTAGAAGGAAGAGGGTCTACTAGTTTGCTTAGCACTGTGAACTGAGTTTGCTGTATAAGGGAATACTGCCTAACTCTCAGTGTTTTCAAGAATGAGAAACATTACCTTTGTTGAAAATGGCCCTATACAACTGAAAGGAACATGCAGTGTAGCTTCTGTGAGAGAATCATTCACGTTAGAAGCAAAAGGGCCTAGAACCTTGTTTTGCAGTTTGATTTGAGTTTGCTGTTTAAAGGAATACTGCCTACCTCTCAGCGTTTTCATGGGTGAAGAACATCAACTTTGTACATAATACCCATTTCAAGTGAGTGGAGAAACACTGTAGTTCTTCTAAGAAAATCTTCCATGTTAGAAGGAAGAGGGTCTAGTAGTTTTCTTAGCACTGTGAACTGAGTTTGCTGTATAAGGGAATACTGCCTACCTCTCAGTGTTTTCAAAAGTGAGAAACATCACCTTTGTTCAAAAATCCCCCTTACAACTGAATAGAAGATGCAGGGTTGCTTGTGTGAGAGAATCAATAATGTTTGAAGCAAGAGCGGCTACCACCTTGTTTTGCAGTTTGAATTGAGTTTGCTGTTTGAAGGAATACTGCCTACCTCTCAGCGTTTTCATGGGTGAAGAACATCTACTTTGTACATAATACCCATTTCAAGTGAGTGGACTAACACTGTAGTTCTTCTAAGAAAATCTTCCATGTTAGAATGAAGAGGGTCTAGTAGTTTTCTTAGCACTGTGAACTGAGTTTGCTGTATAAGGGAATACTGCCTACCTCTCAGTGTTTTCAAAAGTGAGAAACATCACCTTTGTTCAAAAATCCCCCTTACAACTGAATAGAAGATGCAGGGTTGCTTGTATGAGAGAATCAATAATGTTTGAAGCAAGAGCGGCGACCACCTTGTTTTGCAGTTTGAATTGAGTTTGCTGTTTGAAGGAATACTGCCTACCTCTCAGCATTTTCATGGGTGAGGAACTTCAACTTTGTGCCTAATAGTCCCTTTGAGTGTGTGGAGAAACACTGTAATTGTTCTAAAAATTGTTTCATGATAGAAGGAAGAGGGTCTAGCAGTTTGGTTAGCACTGTGAACTGAGTTTGCTGGGTAAGGGAATACGGCCTACCTCTCAGTGTTTTCAAGAATGAGAAACATTACCTTTGTTGAAAATGGCCCTATACAACTGAAAGGAAGATGCAGTGTAGCTTCTGTGAGAGAATCATTCATGTCAAAAGCAAGAGGGCCTAGAACCTTGTTTTGCAGTTTGATTTGACTTTCTTGTTTAAAGGAGTACTGCCTACCTCTCAGTGTTTTCATGGCTGAGGAACAACTTTGTACCTAATACCCATTTCAAGTTAGTAGAGAAACACTATAGTTCTTCTAAGAAAATCTTTCATGTTAAAAGGAAGAGGGTCTAGCATCTTGCTTTGCATTGTGAACTGAGTTTGCTGTATAAGGGAATACTGCCTACCTCTCAGTGTTTTCAAGAGTGAGAAACATCACCTTTGTTCAAAAATCCCCCATGCAACTGAATAGAAGAGGCAGTGTTGCTTGTGTGAGAGAATCAACAATGTTTGAAGCAAGAGCGGCTAGCACCTTGTTTTGCAGTTTGAACTGAGTTTGCTATTTGAAGGAATACTGCCTACCTCTCAGCGTTTTCATGGGTGAGGAACATCAACTTTGTGCCTAATAGGCCCTTTGAGTGTGTGGAGAAACACTGTAGTTCTTCTAAGAAAATGTTTCATGATAGAAGGAAGAGGGTCTAGCAGTTTGGTTAGCACTGTGAACTGAGTTTGCTGTGTAAGGGAATACTGCCTACCTCTCAGTGTTTTCAAGAATGAGAAACATTACCTTTGTTGAAAATGGCCCTATACAACTGAAAGGAACATGCAGTGTAGCTTCTGTGAGAGAATCATTCACCTTAGAAGCAAAAGGGCCTAGAACCTTGTTTTGCAGTTTGATTTGAGTTTGCTGTTTAAAGGAATACTGCCTACCTCTCAGCGTTTTCATGGGTGAAGAACATCTACTTTGTACATAATACCCATTTCAAGTGAGTGGAGAAACACTGTAGTTCTTCTAAGAAAATCTTCGATGTTAGAAGGAAGAGGGTCTAGTAGTTTTCTTAGCACTGTGAACTGAGTTTGCTGTATAAGGGAATACTGCCTACCTCTCAGTGTTTTCAAAAGTGAGAAACATCACCTTTGTTCAAAAATCCCCCTTACAACTGAATAGAAGATGCAGGGTTGCTTGTGTGAGAGAATCAATAATGTTTGAAGCAAGAGCGGCGACCACCTTGTTTTGCAGTTTGAATTGAGTTTGCTGTTTGAAGGAATACTGCGTACCTCTCAGCGTTTTCATGGGTGAGGAACTTCAACTTTGTGCCTAATAGTCCCTTTGAGTGTGTGGAGAAACACTGTAATTGTTCTAAAAATTGTTTCATGATAGAAGGAAGAGGGTCTAGCAGTTTGGTTAGCACTGTGAACTGAGTTTGCTGTGTAAGGGAATACGGCCTACCTCTCAGTGTTTTCAAGAATGAGAAACATTACCTTTGTTGAAAATGGCCCTATACAACTGAAAGGAAGATGCAGTGTAGCTTCTGTGAGAGAATCATTCATGTCAAAAGCAAGAGGGCCTAGAACCTTGTTTTGCAGTTTGATTTGACTTTCTTGTTTAAAGGAGTACTGCCTACCTCTCAGTGTTTTCATGGCTGAGGAACAACTTTGTACCTAATACCCATTTCAAGTTAGTAGAGAAACACTATAGTTCTTCTAAGAAAATCTTTCATGTTAAAAGGAAGACGGTCTAGCATCTTGCTTTGCATTGTGAACTGAGTTTGCTGTATAAGGGAATACTGCCTACCTCTCAGTGTTTTCAAGAGTGAGAAACATCACCTTTGTTCAAAAATCCCCCATGCAACTGAATAGAAGAGGCAGTGTTGCTTGTGTGAGAGAATCAACAATGTTTGAAGCAAGAGCGGCTAGCACCTTGTTTTGCAGTTTGAACTGAGTTTGCTATTTGAAGGAATACTGCCTACCTCTCAGCGTTTTCATGGGTGAGGAACATCAACTTTGTGCCTAATAGTCCCTTTGAGTGTGTGGAGAAACACTGTAGTTCTTCTAAGAAAATGTTTCATGATAGAAGGAAGAGGGTCTAGCAGTTTGGTTAGCACTGTGAACTGAGTTTGCTGTGTAAGGGAATACTGCCTACCTCTCAGTGTTTTCAAGAATGAGAAACATTACCTTTGTTGAAAATGGCCCTATACAACTGAAAGGAACATGCAGTGTAGCTTCTGTGAGAGAATCATTCACCTTAGAAGCAAAAGGGCCTAGAAACTTGTTTTGCAGTTTGATTTGAGTTTGCTGTTTAAAGGAATACTGCCTACCTCTCAGCGTTTTCATGGGTGAAGAACATCTACTTTGTACATAATACCCATTTCAAGAGAGTGGAGAAACACTGTAGTTCTTCTAAGAAAATCTTCCATGTTAGAAGGAAGAGGGTCTAGTAGTTTTCTTAGCACTGTGAACTGAGTTTGCTGTATAAGGGAATACTGCCTACCTCTCAGTGTTTTCAAAAGTGAGAAACATCACCTTTGTTCGAAAATCCCCCTTACAACTGAATAGAAGATGCAGGGTTGCTTGTGTGAGAGAATCAATAATGTTTGAAGCAAGAGCGGCTACCACCTTGTTTTGCAGTTTGAATTGAGTTTGCTGTTTAAAGGAATAATGCCTAGCTCTCAGGGTTTTCATGGGTGAGGAACAGCAACTTTGTGCCTAATAGTGCCTTTCGAGTGTGTGGAGAAAAACTGTAGTTGTTCTAAGAAAATCTTTCATGATAGAAGGAAGAGGATCTAGCAGTTTTCTTACCACTGTGAACTGAACTTGCTGTTGGGGAGAACACTGCCTAACTCTCAGTTTTTCCATGAGTAAGAACACAAGTGAATGAAAGGAGCACTTTTGGTCTTGTTAGAGAACCATTAATTTTAGCAGCAAGAGGGTCTAGCCAATTGTTTACTATTGTGAATTCACTTAACATTGTAAAAGACTTCTGCATATCCCTTTGTGTTATCACGGTTCTAGATCATCAACTTTTTGCAAAATGACCCCTTTCAAGTGAACGGCAGAATCACTGTAGCTATTGAAAGAGACACATTAAAGTTAGAAGGAAGAAGCTCTATCACCTTGTTTAGCATTGTGCACTGAGTTGGCTTTTGAAAGGAACACTGCATAGGTCTCAGCTTTTTATGGTTGAGGAACATCAACTTTCAGCCAAATAGCCCCTTTCGAGTGACTGGAGAAACAGTATAGTTTTAATAAAATCTATCATGTTAGAAGGAAGAGGGCCTAGCAGTTTGCTTAGCACTGTGAACTGAGTTTGCTGTATAAGGGAACCCTGCCTACCTCTCAATGTTTTCAAGAATGAGAAACATTACCTTTGTTGAAAATGGCCCTATACAACTGAAAGGAACATGCAGTGTAGCTTCTGTGAGAGAATCATTCAGGTTAGAAGCAAAAGGGCCTAGAACCATGTTTTGCAGTTTGATTTGAGTTTTCTGTTTAAAGGAATACTGCCTACCTCTCAGCGTTTTCATGGGTGAAGAACATCAACTTTGTACATAATACCCATTTCAAGTGAGTGGAGAAACACTGTAGTTCTTCTAAGAAAATCTTCCATGTTAGAAGGAAGAGGGTCTAGTAGTTTTCTTAGCACTGTGAACTGAGTTTGCTGTATAAGGGAATACTGCCTACCTCTCAGTGTTTTCAAAAGTGAGAAACATCACCTTTGTTCAAAAATCCCCCTTACAACTGAATAGAAGATGCAGGGTTGCTTGTGTGAGAGAATCAATAATGTTTGAAGCAAGAGCGGCTACCACCTTGTTTTGCAGGTTGAATTGAGTTTGCTGTTTGAAGGAATAATGCCTACCTCTCAGCGTTTTCATGGGTGAGGAAATTCAACTTTGTGCCTAATAGTCCCTTTGAGTGTGTGGAGAAACACTGTAGTTCTTCTAAGAAATTGTTTCATGTTAGAAGGCAGAGGGTCTAGTAGTTTTCTTAGCACTGTGAACTGAGTTTGCTGTATAAGGGAATACTGCCTACCTCTCAGTGTTTTCAAGAATGAGAAACATTACCTTTGTTGAAAATGGCCCTATACAACTGAAAGGAACATGCAGTGTAGCTTCTGTGAGAGAATCATTCACCTTAGAAGCAAAAGGGCCTAGAACCTTGTTTTGCAGTTTGATTTGAGTTTCCTGTTTAAAGGAATACTGCCTACCTCTCAGTGTTTTCATGGCTGAGGAACAACTTTGTACCTAATACCCATTTCAAGTTAGTAGAGAAACACTATAGTTCTTCTAAGAAAATCTTTCATATTAGAAGGAAGAGGGTCTAGCATCTTGCTTTGCATTGTGAACTGAGTTTGCTGTATAAGGGAATACTGCCTACCTCTCAGTGTTTTCAAGAGTGAGAAACATCACCTTTGTTCAAAAATCCCCCATGCAACTGAATAGAAGAGGCAGTGTTGCTTGTGTGAGAGAATCAACAATGTTTGAAGCAAGAGCGGCTAGCACCTTGTTTTGCAGTTTGAACTGAGTTTGCTATTTGAAGGAATACTGCCTACCTCTCAGCGTTTTCATGGGTGAGGAACATCAACTTTGTGCCTAATAGTCCCTTTGAGTGTGTGGAGAAACACTGTAGTTCTTCTAAGAAAATGTTTCATGATAGAAGGAAGAGGGTCTAGCAGTTTGGTTAGCACTGTGAACTGAGTTTGCTGTGTAAGGGAATACTGCCTACCTCTCACTATTTTCAAGAATGAGAAACATTACCTTTGTTGAAAATGGCCCTATACAACTGAAAGGAACATGCAGTGTAGCTTCTGTGAGAGAATCATTCACGTTAGAAGCAAAAGGGCCTAGAACCTTGTTTTGCAGTTTGATTTGAGTTTGCTGTTTAAAGGAATACTGCCTACCTCTCAGCGTTTTCATGGGTGAAGAACATCAACTTTGTACGTAATACCCATTTCAAGTGAGTGGAGAAACACTGCAGTTCTTCTAAGAAAATCTCCCATGTTAGAAGGAAGAGGGTCTACTAGTTTGCTTAGCACTGTGAACTGAGTTTGCTGTATAAGGGAATACTGCCTAACTCTCAGTGTTTTCAAGAATGAGAAACATTACCTTTGTTGAAAATGGCCCTATACAACTGAAAGGAACATGCAGTGTAGCTTCTGTGAGAGAATCATTCACGTTAGAAGCAAAAGGGCCTAGAACCTTGTTTTGCAGTTTGATTTGAGTTTGCTGTTTAAAGGAATACTGCCTACCTCTCAGCGTTTTCATGGGTGAAGAACATCAACTTTGTACATAATACCCATTTCAAGTGAGTGGAGAAACACTGTAGTTCTTCTAAGAAAATCTTCCATGTTAGAAGGAAGAGGGTCTAGTAGTTTTCTTAGCACTGTGAACTGAGTTTGCTGTATAAGGGAATACTGCCTACCTCTCAGTGTTTTCAAAAGTGAGAAACATCACCTTTGTTCAAAAATCCCCCTTACAACTGAATAGAAGATGCAGGGTTGCTTGTGTGAGAGAATCAATAATGTTTGAAGCAAGAGCGGCTACCACCTTGTTTTGCAGTTTGAATTGAGTTTGCTGTTTGAAGGAATACTGCCTACCTCTCAGCGTTTTCATGGGTGAAGAACATCTACTTTGTACATAATACCCATTTCAAGTGAGTGGACTAACACTGTAGTTCTTCTAAGAAAATCTTCCATGTTAGAATGAAGAGGGTCTAGTAGTTTTCTTAGCACTGTGAACTGAGTTTGCTGTATAAGGGAATACTGCCTACCTCTCAGTGTTTTCAAAAGTGAGAAACATCACCTTTGTTCAAAAATCCCCCTTACAACTGAATAGAAGATGCAGGGTTGCTTGTATGAGAGAATCAATAATGTTTGAAGCAAGAGCGGCGACCACCTTGTTTTGCAGTTTGAATTGAGTTTGCTGTTTGAAGGAATACTGCCTACCTCTCAGCATTTTCATGGGTGAGGAACTTCAACTTTGTGCCTAATAGTCCCTTTGAGTGTGTGGAGAAACACTGTAATTGTTCTAAAAATTGTTTCATGATAGAAGGAAGAGGGTCTAGCAGTTTGGTTAGCACTGTGAACTGAGTTTGCTGGGTAAGGGAATACGGCCTACCTCTCAGTGTTTTCAAGAATGAGAAACATTACCTTTGTTGAAAATGGCCCTATACAACTGAAAGGAAGATGCAGTGTAGCTTCTGTGAGAGAATCATTCATGTCAAAAGCAAGAGGGCCTAGAACCTTGTTTTGCAGTTTGATTTGACTTTCTTGTTTAAAGGAGTACTGCCTACCTCTCAGTGTTTTCATGGCTGAGGAACAACTTTGTACCTAATACCCATTTCAAGTTAGTAGAGAAACACTATAGTTCTTCTAAGAAAATCTTTCATGTTAAAAGGAAGAGGGTCTAGCATCTTGCTTTGCATTGTGAACTGAGTTTGCTGTATAAGGGAATACTGCCTACCTCTCAGGGTTTTCAAGAGTGAGAAACATCACCTTTGTTCAAAAATCCCCCATGCAACTGAATAGAAGAGGCAGTGTTGCTTGTGTGAGAGAATCAACAATGTTTGAAGCAAGAGCGGCTAGCACCTTGTTTTGCAGTTTGAACTGAGTTTGCTATTTGAAGGAATACTGCCTACCTCTCAGCGTTTTCATGGGTGAGGAACATCAACTTTGTGCCTAATAGGCCCTTTGAGTGTGTGGAGAAACACTGTAGTTCTTCTAAGAAAATGTTTCATGATAGAAGGAAGAGGGTCTAGCAGTTTGGTTAGCACTGTGAACTGAGTTTGCTGTGTAAGGGAATACTGCCTACCTCTCAGTGTTTTCAAGAATGAGAAACATTACCTTTGTTGAAAATGGCCCTATACAACTGAAAGGAACATGCAGTGTAGCTTCTGTGAGAGAATCATTCACCTTAGAAGCAAAAGGGCCTAGAACCTTGTTTTGCAGTTTGATTTGAGTTTGCTGTTTAAAGGAATACTGCCTACCTCTCAGCGTTTTCATGGGTGAAGAACATCTACTTTGTACATAATACCCATTTCAAGTGAGTGGAGAAACACTGTAGTTCTTCTAAGAAAATCTTCGATGTTAGAAGGAAGAGGGTCTAGTAGTTTTCTTAGCACTGTGAACTGAGTTTGCTGTATAAGGGAATACTGCCTACCTCTCAGTGTTTTCAAAAGTGAGAAACATCACCTTTGTTCAAAAATCCCCCTTACAACTGAATAGAAGATGCAGGGTTGCTTGTGTGAGAGAATCAATAATGTCTGAAGCAAGAGCGGCTACCACCTTGTTTTGCAGTTTGAATTGAGTTGGCTGTTTAAAGGAATACTGCCTAGCTCTCAGGGTTTTCATGGGTGAGGAACAGCAACTTTGTGCCTAATAGTGCCTTTCGAGTGTGTGGAGAAACACTGTAGTTGTTCTAAGAAAATCTTTCATGATAGAAGGAAGAGGGTCTAGCAGTTTTCTTACCACTGTGAACTGAACTTGCTGTTGGGGAGAACACTGCCTAACTCTCAGTTTTTCCATGAGTAAGAACACAAGTGAATGAAAGGAGCACTTTTGGTCTTGTTAGAGAACCATTAATTTTAGCAGCAAGAGGGTCTAGCCAATTGTTTACTATTGTGAATTCACTTAACATTCTAGAAGACTTCTGCATATCCCTTTGTGTTATCACGGTTCTAGATCATCAACTTTTTGCAAAATGACCCCTTTCAAGTGAACGGCAGAATCACTGTAGCTATTGAAAGAGACACATTAAAGTTAGAAGGAAGAAGCTCTATCACCTTGTTTAGCATTGTGCACTGAGTTGGCTTTTGAAAGGAACACTGCATAGGTCTCAGCTTTTTATGGTTGAGGAACATCAACTTTCAGCCAAATAGCCCCTTTCGAGTGACTAGAGAAACAGTATACTTTTAATAAAATCTATCATGTTAGAAGGAAGAGGGCCTAGCAGTTTGCTTAGCACTGTGAACTGAGTTTGCTGTATAAGGGAACCCTGCCTACCTCTCAATGTTTTCAAGAATGAGAAACATTACCTTTGTTGAAAATGGCCCTATACAACTGAAAGGAACATGCAGTGTAGCTTCTGTGAGAGAATCATTCAGGTTAGAAGCAAAAGGGCCTAGAAACATGTTTTGCAGTTTGATTTGAGTTTGCTGTTTAAAGGAATACTGCCTACCTCTCAGCGTTTTCATGGGTGAAGAACATCAACTTTGTACATAATACCCATTTCAAGTGAGTGGAGAAACACTGTAGTTCTTCTAAGAAAATCTTCCATGTTAGAAGGAAGAGGGTCTAGTAGTTTTCTTAGCACTGTGAACTGAGTTTGCTGTAAAAGATAATACTGCCTACCTCTCAGTGTTTTCAAAAGTGAGAAACATCACCTTTGTTCAAAAATCCCCCTTACAACTGAATAGAAGATGCAGGGTTGCTTGTGTGAGAGAATCAATAATGTTTGAAGCAAGAGCGGCTACCACCTTGTTTTGCAGTTTGAATTGAGTTTGCTGTTTGAAGGAATAATGCCTACCTCTCAGCGTTTTCATGGGTGAGGAAATTCAACTTTGTGCCTAATAGTCCCTTTGAGTGTGTGGAGAAACACTGTAGTTCTTCTAAGAAATTGTTTCATGTTAGAAGGCAGAGGGTCTAGTATTTTTCTTAGCACTGTGAACTGAGTTTGCTGTGTAAGGGAATACTGCCTACCTCTCAGTGTTTTCAAGAATGAGAAACATTACCTTTGTTGAAAATGGCCCTATACAACTGAAAGGAACATGCAGTGTAGCTTCTGTGAGAGAATCATTCACCTTAGATGCAAAAGGGCCTAGAACCTTGTTTTGCAGTTTGATTTGAGTTTGCTGTTTAAAGGAATACTGCCTACCTCTCAGCGTTTTCATGGGTGAAGAACATCTACTTTGTACATAATACCCATTTCAAGTGAGTGGAGAAACACTGTAGTTCTTCTAAGAAAATCTTCCATGTTAGAAGGAAGAGGGTCTAGTAGTTTTCTTAGCACTGTGAACTGAGTTTGCTGTATAAGGGAATACTGCCTACCTCTCAGTGTTTTCAAAAGTGAGAAACATCACCTTTGTTCAAAAATCCCCCTTACAACTGAATAGAAGATGCAGGGTTGCTTGTGTGAGAGAATCAATAATGTTTGAAGCAAGAGCGGCTACCACCTTGTTTTGCAGTTTGAATTGAGTTTGCTGTTTAAAGGAATACTGCCTAGCTCTCAGGGTTTTCATGGGTGAGGAACAGCAACTTTGTGCCTAATAGTGCCTTTCGAGTGTGTGGAGAAACACTGTAGTTGTTCTAAGAAAATCTTTCATGATAGAAGGAAGAGGATCTAGCAGTTTTCTTACCACTGTGAACTGAACTTGCTGTTGGGGAGAACACTGCCTAACTCTCAGTTTTTCCATGAGTAAGAACACAAGTGAATGAAAGGAGCACTTTTGGTCTTGTTAGAGAACCATTAATTTTAGCAGCAAGAGGGTCTAGCCAATTGTTTACTATTGTGAATTCACTTAACATTCTAAAAGACTTCTGCATATCCCTTTGTGTTATCACGGTTCTAGATCATCAACTTTTTGCAAAATGACCCCTTTCAAGTGAACGGCAGAATCACTGTAGCTATTGAAAGAGACACATTAAAGTTAGAAGGAAGAAGCTCTATCACCTTGTTTAGCATTGTGCACTGAGTTGGCTTTTGAAAGGAACACTGCATAGGTCTCAGCTTTTTATGGTTGAGGAACATCAACTTTCAGCCAAATAGCCCCTTTCGAGTGACTGGAGAAACAGTATAGTTTTAATAAAATCTATCATGTTAGAAGGAAGAGGGCCTAGCAGTTTGCTTAGCACTGTGAACTGAGTTTGCTGTATAAGGGAACCCTGCCTACCTCTCAATGTTTTCAAGAATGAGAAACATTACCTTTTTTGAAAATGGCCCTATACAACTGAAAGGAACATGCAGTGTAGCTTCTGTGAGAGAATCATTCAGGTTAGAAGCAAAAGGGCCTAGAACCATGTTTTGCAGTTTGATTTGAGTTTGCTGTTTAAAGGAATACTGCCTACCTCTCAGCGTTTTCATGGGTGAAGAACATCAACTTTGTACATAATACCCATTTCAAGTGAGTGGAGAAACACTGTAGTTCTTCTAAGAAAATCTTCCATGTTAGAAGGAAGAGGGTCTAGTAGTTTTCTTAGCACTGTGAACTGAGTTTGCTGTATAAGGGAATACTGCCTACCTCTCAGTGTTTTCAAAAGTGAGAAACATCACCTTTGTTCAAAAATCCCCCTTACAACTGAATAGAAGATGCAGGGTTGCTTGTGTGAGAGAATCAATAATGTTTGAAGCAAGAGCGGCTACCACCTTGTTTTGCAGGTTGAATTGAGTTTGCTGTTTGAAGGAATAATGCCTACCTCTCAGCGTTTTCATGGGTGAGGAAATTCAACTTTGTGCCTAATAGTCCCTTTGAGTGTGTGGAGAAACACTGTAGTTCTTCTAAGAAATTGTTTCATGTTAGAAGGCAGAGGGTCTAGTAGTTTTCTTAGCACTGTGAACTGAGTTTGCTGTATAAGGGAATACTGCCTACCTCTCAGTGTTTTCAAGAGTGAGAAACATCACCTTTGTTCAAAAATCCCCCATGCAACTGAATAGAAGAGGCAGTGTTGCTTGTGTGAGAGAATCAACAATGTTTGAAGCAAGAGCGGCTAGCACCTTGTTTTGCAGTTTGAACTGAGTTTGCTATTTGAAGGAATACTGCCTACCTCTCAGCGTTTTCATGGGTGAGGAACATCAACTTTGTGCCTAATAGTCCCTTTGAGTGTGTGGAGAAACACTGTAGTTCTTCTAAGAAAATGTTTCATGATAGAAGGAAGAGGGTCTAGCAGTTTGGTTAGCACTGTGAACTGAGTTTGCTGTGTAAGGGAATACTGCCTACCTCTCACTATTTTCAAGAATGAGAAACATTACCTTTGTTGAAAATGGCCCTATACAACTGAAAGGAACATGCAGTGTAGCTTCTGTGAGAGAATCATTCACGTTAGAAGCAAAAGGGCCTAGAACCTTGTTTTGCAGTTTGATTTGAGTTTGCTGTTTAAAGGAATACTGCCTACCTCTCAGCGTTTTCATGGGTGAAGAACATCAACTTTGTACATAATACCCATTTCAAGTGAGTGGAGAAACACTGCAGTTCTTCTAAGAAAATCTCCCATGTTAGAAGGAAGAGGGTCTACTAGTTTGCTTAGCACTGTGAACTGAGTTTGCTGTATAAGGGAATACTGCCTAACTCTCAGTGTTTTCAAGAATGAGAAACATTACCTTTGTTGAAAATGGCCCTATACAACTGAAAGGAACATGCAGTGTAGCTTCTGTGAGAGAATCATTCACGTTAGAAGCAAAAGGGCCTAGAACCTTGTTTTGCAGTTTGATTTGAGTTTGCTGTTTAAAGGAATACTGCCTACCTCTCAGCGTTTTCATGGGTGAAGAACATCAACTTTGTACATAATACCCATTTCAAGTGAGTGGAGAAACACTGTAGTTCTTCTAAGAAAATCTTCCATGTTAGAAGGAAGAGGGTCTAGTAGTTTTCTTAGCACTGTGAACTGAGTTTGCTGTATAAGGGAATACTGCCTACCTCTCAGTGTTTTCAAAAGTGAAAAACATCACCTTTGTTCAAAAATCCCCCTTACAACTGAATAGAAGATGCAGGGTTGCTTGTGTGAGAGAATCAATAATGTTTGAAGCAAGAGCGGCTACCACCTTGTTTTGCAGTTTGAATTGAGTTTGCTGTTTGAAGGAATACTGCCTACCTCTCAGCGATTTCATGGGTGAAGAACATCTACTTTGTACATAATACCCATTTCAAGTGAGTGGACTAACACTGTAGTTCTTCTAAGAAAATCTTCCATGTTAGAATGAAGAGGGTCTAGTAGTTTTCTTAGCACTGTGAACTGAGTTTGCTGTATAAGGGAATACTGCCTACCTCTCAGTGTTTTCAAAAGTGAGAAACATCACCTTTGTTCAAAAATCCCCCTTACAACTGAATAGAAGATGCAGGGTTGCTTGTATGAGAGAATCAATAATGTTTGAAGCAAGAGCGGCGACCACCTTGTTTTGCAGTTTGAATTGAGTTTGCTGTTTGAAGGAATACTGCCTACCTCTCAGCATTTTCATGGGTGAGGAACTTCAACTTTGTGCCTAATAGTCCCTTTGAGTGTGTGGAGAAACACTGTAATTGTTCTAAAAATTGTTTCATGATAGAAGGAAGAGGGTCTAGCAGTTTGGTTAGCACTGTGAACTGAGTTTGCTGTGTAAGGGAATACGGCCTACCTCTCAGTGTTTTCAAGAATGAGAAACATTACCTTTGTTGAAAATGGCCCTATACAACTGAAAGGAAGATGCAGTGTAGCTTCTGTGAGAGAATCATTCATGTCAAAAGCAAAAGGGCCTAGAACCTTGTTTTGCAGTTTGATTTGACTTTCTTGTTTAAAGGAGTACTGCCTACCTCTCAGTGTTTTCATGGCTGAGGAACAACTTTGTACCTAATACCCATTTCAAGTTAGTAGAGAAACACTATAGTTCTTCTAAGAAAATCTTTCATGTTAAAAGGAAGAGGGTCTAGCATCTTGCTTTGCATTGTGAACTGAGTTTGCTGTATAAGGGAATACTGCCTACCTCTCAGTGTTTTCAAGAGTGAGAAACATCACCTTTGTTCAAAAATCCCCCATGCAACTGAATAGAAGAGGCAGTGTTGCTTGTGTGAGAGAATCAACAATGTTTGAAGCAAGAGCGGCTAGCACCTTGTTTTGCAGTTTGAACTGAGTTTGCTATTTGAAGGAATACTGCCTACCTCTCAGCGTTTTCATGGGTGAGGAACATCAACTTTGTGCCTAATAGTCCCTTTGAGTGTGTGGAGAAACACTGTAGTTCTTCTAAGAAAATGTTTCATGATAGAAGGAAGAGGGTCTAGCAGTTTGGTTAGCACTGTGAACTGAGTTTGCTGTGTAAGGGAATACTGCCTACCTCTCAGTGTTTTCAAGAATGAGAAACATTACCTTTGTTGAAAATGGCCCTATACAACTGAAAGGAACATGCAGTGTAGCTTCTGTGAGAGAATCATTCACCTTAGAAGCAAAAGGGCCTAGAACCTTGTTTTGCAGTTTGATTTGAGTTTGCTGTTTAAACGAATACTGCCTACCTCTCAGCGTTTTCATGGGTGAAGAACATCTACTTTGTACATAATACCCATTTCAAGTGAGTGGAGAAACACTGTAGTTCTTCTAAGAAAATCTTCGATGTTAGAAGGAAGAGGGTCTAGTAGTTTTCTTAGCACTGTGAACTGAGTTTGCTGTATAAGGGAATACTGCCTACCTCTCAGTGTTTTCAAAAGTGAGAAACATCACCTTTGTTCAAAAATCCCCCTTACAACTGAATAGAAGATGCAGGGTTGCTTGTGTGAGAGAATCAATAATGTTTGAAGCAAGAGCGGCTACCACCTTGTTTTGCAGTTTGAATTGAGTTTGCTCTTTAAAGGAATACTGCCTAGCTCTCAGGGTTTTCATGGGTGAGGAACAGCAACTTTGTGCCTAATAGTGCCTTTCGAGTGTGTGGAGAAACACTGTAGTTGTTCTAAGAAAATCTTTCATGATAGAAGGAAGAGGGTCTAGCAGTTTTCTTACCACTGTGAACTGAACTTGCTGTTGGGGAGAACACTGCCTAACTCTCAGTTTTTCCATGAGTAAGAACACAAGTGAATGAAAGGAGCACTTTTGGTCTTGTTAGAGAACCATTAATTTTAGCAGCAAGAGGGTCTAGCCAATTGTTTACTATTGTGAATTCACTTAACATTCTAGAAGACTTCTGCATATCCCTTTGTGTTATCACGGTTCTAGATCATCAACTTTTTGCAAAATGACCCCTTTCAAGTGAACGGCAGAATCACTGTAGCTATTGAAAGAGACACATTAAAGTTAGAAGGAAGAAGCTCTATCACCTTGTTTAGCATTGTGCACTGAGTTGGCTTTTGAAAGGAACACTGCATAGGTCTCAGCTTTTTATGGTTGAGGAACATCAACTTTCAGCCAAATAGCCCCTTTCGAGTGACTGGAGAAACAGTATAGTTTTAATAAAATCTATCATGTTAGAAGGAAGAGGGCCTAGCAGTTTGCTTAGCACTGTGAACTGAGTTTGCTGTATAAGGGAACCCTGCCTACCTCTCAATGTTTTCAAGAATGAGAAACATTACCTTTGTTGAAAATGGCCCTATACAACTGAAAGGAACCTGCAGTGTAGCTTCTGTGAGAGAATCATTCAGGTTAGAAGCAAAAGGGCCTAGAAACATGTTTTGCAGTTTGATTTGAGTTTGCTGTTTAAAGGAATACTGCCTACCTCTCAGCGTTTTCATGGGTGAAGAACATCAACTTTGTACATAATACCCATTTCAAGTGAGTGGAGAAACACTGTAGTTATTCTAAGAAAATCTTCCATGTTAGAAGGAAGAGGGTCCAGTAGTTTTCTTAGCACTGTGAACTGAGTTTGCTGTAAAAGATAATATTGCCTACCTCTCAGTGTTTTCAAAAGTGAGAAACATCACCTTTGTTCAAAAATCCCCCTTACAACTGAATAGAAGATGCAGGGTTGCTTGTGTGAGAGAATCAATAATGTTTGAAGCAAGAGCGGCTACCACCTTGTTTTGCAGTTTGAATTGAGTTTGCTGTTTGAAGGAATAATGCCTACCTCTCAGCGTTTTCATGGGTGAGGAAATTCAACTTTGTGCCTAATAGTCCCTTTGAGTGTGTGGAGAAACACTGTAGTTCTTCTAAGAAATTGTTTCATGTTAGAAGGCAGAGGGTCTAGTAGTTTTCTTAGCACTGTGAACTGAGTTTGCTGTATAAGGGAATACTGCCTACCTCTCAGTGTTTTCAAGAATGAGAAACATTACCTTTGTTGAAAATGGCCCTGTACAACTGAAAGGAACATGCAGTGTAGCTTCTGTGAGAGAATCATTCACCTTAGAAGCAAAAGGGCCTAGAACCTTGTTTTGCAGTTTGATTTGAGTTTCCTGTTTAAAGGAATACTGCCTACCTCTCAGTGTTTTCATGGCTGAGGAACAACTTTGTACCTAATACCCATTTCAAGTTAGTAGAGAAACACTATAGTTCTTCTAAGAAAATCTTTCATATTAGAAGGAAGAGGGTCTAGCATCTTGCTTTGCATTGTGAACTGAGTTTGCTGTATAAGGGAATACTGCCTACCTCTCAGTGTTTTCAAGAGTGAGAAACATCACCTTTGTTCAAAAATCCCCCATGCAACTGAATAAAAGAGGCAGTGTTGCTTGTGTGAGAGAATCAACAATGTTTGAAGCAAGAGCGGCTAGCACCTTGTTTTGCAGTTTGAACTGAGTTTGCTATTTGAAGGATTACTGCCTACCTCTCAGCGTTTTCATGGGTGAGGAACATCAACTTTGTGCCTAATAGTCCCTTTGAGTGTGTGGAGAAACACTGTAGTTCTTCTAAGAAAATGTTTCATGATAGAAGGAAGAGGGTCTAGCAGTTTGGTTAGCACTGTGAACTGAGTTTGCTGTGTAAGGGAATACTGCCTACCTCTCACTATTTTCAAGAATGAGAAACATTACCTTTGTTGAAAATGGCCCTATACAACTGAAAGGAACATGCAGTGTAGCTTCTGTGAGAGAATCATTCACGTTAGAAGCAAAAGGGCCTAGAACCTTGTTTTGCAGTTTGATTTGAGTTTGCTGTTTAAAGGAATACTGCCTACCTCTCAGCGTTTTCATGGGTGAAGAACATCAACTTTGTACATAATACCCATTTCAAGTGAGTGGAGAAACACTGCAGTTCTTCTAAGAAAATCTCCCATGTTAGAAGGAAGAGGGTCTACTAGTTTGCTTAGCACTGTGAACTGAGTTTGCTGTATAAGGGAATACTGCCTACCTCTCAGTGTTTTCAAGAATGAGAAACATTACCTTTGTTGAAAATGGCCCTATACAACTGAAAGGAACATGCAGTGTAGCTTCTGTGAGAGAATCATTCACGTTAGAAGCAAAAGGGCCTAGAACCTTGTTTTGCAGTTTGATTTGAGTTTGCTGTTTAAAGGAATACTGCCTACCTCTCAGCGTTTTCATGGGTGAAGAACATCAACTTTGTACATAATACCCATTTCAAGTGAGTGGAGAAACACTGTAGTTCTTCTAAGAAAATCTTCCATGTTAGAAGGAAGAGGGTCTAGTAGTTTTCTTAGCACTGTGAACTGAGTTTGCTGTATAAGGGAATACTGCCTACCTCTCAGTGTTTTCAAAAGTGAGAAACATCACCTTTGTTCAAAAATCCCCCTTACAACTGAATAGAAGATTCAGGGTTGCTTGTGTGAGAGAATCAATAATGTTTGAAGCAAGAGCGGCTACCACCTTGTTTTGCAGTTTGAATTGAGTTTGCTGTTTGAAGGAATACTGCCTACCTCTCAGCGTTTTCATGGGTGAAGAACATCTACTTTGTACATAATACCCATTTCAAGTGAGTGGACTAACACTGTAGTTCTTCTAAGAAAATCTTCCATGTTAGAATGAAGAGGGTCTAGTAGTTTTCTTAGCACTGTGAACTGAGTTTGCTGTATAAGGGAATACTGCCTACCTCTCAGTGTTTTCAAAAGTGAGAAACATCACCTTTGTTCAAAAATCCCCCTTACAACTGAATAGAAGATGCAGGGTTGCTTGTATGAGAGAATCAATAATGTTTGAAGCAAGAGCGGCGACCACCTTGTTTTGCAGTTTGAATTGAGTTTGCTGTTTGAAGGAATACTGTCTACCTCTCAGCATTTTCATGGGTGAGGAACTTCAACTTTGTGCCTAATAGTCCCTTTGAGTGTGTGGAGAAACACTGTAATTGTTCTAAAAATTGTTTCATGATAGACGGAAGAGGGTCTAGCAGTTTGGTTAGCACTGTGAACTGAGTTTGCTGTGTAAGGGAATACGGCCTACCTCTCAGTGTTTTCAAGAATGAGAAACATTACCTTTGTTGAAAATGGCCCTATACAACTGAAAGGAAGATGCAGTGTAGCTTCTGTGAGAGAATCATTCATGTCAAAAGCAAGAGGGCCTAGAACCTTGTTTTGCAGTTTGATTTGACTTTTTTGTTTAAAGGAGTACTGCCTACCTCTCAGTGTTTTCATGGCTGAGGAACAACTTTGTACCTAATACCCATTTCAAGTGAGTGGACTAACACTGTAGTTCTTCTAAGAAAATCTTCCATGTTAGAAGGAAGAGGGTCTAGTAGTTTTCTTAGCACTGTGAACTGAGTTTGCTGTATAAGGGAATACTGCCTACCTCTCAGTGTTTTCAAAAGTGAGAAACATCACCTTTGTTCAAAAATCCCCCTTACAACTGAATAGAAGATGCAGGGTTGCTTGTGTGAGAGAATCAATAATGTTTGAAGCAAGAGCGGCGACCACCTTGTTTTGCAGTTTGAATTGAGTTTCCTGTTTGAAGGAATACTGCCTACCTCTCAGCGTTTTCATGGGTGAGGAACTTCAACTTTGTGCCTAATAGTCCCTTTGAGTGTGTGGAGAAACACTGTAGTTCTTCTAAGAAAATCTTCCATGTTAGATGGAAGAGGGTCTAGTAGTTTTCTTAGCACTGTGAACTGAGTTTGCTGTGTAAGGGAATACGGCCTACCCCTCAGTGTCTTCAAGAATGAGAAACATTACCTTTGTTGAAAATGGCCCTATACAACTGAAAGGAAAAGGCAGTGTAGCTTCTGTGAGAGAATCATTCACGTTAGAAGCAAAAGGGCCTAGAACCTTGTTTTGCAGTTTGATTTGAGTTTGCTGTTTAAAGGAATACTGCCTACCTCTCAGCGTTTTCATGGGTGAAGAACATCATCTTTGTACATAATACCCATTTCAAGTGAGTGGAGAAACACTGTAGTTCTTCTAAGAAAATCTTCCATGTTAGAAGGAAGAGGGTCTAGCAGTTTGCTTAGCACTGTGAACTAAGTTTGCTGTATAAGGGAATATTGCCTACCTCGCAGTGATTTCAAGAGTGAGAAACATCACCTTTGTTCAAAATCCCCCTCAAAACTGAATAGAAGATGCAGTGTAGCTTGTGTGAGAGAATCAATAATGTTTGAAGCAAGAGCGGCTAGCACCTTCTTTTGCAGTTTGAATTGAGTTTGCTGTTTAAAGGAATACTGCCTAGCTCTCAGGGTTTTCATGGGTGAGGAACAGCAACTTTGTGCCTAATAGTGCCTTTCGAGTGTGTGGAGAAACACTGTAGTTGTTCTAAGAAAATCTTTCATGATAGAAGGAAGAGGGTCTAGCAGTTTTCTTACCACTGTGAACTGAGCTTGCTGTTGAGGAGAACACTGCCTAACTCTCAGTGTTTCCATGAGTAAGAACACAAGTGAATGAAAGGAGCACTTTTGGTCTTGTTAGAGAACCATTAATTTTAGCAGCAAGAGGGTCTAGCCAATTGTTTACTATTGTGAATTCACTTAACATTCTAAAAGACTTCTGCATATCCCTTAGTGTTATCACGGTTCTAGATCATCAACTTTTTGCAAAATGACCCCTTTCAAGTGAACGGCAGAATCACTGTAGCTATTGAAAGAGACACATTAAAGTTAGAAGGAAGAAGCTCTATCACCTTGTTTAGCATTGTGCACTGAGTTGGCTTTTGAAAGGAACACTGCATAGGTCTCAGCTTTTTATGGTTGAGGAACATCAACTTTCAGCCAAATAGCCCCTTTCGAGTGACTGGAGAAACAGTCTAGTTTTAATAAAATCTATCATGTTAGAAGAAAGAGGGCCTAGCAGTTTGCTTAGCACTGTGAACTGAGTTTGCTGTATAAGGGAACCCTGCCTACCTCTCAATGTTTTCAAGAATGAGAAACATTACCTTTGTTGAAAATGGCCCAATACAAATGAAAGGAAGATGCAGTGTAGCTTCTGTGAGAGAATCATTCATGTCAAAAGCAAGAGGCCCTAGAAGCTTGTTTTGCAGTTTGATTTGAGTTTCCTGTTTAAAGGAATACTGCCTACATCTCAGTGTTTTCATGGCTGAGGAACAACTTTGTACCTAATACCCATTTCAAGTTAGTAGAGAAACACTATAGTTCTTCTAAGAAAATCTTTCATATTAGAAGGAAGAGGGTCTAGCATCTTGCTTTGCATTGTGAACTGAGTTTGCTGTATAAGGGAATACTGCCTACCTCTCAGTGTTTTCAAGAGTGAGAAACATCAACTTTGTTCAAAAATCCCCCATGCAACTGAATAGAAGAGGCAGTGTTGCTTGTGTGAGAGAATCAACAATGTTTGAAGCAAGAGCGGCTAGCACCTTGTTTTGCAGTTTGAACTGAGTTTGCTATTTGAAGGATTACTGCCTACCTCTCAGCATTTTCATGGGTGAGGAACATCAACTTTGTGCCTAAGAGTCCCTTTGAGTGTGTGGAGAAACACTGTACTTCTTCTAAGAAAATGTTTCATGATAGAAGGAAGAGGGTCTAGCAGTTTGGTTAGCACTGTGAACTGAGTTTGCTGTGTAAGGGAATACTGCCTACCTCTCAGTGTTTTCAAGAATGAGAAACATTACCTTTGTTGAAAATGGCCCTATACAACTGAAAGGAACATGCAGTGTAGCTTCTGTGAGAGAATCATTCACGTTAGAAGCAAAAGGGCCTAGAACCTTGTTTTGCAGTTTGATTTGAGTTTGCTCTTTAAAGGAATACTGCCTACCTCTCAGCGTTTTCATGGGTGAAGAACATCAACTTTGTACATAATACCCATTTCAAGTGAGTGGAGAAGCACTGCAGTTCTTCTAAGAAAATCTCCCATGTTAGAAGGAAGAGGGTCTACTAGTTTGCTTAGCACTGTGAACTGAGTTTGCTGTATAAGGGAATACTGCCTACCTCTCAGTGTTTTCAAGAATGAGAAACATTACCTTTGTTGAAAATGGCCCTATACAACTGAAAGGAACATGCAGTGTAGCTTCTGTGAGAGAATCATTCATGTCAAAAGCAAGAGGGCCTAGAACCTTGTTTTGCAGTTTGATTTGAGTTTCCTGTTTAAAGGAATACTGCCTACCTCTCAGTGTTTTCAAAAGTGAGAAACATCACCTTTGTTCAAAAATCCCCCATACAACTGAATAGAAGATGCAGTGTTGCTTGTGTGAGAGAATCAATAATGTTTGAAGCAAGAGCAGCTACCACCTTGTTTTGCAGTTTGAATTGAGTTTGCTGTTTGAAGGAATACTGCCTACCTCTCAGTGTTTTCAAGAATGAGAAACATTACCTTTGTTGAAAATGGCCCTATACAACTGAAAGGAACCTGCAGTGTAGCTTCTGTGAGAGAATCATTCACCTTAGAAGCAAAAGGGCCTAGAACTTTGTTTTGCAGTTTGATTTGAGTTTGCTGTTTAAAGGAATACTGCCTACCTCTCAGCGTTTTCATGGGTGAAGAACATCTACTTTGTACATAATACCCATTTCAAGTGAGTGGACTAAAACTGTAGTTCTTCTAAGAAAATCTTCCATGTTAGAAGGAAGAGGGTCTAGTAGTTTTCTTAGCACTGTGAACTGAGTTTGCTGTATAAGGGAATACTGCCTACCTCTCAGTGTTTTCAAAAGTGAGAAACCTCACCTTTGTTCAAAAATCCCCCTTACAACTGAATAGAAGATGCAGTGTTGCTTGTGTGAGAGAATCAATAATGTTTGAAGCAAGAGCGGCTACCACCTTGTTTTGCAGTTTGAATTGAGTTTGCTGTTTGAAGGAATACTGCCTACCTCTCAGCGTTTTCATGGGTGAGGAACTTCAACTTTGTGCCTAATAGTCCCTTTGAGTGTGTGGAGAAACACAGTAGTTCTTCTAAGAAATTGTTTCATGTTAGAAGGAAGAGGGTCTAGCAGTTTGGTTAGCACTGTAAACTGAGTTTGCTGTGTAAGGGAATACGGCCTACCTCTCAGTGTTTTCAAGAATGAGAAACATTACCTTTGTTGAAAATGGCCCTATACAACTGAAAGGAACAGGCAGTGTAGCTTATGTGAGAGAATCATTCACGTTAGAAGCAAAATTGCCTAGAACCTTGTTTTGCAGTTTGATTTGAGTTTGCTGTTTAAAGGAATACTGCCTACCTCTCAGCGTTTTCATGGGTGAAGAACATCAACTTTGTACATAATACCCATTTCAAGTGAGTGGAGAAACACTGTAGTTCTTCTAAGAAAATCTTCCATGTTAGAAGGAAGAGGGTCTAGTAGTTTTCTTAGCACTGTGAACTGAGTTTGCTGTATAAGGGAATACTGCCTACCTCTCAGTGTTTTCAAGAATGAGAAACATTACCTTTGTTGAAAATGGCCCTATACAACTGAAAGGAACATGCAGTGTAGCTTCTGTGAGAGAATCATTCACCTTAGAAGCAAAAGGGCCTAGAACCTTGTTTTGCAGTTTGATTTGAGTTTGCTGTTTAAAGGAATACTGCCTACCTCTCAGCGTTTTCATGGGTGAAGAACATCAACTTTGTACATAATACCCATTTCAAGTGAGTGGAGAAACACTGTAGTTCTTCTAAGAAAATCTTCCATGTTAGAAGGAAGAGGGTCTAGCAGTTTGCTTAGCACTGTGAACTGAGTTTGCTGTATAAGGGAATATTGCCTACCTCGCAGTGATTTCAAGAGTGAGAAACATCACCTTTGTTCAAAATCCCCCTCAAAACTGAATAGAAGATGCAGTGTAGCTTGTGTGAGAGAATCAATAATGTTTGAAGCAAGAGCGGCTAGCACCTTGTTTTGCAGTTTGAATTGAGTTTGCTGTTTAAAGGAATACTGCCTAGCTCTCAGGGTTTTCATGGGTGAGGAACAGCAACTTTGTGCCTAATAGTGCCTTTCGAGTGTGTGGAGAAACACTGTAGTTGTTCTCAGAAAATCTTTCATGATAGAAGGAAGAGGGTCTAGCAGTTTTCTTACCACTGTGAACTGAGCTTGCTGTTGAGGAGAACACTGCCTAACTCTCAGTGTTTCCATGAGTAAGAACACAAGTGAATGAAAGGAGCACTTTTGGTCTTGTTAGAGAACCATTAATTTTAGCAGCAAGAGGGTCTAGCCAATTGTTTACTATTGTGAATTCACTTAACATTCTAAAAGACTTCTGCATATCCCTTAGTGTTATCACGGTTCTAGATCATCAACTTTTTGCAAAATGACCCCTTTCAAGTGAACGGCAGAATCACTGTAGCTATTGAAAGAGACACATTAAAGTTAGAAGGAAGAAGCTCTATCACCTTGTTTAGCATTGTGCACTGAGTTGGCTTTTGAAAGGAATACTGCATAGGTCTCAGCTTTTTTTTTTTTTTTTTTTTTTAATATGGAAATATATTTATTTTTATTTTTTATTTTATTTTTTCATTTTTCTTTTATTATTCATATGTGCATACAAGGCTTGGTTCATTTCTCCCCCCTGCCCCCACCCCCTCCCTTACCACACACTCCGCCCCCTCCCGCTCCCCCCCTCAATACCCAGCAGAAACTATTTTGCCCTTATCTCTAATTTTGTTGTAGAGAGAGTATAAGCAATAATAGGAAGGAACAAGGGGTTTTGCTGGTTGAGATAAGGATAGCTATACAGGGCATTGACTCACATTGATTTCCTGTGTGTGGGTGTTACCTTCTAGGTTAATTCTTTTTGATCTAACCTTTTCTCTAGTTCCTGGTCCCCTTTTCCTATTGGCCTCAGTTGCTTTAAGGTATCTGCTTTAGTTTCTCTGCGTTAAGGGCAACAAATGCTAGCTAGTTTTTTAGGTGTCTTACCTATCCTCACCCCTCCCTTGTGTGCTCTCGCTTTTATCATGTGCTCATAGTCCAATCCCCTTGTTGTGTTTGCCCTTGATCTAATGTCCACATATGAGGGAGAACATACGATTTTTGGTCTTTTGAGCCAGGCTAACCTCACTCAGAATGATGTTCTCCAATTCCATCCATTTACCAGCGAATGATAACATTTCGTTCTTCTTCATGGCTGCATAAAATTCCATTGTGTATAGATACCACATTTTCTTAATCCATTCGTCAGTGCTGGGACATCTTGGCTGTTTCCATAACTTGGCTATTGTGAATAGTGCCGCAATAAACATGGATGTGCAGGTGCCTCTGGAGTAACAGTCTTTTGGGTATATCCCCAAGAGTGGTATTGCTGGATCAAATGGTAGATCGATGTCCATCTTTTTAAGTAGCCTCCAAATTTTTTTCCAGAGTGGTTGTACAAGTCTACATTCCCACCAACAGTGTAAAAGGGTTCCTTTTTCCCCGCATCCTCGCCAACACCTGTTGTTGGTGGTGTTGCTGATGATGGCTATTCTAACAGGGGTGAGGTGGAATCTTAGTGTGGTTTTAATTTGCATTTCCTTTATTGCTAGAGATGGTGAGCATTTTTTCATGTGTTTTCTGGCCATTTGAATTTCTTCTTTTGAGAAAGTTCTGTTTAGTTCACATGCCCATTTCTTTATTGGTTCATTAGTTTTGGGAGAATTTAGTTTTTTAAGTTCCCTGTATATTCTGGTTATCAGTCCTTTGTCTGATGTATAATTGGCAAATATTTTCTCCCACTCTGTGGGTGTTCTCTTCAGTTTAGAGACCATTTCTTTTGATGAACAGAAGCTTTTTAGTTTTATGAGGTCCCATTTATCTATGCTATCTCTTAGTTGCTGTGCTGCTGGGGTTTCATTGAGAAAGTTTTTACCTATACCTACTAACTCCAGAGTATTTCCTACTCTTTCTTGTATCAACTTAAGAGTTTGGGGTCTGATATTAAGATCCTTGATCCATTTTGAGTTAATCTTGTTATAGGGTGATATACATGGATCTAGTTTCAGTTTTTTGCAGACTGCTAACCAGTTTTCCCAGCAGTTTTTGTTGAAGAGGCTGCTATTTCTCCATCGTATATTTTTAGCTCCTTTGTCAAAGATAAGTTGCTCATAGTTGTGTGGCTTCATATCTGGATCCTCTATTCTGTTCCACTGGTCTTCATGTCTGTTTTTGTGCCAGTACCATGCTGTTTTTATTGTTATTGCTTTGTAATATAGTTTGAAGTCAGGTATTGTGATACCTCCTGCATTGTTCTTTTGACTGAGTATTGCCTTGGCTATTCGTGGCCTCTTGTGTTTCCATATAAATTTCACAGTAGATTTTTCAATCTCTTTAATGAATGTCTTTGGAATTTTGATGGGAATTGCATTAAACATGTAGATTACTTTGGGGAGTATCGACATTTTTACTATGTTGATTCTACCAATCCATGAGCATGGGAGATCTCTCCACTTTCTATAGTCTTCCTCAATCTCTTTCTTCAGAAGTGTATAGTTTTCCTTGTAGAGGTCTTTCACATCTTTTGTTAGGTTTACACCTAGGTATTTGATTTTTTTGAGGCTATTGTAAATGTAAATGTTTTCATACATTCTTTTTCAGTTTGCTCTTTGTTAGTGTATAGAAATGCTAATGATTTTTCTATGTTGATTTTATATCCTGCTACTTTGCTATAGCTATTGATGATGTCTAGAAGCTTCTGAGTAGAGTTTTTTGGGTCTTTAAGGTATAGGATCATGTCGTCTGCAAATAGGGATATTTTGACAGTTTCTTTACCTATTTGTATTCCTTTTATTCCTTCTTCTTGCCTAATTGCTCTGGCTAGGAATTCCAGTACTATGTTGAATAGGAGTGGAGATAGTGGGCATCCTTGTCTGGTTCCTGATTTTAGAGGGAACGGTTTTAATTTTTCTCCGTTAAGTATAATGCTGGCTGTAGGTTTGTCATATATAGCTTTTATAATGTTGAGGAACTTTCCTTCTATTCCTAGTTTTCTTAGAGCTTTTATCATGAAATGATGTTGGATCTTATCAAAGGCTTTTTCTGCGTCTATTGAGATGATCAAGTGGTTTTTGTCTTTGCTTCTGTTAATGTGGTTTATTACGTTTATTGATTTTCGTATGTTGAACCACCCCTGCATCCCTGGGATGAAGCCTACCTGGTCGTGGTGGATAATCTTTTTGATGTGTTGCTGAATTCGGTTTGCCATTATTTTGTTGAGGATTTTTGCATCGATGTTCATTAAGGAGATTGGCCTATAGTTCTCCTTTTTGGAGGTGTCTTTGCCTGGTTTTGGGATAAGTGTAATACTGGCTTCATAAAATGTGTTTGGCAGTTTTCCTTCCCTTTCTATTTCATGGAACAGTTTAAGGAGGGTTGGTATCAGTTCTTCTTTAAAGGTCTGATAGAATTCAGCAGAGAATCCATCAGGTCCTGGACTTTTCTTTTTGGGGAGACTCTTGATTGCTGCTTCAATTTCATTTTGTGTTATAGGTCTATTCAGGTGATTAATTTCCTCTTGGTTCAGTTTTGGATGATCATATGTATCTAGAAATCTGTCCATTTCTTTTAGATTTTCAAATTTATTTGAATATAGGTTCTCAAAGTAGTCTCTGATGATTTCCTGGATTTCCATGGTGTTTGTTGTTATCTCCCCTTTTGCATTCCTGATTCTACTAATTTGGGTTTTTTCTCTCCTCATTTTAGTCAGGTTTGCCAGGAGTCTATCGATCTTGTTTATTTTTTCAAAGAACCAACTTTTTGTTTCATTAATTCTTTGTATGGTTTTTTTGGTTTCTATTTCGTTGATTTCAGCTCTTATTTTTATTATTTCTCTCCTTCTATTTGTTTTGGGATTTGCTTGTTCTTGTTTTTCTAGGAGTTTGAGATGTATCATTAGGTCATTGATTTGGGATCTTTCAATCTTTTTAATATATGCACTCATGGCTATAAACTTTCCTCTCAAGACTGCCTTAGCTGTGTCCCATAGGTTCCGGTAGGTTGTGTTTTCATTTTCATTGACTTCTAGGAACTTTTTAATTTCTTCTTTTATTGCATCGATGATCCATTCTTCATTAAGTAATGAGTTATTTAGTTTCCAGCTGTTTGCATGTTTTTTGTCTTTACTTTTGTTGTTGAGTTCTACTTTTACTGCATTGTGGTCAGATAGTATGCACGGTATTATTTCTATTTTCTTATATTTGCTGAGGCTTGCTTTGTGCCCTAGGATATGATCTATTTTGGAGAAGGTTCCATGGGCTGCTGAGAAGAATGTATATTGTGTAGAGGTTGGATGAAATGTTCTATAGACATCTACTAGGTCCACTTGATCTATTGCATATTTTAGATCTTGGATTTCTTTATTGAGTTTTTGTTTGGATGACCTATCTATTGATGATAATGGAGTGTTAAAGTCTCCCACAACCACTGTGTTGGCGTTTATATATGCTTTTAGGTCTTTTAGGGTATGTTTGATGAAATTGGGTGCGTTGACATTGGGTGCGTACAGATTGATGATTATTATTTCCTTTTGGTCTATTTCCCCTTTTATTAGTATGGAATGTCCTTCTTTGTCTCGTTTGATCAATGTAGGTTTGAAGTCTACTTTGTCAGAGATAAGTATTGCTACTCCTGCTTGTTTTCGGGGGCCATTAGCTTGGTAAATCTTCTTCCAGCCTTTCATCCTAAGCATATGCTTATTTCTGTCGGTGAGATGAGTCTCCTGTAAGCAACAAATTGTTGGATCTTCTTTTTTAATCCATTTTGTCAAACGGTGTCTTTTGATGGGTGAATTAAGTCCATTGACATTAAGTGTTAGTACTGATAGGTATGTGGTGATTCCTGCCATTTAGTTATCTTAGTTGTTTGAAGGTTTGATTGTGTGTACCTAACTTGATGTTACTCTCTACTGTCTTGCTTTTTCTTATCCTGTGGTTTGGTGCTGCCTGCCTTTTCATGGTTAAGTTGGGTGTCACTTTCTGTGTGCAGGATCCCTTGCAGAATCTTTTGTAATGGTGGCTTTGTGGTCACATATTGTTTTAGTTTCTGCTTATCATGGAAGACTTTTATTGCTCCATCTATTTTGAATGATAGCTTTGCTGGGTAGAGTATCCTGGGGTTGAAGTTATTTTCATTCAGTGCCCGGAAGATCTCACCCCACGCTCTTCTTGCTTTTAATGTTTCTGTTGAGAAGTCTGCTGTGATTTTGATGGGTTTACCTTTGTATGTTACTTGTTTTTTCTCTCTTGCAGCCTTCAATATTCTTTCCTTAGTTTCTGAACTTGTTGTTTTAATGATGATATGTCGTGGAGTAGTTCTATTTTGATCTGGTCTGTTTGGTGTCCTGGAGGCCTCTTGCATTTGTATGGGAATATCTTTCTCTAGATTTGGGAAATTTTCCATTATTATTTTGTTGAATATATTACGCATTCCCTTCGCTTGCACCTCTTCTCCTTCTTCGATGCCCATGATTCTCAAGTTTGGTCTTTTGATGGAGTCGGTGAGTTCTTGCATTTTCTTTTCACAGGTCTTGAGTTGTTTAATTAATAGTTCTTCGGTTTTTCCTTTAATTACCATTTCATCTTCAAGTTCTGAGATTCTGTCTTCTGTTTGTTCTATTCTGCTGGATTGGCTTTCCGTTTTGTTTTGCAGTTCTGTTTCGTTCTTTTTTCTGAGGTTTTCCATATCCTGGCTGTTTTCTTCTTTATTGTTGTCTATTTTTGTCCTGAGTTCATTTATCCATTTATTCATTGTGTTCTCTCTTTCACTTTGGTGTTTATACAGTGCTTCTATGGTTTCCTTTATTTCTTCTTTTGCTTTTTCAAATTCTCTATTTTTATTGTCTTGGAATTTCTTGAGTGTCTCCTGTACATTTTGGTTGACCCTATCCAGTATCATCTCTATAAAATTCTCATTGAGTACTTGTAGTATGTCTTCTTTTAAATTATTCTTGTAGGCTTCATTGGGTCCTTTGGCATAGTTTATCTTCATTTTGTTGGAGTCTGGCTCTGAGTTTCTGTTCTCTTCATTCCCCTCTGGTTCCTGTACTAATTTTTTGCTGTGGGGAAACTGGTTTCCTTGTTTTTTCTGTCTTCCTGTCATTGTCCTTGGTGTTGTTACTGTCCCTGTACTGTGTGTAATTAAGTATTTTCTAGCTTGTAATAATAACAATGGTAATATTGAGAACGGAAGAGTGAGCTGAGATGGAAAGCAAGAAGTTAAAGAAAAGGGGAAAACAAATATAGAGACAAGAGGGAGAAAGCAGAACAAGGTATCAGACAAGAGAGTTTCAAAGGTATAAACAGGGAGTGTTAGTGTACTAATCGACAGTAAGCTGAACAGACAATAGAGAGACAGAGAGAGGATTGAAAATCAAAGATAAAAAAATAAAAAATAAGTATATGAAAGTAATATCTATTTATAAAAATGAATTAAAATAAAATGGAAAATAGGAAATTAAAAAAAAAAAAAAACCAAAAAACTTCCAAGTTTATATGCAATGCAATTTCAGTCTTAATAATTTGGATGTCCGTCTTAATCTCCAGTCCTGGAGTTGGTGCCTCAGATGTTGTTCTGTAGTTGTCTCATCAAAGGGGATGCTTAAAGTAGAACAAAACTACACTCACACACACACAGAAGAAAAAATAAAAAAAAAAAACCCACCAAGTGTCCCCAGTTCAAATGCAATAGTTTCAGTAAGTTTTTCGGCTTGCAGGTGTAATTCTGTTGTTGTCTCATCAAAGGTAGGGAGAAAAAGAAAAAAAAGCGTCTGGAGGCAGTTCTGAGAGTGGTATCTGCAACTGTGGCTTGCCTGCCTGCTGCTCTCAGCCTGTAGCTGGCGGCGTTATTTATGCAGATCTCTGGGGTGAGCTTAGCACTCACCTGGTCCCACAGGCTTTGTTTGCTCAGAGTTCTCCTGTGCGGGGGAGGGGGGCCTCTGCTACAGGCTTTTCCCTTTCCAAGCACTGGGAAAGGCGACACTGCCCCGCGTTGTCAGGCCTGCGTGTTTATTTACAGTTCACGTGGGAAGTGGGTCTTCCCTCCTCTCACAAGCGTCCCCGCTCCTGGTTGCTGGGCGCACCCCGCTCCCTCCAGAGCCTCTCCGGCCCGCCCGGCTCGTTTATTTACAGTCCCGGGAAGGCTTCCCTTCCCCCAATCTTCAGCGCTCAGGGCGCCCCACCCTCTTTCCAGCGTGTCTTAACTGTTCTTATTGCTTAGTACTCAGTTTCTCTTTTTTTCCCGGGTGGAGGTCAGTCTGTCCAGGGGGCTATGCTGCTCTGGCCCAGAATTGTCTGTGGGGGAACCGCAGTACCGCGAAGCTCACCTGGTCCGCGTCTTCCCAAGCCGTATGGGCGCCGGCCACTCAGGTCTCACCTTTTTATGGTTGAGGAACATCAACTTTCAGCCAAATAGCCCCTTTCGAGTGACTGGAGAAACAGTCTAGTTTTAATAAAATCTATCATGTTAGAAGAAAGAGGGCCTAGCAGTTTGCTTAGCACTGTGAACTGAGTTTGCTGTATAAGGGAACCCTGCCTACCTCTCAATGTTTTCAAGAATGAGAAACATTACCTTTGTTGAAAATGGCCCAATACAAATGAAAGGAAGATGCAGTGTAGCTTCTGTGAGAGAATCATTCATGTCAAAAGCAAGAGGGCCTAGAACCTTGTTTTGCAGTTTGATTTGAGTTTCCTGTTTAAAGGAATACTGCCTACCTCTCAGTGTTTTCATGGCTGAGGAACAACTTTGTACCTAATACCCATTTCAAGTTAGTAGAGAAACACTATAGTTCTTCTAAGAAAATCTTTCATATTAGAAGGAAGAGGGACTAGCAGTTTGGTTAGCACTGTGAACTGAGTTTGCTGTGTAAGGGAATACTGCCTACCTCTTAGTGTTTTCAAGAATGAGAAACATTACCTTTGTTGAAAATGGCCCTATACAACTGAAAGGAACATGCAGTGTAGCTTCTGTGAGAGAATCATTCACGTTAGAAGCAAAAGGGCCTAGAACCTTGTTTTGCAGTTTGATTTGAGTTTGCTGTTTAAAGGAATACTGCCTACCTGTCAGCGTTTTCATGGGTGAAGAACATCAACTTTGTACATAATACCCATTTCAAGTGAGTGGAGAAACACTGTAGTTCTTCTAAGAAAATCTTCGATGTTAGAAGGAAGAGGGTCTAGTAGTTTTCTTAGCACTGTGAACTGAGTTTGCTGTATAAGGGAATACTGCCTACCTCTCAGTGTTTTCAAGAATGAGAAACATTACCTTTGTTGAAAATGGCCCTATACAACTGAAAGGAACATGCAGTGTAGCTTCTGTGAGAGAATCATTCACGTTAGAAGCAAAAGGGCCTAGAACCTTGTTTTGCAGTTTGATTTGAGTTTGCTGATTAAAGGAATACTGCCTACCTCTCAGCGTTTTCATGGGTGAGGAACTTCAACTTTGTGCCTAATAGTCCCTTTGAGTGTGTGGAGAAACACTGTAGTTCTTCTAAGAAATTGTTTCATGATAGAAGGAAGAGGGTCTAGCAGTTTGGTTAGCACTGTGAACTGAGTTTGCTGTGTAAGGGAATACGGCCTACCTCTCAGTGTTTTCAAGAATTAGAAACATTACCTTTGTTGAAAATGGCCCTATACAACTGAAAGGAAGATGCAGTGTAGCTTCTGTGAGAGAATCATTCATGTCAAAAGCAAGAGGGCCTAGAACCTTGTTTTGCAGTTTGATTTGACTTTCTTGTTTAAAGGAATACTGCCTACCTCTCAGTGTTTTCATGGCTGAGGAACAACTTTGTACCTAATACCCATTTCAAGTTAGTAGAGAAACACTATAGTTCTTCTAAGAAAATCTTTCATGTTAGGAGGAAGAGGGTCTAGCAGTTTGGTTAGCAATGTGAACTGAGTTTGCTGTGTAAGGGAATACGGCCTACCTCTCAGTGTTTTCAAGAATGAGAAACATTACCTTTGTTGAAAATGGCCCTATACAACTGAAAGGAACATGCAGTGTAGCTTCTGTGAGAGAATCATTCACGTTAGAAGCAAAAGGGCCTAGAACCTTGTTTTGCAGTTTGATTTGAGTTTGCTGTTTAAAGGAATACTGCCTACCTGTCAGCGTTTTCATGGGTGAAGAACATCAACTTTGTACATAATACCCATTTCAAGTGAGTGGAGAAACACTGTAGTTCTTCTAAGAAAATCTTCCATGTTAGAAGGAAGAGGGTCTAGCAGTTTGCTTAGCACTGTGAACTGAGTTTGCTGTATAAGGGAATATTGCCTACCTCTCAGTGTTTTCAAGAGTGAGAAACATCACCTTTGTTCAAAAATCCCCCATGCAACTGAATAGAAGAGGCAGTGTTGCTTGTGTGAGAGAATAAACAATGATTGAAGCAAGAGCGGCTAGCACCTTGTTTTGCAGTTTGAACTGAGTTTGCTATTTGAAGGAATACTGCCTACCTCTCAGCGTTTTCATGGGTGAGGAACATCAACTTTGTGCCTAATAGTCCCTTTGAGTGTGTGGAGAAACACTGTAGTGCTTCTAAGAAATTGTTTCATGATAGAAGGAAGAGGGTTTAGCAGTTTGGTTAGCACTGTGAACTGAGTTTGCTGTGTAAGGGAATACTGCCTACCTCTCAGTGTTTTCAAGAATGAGAAACATTACCTTTGTTGAAAATGGCCCTATACAACTGAAAGGAACATGCAGTGTAGCTTCTGTGAGAGAATCATTCACGTTAGAAGCAAAAGGGCCTAGAACCTTGTTTTGCAGTTTGATTTGAGTTTGCTGTTTAAAGGAATACTGCCTACCTGTCAGCGTTTTCATGGGTGAAGAACATCAACTTTGTACATAATACCCATTTCAAGTGAGTGGAGAAACACTGTAGTTCTTCTAAGAAAATCTTCGATGTTAGAAGGAAGAGGGTCTAGTAGTTTTCTTAGCACTGTGAACTGAGTTTGCTGTATAAGGGAATACTGCCTACCTCTCAGTGTTTTCAAGAATGAGAAACATTACCTTTGTTGAAAATGGCCCTATACAACTGAAAGGAACATGCAGTGTAGCTTCTGTGAGAGAATCATTCACGTTAGAAGCAGAAGGGCCTAGAACCTTGTTTTGCAGTTTGATTTGAGTTTGCTGTTTAAAGGAATACTGCCTACCTCTCAGCGTTTTCATGGGTGAAGAACATCAACTTTGTACATAATAACCATTTCAAGTGAGTAGAGAAACACTGTAGTTCTTCTAAGAAAATCTTCGATGTTAGAAGGAAGAGGGTCTAGTAGTTTTCTTAGCACTGTGAACTGAGTTTGCTGTGTAAGGGAATACTGCCTACCTCTCAGTGTTTTCAAGAATGAGAAACATTACCTTTGTTGAAAATGGCCCTATACAACTGAAAGGAACATGCAGTGTAGCTTCTGTGAGAGAATCATTCACGTTAGAAGCAAAAGGGCCTAGAAATTTGTTTTGCAGTTTGATTTGAGTTTGCTGTTTAAAGGAATACTGCCTACCTCTCAGCGTTTTCATGGGTGAAGAACATCAACTTTGTACATAATACCCATTTAAAGTGAGTGGAGAAACACTGTAGTTCTTCTAAGAAAATCTTCGATGTTAGAAGGAAGAGGGTCTAGTAGTTTTCTTAGCACTGTGAACTGAGTTTGCTGTATAAGGGAATACTGCCTACCTCTCAGTGTTTTCAAGAATGAGAAACATTACCTTTGTTGAAAATGGCCCTATACAACTGAAAGGAACATGCAGTGTAGCTTCTATGAGAGAATCATTCACGTTAGAAGCAAAAGGGACTAGAACATTGTTTTGCAGTTTGATTTGAGTTTGCTGTTTAAAGGAATACTGCCTACCTCTCAGCGTTTTCATGGGTGAAGAACATCAACTTTGTACATAATACCCATTTCAAGTTAGTAGAGAAACACTGTAGTTCTTCTAAGAAAATCTTCGATGTTAGAAGGAAGAGGGTCTAGTAGTTTTCTTAGCACTGTGAACTGAGTTTGCTGTGTAAGGGAATACTGCCTACCTCTCAGTGTTTTCAAGAATGAGAAACATTACCTTTGTTGGAAATGGCCCTATACAACTGAAAGGAACATGCAGTGTAGCTTCTGTGAGAGAATCATTCACGTTAGAAGCAAAAGGGCCTAGAACCTTGTTTTGCAGTTTGATTTGAGTTTGCTGTTTAAAGGAGTACTGCCTACCTCTCAGCGTTTTCATGGGTGAAGAACATCAACTTTGTACCTAATACCCATTTCAAGTGAGTGGAGAAACACTGTAGTTCTTCTAAGAAAATCTTCCATGTTAGAAGGAAGAGGGTCTAGTAGTTTTCTTAGCACTGTGAACTGAGTTTGCTGTATAAGGGAATACTGCCTACCTCTCAGTGTTTTCAAGAATGAGAAACATTACCTTTGTTGAAAATGGCCCTATACAACTGAAAGGAACCTGCAGTGTAGCTTCTGTGAGAGAATCATTCACCTTAGAAGCAAAAGGGCCTAGAACCTTGTTTTGCAGTTTCATTTGAGTTTCTTGTTTAAAGGAATACTGCCTACCTCTCAGCGTTTTCATGGGTGAAGAACATCTACTTTGCACATAATACCCATTTCAAGTGAGTGGACTAACACTGTAGTTCTTCTAAGAAAATCTTCGATGTTAGAAGGAAGAGGGTCTAGTAGTTTTCTTAGCACTGTGAACTGAGTTTGCTGTATAAGGGAATACTGCCTACCTCTCAGTGTTTTCAAAAGTGAGAAACATCACCTTTGTTCAAAAATCCCCCTTACAACTGAATAGAAGATGCAGTGTTGCTTGTGTGAGAGAATCAATAATGTTTGAAGCAAGAGCGGCTACCACCTTGTTTTGCAGTTTGAATTGAGTTTGCTGTTTGAAGGAATACTGCCTACCTCTCAGCGTTTTCATGGGTGAGGAACTTCAACTTTGTGCCTAATAGTCCCTTTGAGTGTGTGGAGAAACACTGTAGTTCTTCTAAGAAATTGTTTCATGTTAGAAGGAAGAGGGTCTAGCAGTTTGGTTAGCACTGTAAACTGAGTTTGCTGTGTAAGGGAGTACGGCCTACCTCTCAGTGTTTTCAAGAATGAGAAACATTACCTTTGTTGAAAATGGCCCTATACAACTGAAAGGAACAGGCAGTGTAGCTTCTGTGAGAGAATCATTCACGTTAGAAGCAAAACGGCCTAGAACCTTGTTTTGCAGTTTGATTTGAGTTTGCTGTTTAAAGGAATACTGCCTACCTGTCAGCGTTTTCATGGGTGAAGAACATCAACTTTGTACATAATACCCATTTCAAGTGAGTGGAGAAACACTGTAGTTCTTCTAAGAAAATCTTCGATGTTAGAAGGAAGAGGGTCTAGTAGTTTTCTTAGCACTGTGAACTGAGTTTGCTGTATAAGGGAATACTGCCTACCTCTCAGTGTTTTCAAAAGTGAGAAACATCACCTTTGTTCAAAAATCCCCCATACAACTGAATAGAAGATGCAGTGTAGCTTGTGTGAGAGAATCAATAATGTTTGAAGCAAGAGCGGCTAGCACCTTCTTTTGCAGTTTGAATTGAGTTTGCTGTTTAAAGGAATACTGCCTAGCTCTCAGGGTTTTCATGGGTGAGGAACAGCAACTTTGTGCCTAATAGTGCCTTTCGAGTGTGTGGAGAAACACTGTAGTTGTTCTAAGAAAATCTTTCATGATAGAAGGAAGAGGGTCTAGCAGTTTTCTTACCACTGTGAACTGAGCTTGCTGTTGAGGAGAACACTGCCTAACTCTCAGTGTTTCCATGAGTAAGAACACAAGTGAATGAAAGGAGCACTTTTGGTCTTGTTAGAGAACCATTAATTTTAGCAGCAAGAGGGTCTAGCCAATTGTTTACTATTGTGAATTCACTTAACATTCTAAAAGACTTCTGCATATCCCTTAGTGTTATCACGGTTCTAGATCATCAACTTTTTGCAAAATGACCCCTTTCAAGTGAACGGCAGAATCACTGTAGCTATTGAAAGAGACACATTAAAGTTAGAAGGAAGAAGCTCTATCACCTTGTTTAGCATTGTGCACTGAGTTGGCTTTTGAAAGGAACACTGCATAGGTCTCAGCTTTTTCATGGTTGAGGAACATCAACTTTCAGCCAAATAGCCCCTTTCGAGTGACTGTAGAAACAGTCTAGTTTTAATAAAATCTATCATGTTAGAAGGAAGAGGGCCTAGCAGTTTGCTTAGCACTGTGAACTGAGTTTGCTGTATAAGGGAATGCTGCCTACTTCTCAATGTTTTCAAGAATGAGAAACATTACCTTTGTTGAAAATGGCCCAATACAACTGAAAGGAAGATGCAGTGTAGCTTCTGTGAGAGAATCATTCATGTCAAAAGCAAGAGGGCCTAGAACCTTGTTTTGCAGTTTGATTTGAGTTTCCTGTTTAAAGGAATACTGCCTAACTCTCAGTGTTTTCATGGCTGAGGAACAACTTTGTACCTAATACCCATTTCAAGTGAGTAGAGAAACACTATAGATCTTCTAAGAAAATCTTTCATGTTAGAAGGAAGAGGGTCTAACATCTTGCTTTGCATTGTGAACTGAGTTTGCTGTATAAAGGAATACTGCCTACCTCTCAGTGTTTTCAAGAGTGAGAAACATCACCTTTGTTCAAAAATCCCCCATGCAACTGAATAGAAGAGGCAGTTTTGCTTGTGTGAGAGAATCAATAATGTTTGAAGAAAGAGCGGCTAGCACCTTGTTTTGCAGTTTGAATTGAGTTTGCTATTTGAAGGAATACTGCCTACCTCTCAGCGTTTTCATGGGTGAGGAACATCAACTTTGTGCCTAATAGTCCCTTTGAGGGTGTGGAGAAACACTGTAGTTCTTCTAAGAAATTGTTTCATGATAGAAGGAAGAGGGCCTAGCAGTTTGCTTAGCACTGTGAACTGAGTTTGCTGTATAAGGGAATACTGCCTACCTCTCAATGTTTTCAAGAATGAGAAACATTACCTTTGTTGAAAATGGCCCAATACAACTGAAAGGAAGATGCAGTGTAGCTTCTGTGAGAGAATCATTCATGTCAAAAGCAAGAGGGCCTAGAACCTTGTTTTGCAGTTTGATTTGAGTTTCCTGTTTAAAGGAATACTGCCTACCTCTCAGCGTTTTCATGGGTGAAGAACATCAACTTTGTACATAATGCCCATTTCAAGTGAGTGGAGAAACACTGTAGTTCTTCAAAGAAAATCTTCCATGTTAGAAGGAAGAGGGTCTAGCAGTTTGCTTAGCACTTTGAACTGAGTTTGCTGTATAAGGAGTATTGCCTACCTCGCAGTGATTTCAAGAGTGAGAAACATCACCTTTGTTCAAAATCCCCCACAAAACAGAATAGAAGATGCAGTGTAGCTTGTGTGAATGAATCATTAATGTTTGAAGCAAGAGCGGCTAGCACCTTGTTTTGCAGTTTGAATTGAGTTTGCTGTTTGAAGGAATACTGCCTACCTCTCAGCGTTTTCATGGGTGAGGAACTTCAACTTTGTGCCTAATAGTCCCTTTGAGTGTGTGGAGAAACACAGTAGTTCTTCTAAGAAATTGTTTCATGTTAGAAGGAAGAGGGTCTAGCAGTTTGGTTAGCACTGTAAACTGAGTTTGCTGTGTAAGGGAATACGGCCTACCTCTCAGTGTTTTCAAGAATGAGAAACATTACCTTTGTTGAAAATGGCCCTATACAACTGAAAGGAACAGGCAGTGTAGCTTCTGTGAGAGAATCATTCACGTTAGAAGCAAAAGGGCCTAGAACCTTGTTTTGCAGTTTGATTTGAGTTTGCTGTTTAAAGGAATACTGCCTACCTCTCAGCGTTTTCATGGGTGAAGAACATCAACTTTGTACATAATACCCATTTCAAGTGAGTGGAGAAACACTGTAGTTCTTCTAAGAAAATCTTCCATGTTAGAAGGAAGAGGGTCTTGCAGTTTGCTTAGCACTGTGAACTGAGTTTGCTGTATAAGGGAATATTGCCTACCTCGCAGTGATTTCAAGAGTGAGAAACATCACCTTTGTTCAAAATCCCCCTCAAAACTGAATAGAAGATGCAGTGTAGCTTGTGTGAGAGAATCAATAATGTTTGAAGCAAGAGCGGCTAGCACCTTGTTTTGCAGTTTGAATTGAGTTTGCTGTTTAAAGGAATACTGCCTAGCTCTCAGGGTTTTCATGGGTGAGGAACAGCAACTTTGTGCCTAATAGTGCCTTTCGAGTGTGTGGAGAAACACTGTAGTTGTTCTCAGAAAATCTTTCATGATAGAAGGAAGAGGGTCTAGCAGTTTTCTTACCACTGTGAACTGAGCTTGCTGTTGAGGAGAACACTGCCTAACTCTCAGTGTTTCCATGAGTAAGAACACAAGTGAATGAAAGGAGCACTTTTGGTCTTGTTAGAGAACCATTAATTTTAGCAGCAAGAGGGTCTAGCCAATTGTTTACTATTGTGAATTCACTTAACATTCTAAAAGACTTCTGCATATCCCTTAGTGTTATCACGGTTCTAGATCATCAACTTTTTGCAAAATGACCCCTTTCAAGTGAACGGCAGAATCACTGTAGCTATTGAAAGAGACACATTAAAGTTAGAAGGAAGAAGCTCTATCACCTTGTTTAGCATTGTGCACTGAGTTGGCTTTTGAAAGGAACACTGCATAGGTCTCAGCTTTTTCATGGTTGAGGAACATCAACTTTCAGCCAAATAGCCCCTTTCGAGTGACTGTAGAAACAGTCTAGTTTTAATAAAATCTATCATGTTAGAAGGAAGAGGGCCTAGCAGTTTGCTTAGCACTGTGAACTGAGTTTGCTGTATAAGGGAATGCTGCCTACTTCTCAATGTTTTCAAGAATGAGAAACATTACCTTTGTTGAAAATGGCCCAATACAACTGAAAGGAAGATGCAGTGTAGCTTCTGTGAGAGAATCATTCATGTCAAAAGCAAGAGGGCCTAGAACCTTGTTTTGCAGTTTGATTTGAGTTTCCTGTTTAAAGGAATACTGCCTACCTCTCAGTGTTTTCATGGCTGAGGAACAACTTTGTACCTAATACCCATTTCAAGTGAGTAGAGAAACACTATAGATCTTCTAAGAAAATCTTTCATGTTAGAAGGAAGAGGGTCTAACATCTTGCTTTGCATTGTGAACTGAGTTTGCTGTATAAAGGAATACTGCCTACCTCTCAGTGTTTTCAAGAGTGAGAAACATCACCTTTGTTCAAAAATCCCCCATGCAACTGAATAGAAGAGGCAGTTTTGCTTGTGTGAGAGAATCAATAATGTTTGAAGAAAGAGCGGCTAGCACCTTGTTTTGCAGTTTGAATTGAGTTTGCTATTTGAAGGAATACTGCCTACCTCTCAGCGTTTTCATGGGTGAGGAACATCAACTTTGTGCCTAATAGTCCCTTTGAGGGTGTGGAGAAACACTGTAGTTCTTCTAAGAAATTGTTTCATGATAGAAGGAAGAGGGCCTAGCAGTTTGCTTAGCACTGTGAACTGAGTTTGCTGTATAAGGGAATACTGCCTACCTCTCAATGTTTTCAAGAATGAGAAACATTACCTTTGTTGAAAATGGCCCAATACAACTGAAAGGAAGATGCAGTGTAGCTTCTGTGAGAGAATCATTCATGTCAAAAGCAAGAGGGCCTAGAACCTTGTTTTGCAGTTTGATTTGAGTTTCCTGTTTAAAGGAATACTGCCTACCTCTCAGCGTTTTCATGGGTGAAGAACATCAACTTTGTACATAATGCCCATTTCAAGTGAGTGGAGAAACACTGTAGTTCTTCAAAGAAAATCTTCCATGTTAGAAGGAAGAGGGTCTAGCAGTTTGCTTAGCACTTTGAACTGAGTTTGCTGTATAAGGAGTATTGCCTACCTCGCAGTGATTTCAAGAGTGAGAAACATCACCTTTGTTCAAAATCCCCCACAAAACAGAATAGAAGATGCAGTGTAGCTTGTGTGAATGAATCAATAATGTTTGAAGCAAGAGCGGCTAGCACCTTGTTTTGCAGTTTGAATTGAGTTTGCTGTTTGAAGGAATACTGCCTACCTCTCAGCGTTTTCATGGGTGAGGAACTTCAACTTTGTGCCTAATAGTCCCTTTGAGTGTGTGGAGAAACACAGTAGTTCTTCTAAGAAATTGTTTCATGTTAGAAGGAAGAGGGTCTAGCAGTTTGGTTAGCACTGTAAACTGAGTTTGCTGTGTAAGGGAATACGGCCTACCTCTCAGTGTTTTCAAGAATGAGAAACATTACCTTTGTTGAAAATGGCCCTATACAACTGAAAGGAACAGGCAGTGTAGCTTCTGTGAGAGAATCATTCACGTTAGAAGCAAAAGGGCCTAGAACCTTGTTTTGCAGTTTGATTTGAGTTTGCTGTTTAAAGGAATACTGCCTACCTCTCAGCGTTTTCATGGGTGAAGAACATCAACTTTGTACATAATACCCATTTCAAGTGAGTGGAGAAACACTGTAGTTCTTCTAAGAAAATCTTCCATGTTAGAAGGAAGAGGGTCTTGCAGTTTGCTTAGCACTGTGAACTGAGTTTGCTGTATAAGGGAATATTGCCTACCTCGCAGTGATTTCAAGAGTGAGAAACATCACCTTTGTTCAAAATCCCCCTCAAAACTGAATAGAAGATGCAGTGTAGCTTGTGTGAGAGAATCAATAATGTTTGAAGCAAGAGCGGCTAGCACCTTGTTTTGCAGTTTGAATTGAGTTTGCTGTTTAAAGGAATACTGCCTAGCTCTCAGGGTTTTCATGGGTGAGGAACAGCAACTTTGTGCCTAATAGTGCCTTTCGAGTGTGTGGAGAAACACTGTAGTTGTTCTCAGAAAATCTTTCATGATAGAAGGAAGAGGGTCTAGCAGTTTTCTTACCACTGTGAACTGAGCTTGCTGTTGAGGAGAACACTGCCTAACTCTCAGTGTTTCCATGAGTAAGAACACAAGTGAATGAAAGGAGCACTTTTGGTCTTGTTAGAGAACCATTAATTTTAGCAGCAAGAGGGTCTAGCCAATTGTTTACTATTGTGAATTCAGTTAACATTCTAAAAGACTTCTGCATATCCCTTAGTGTTATCACGGTTCTAGATCATCAACTTTTTGCAAAATGACCCCTTTCAAGTGAACGGCAGAATCACTGTAGCTATTGAAAGAGACACATTAAAGTTAGAAGGAAGAAGCTCTATCACCTTGTTTAGCATTGTGCACTGAGTTGGCTTTTGAAAGGAACACTGCATAGGTCTCAGCTTTTTATGGTTGAGGAACATCAACTTTCAGCCAAATAGCCCCTTTCGAGTGACTGGAGAAACAGTCTAGTTTTAATAAAATCTATCATGTTAGAAGAAAGAGGTCCTAGCAGTTTGCTTAGCAATGTGAACTGAGTTTGCTGTATAAGGGAACCCTGCCTACCTCTCAATGTTTTCAAGAATGAGAAACATTACCTTTGTTGAAAATGGCCCAATACAACTGAAAGGAACATGCAGTGTAGCTTCTGTGAGAGAATCATTCATGTCAAAAGCAAGAGGGCCTAGAAGCTTGTTTTGCAGTTTGATTTGAGTTTCCTGTTTAAAGGAATACTGCCTACCTCTCAGTGTTTTCATGGCTGAGGAACAACTTTGTACCTAATACCCATTTCAAGTTAGTAGAGAAACACTATAGTTCTTCTAAGAAAATCTTTCATGTTAGAAGGAAGAGGGTCTAGCATCTTGCTTTGCATTGTGAACTGAGTTGGCTGTATAAGGGAATACTGCCTACCTCTCAGTGTTTTCAAGAGTGAGAAACATCACCTTTGTTCAAAAATCCCCCATGCAACTGAATAGAAGAGGCAGTTTTGCTTGTGTGAGAGAATCAATAATGTTTGAAGAAAGAGCGGCTAGCACCTTGTTTTGCAGTTTGAATTGAGTTTGCTATTTGAAGTAATACTGCCTACCTCTCAGCGTTTTCATGGGTGAGGAACATCAACTTTGTGCCTAATAGTCCCTTTGAGGGTGTGGAGAAACACTGTAGTTCTTCTAAGAAATTGTTTCATGATAGAAGGAAGAGGGCCTAGCAGTTTGCTTAGCACTGTGAACTGAGTTTGCTGTATAAGGGAATACTGCCTACCTCTCAATGTTTTCAAGAATGAGAAACATTACCTTTGTTGAAAATGGCCCAATACAACTGAAAGGAAGATGCAGTGTAGCTTCTGTGAGAGAATCATTCATGTCAAAAGCAAGAGGGCCTAGAACCTTGTTTTGCAGTTTGATTTGAGTTTCCTGTTTAAAGGAATACTGCCTACCTCTCAGCGTTTTCATGGGTGAAGAACATCAACTTTGTACATAATGCCCATTTCAAGTGAGTGGAGAAACACTGTAGTTCTTCAAAGAAAATCTTCCATGTTAGAAGGAAGAGGGTCTAGCAGTTTGCTTAGCACTTTGAACTGAGTTTGCTGTATAAGGAGTATTGCCTACCTCGCAGTGATTTCAAGAGTGAGAAACATCACCTTTGTTCAAAATCCCCCACAAAACAGAATAGAAGATGCAGTGTAGCTTGTGTGAATGAATCAATAATGTTTGAAGCAAGAGCGGCTAGCACCTTGTTTTGCAGTTTGAATTGAGTTTGCTGTTTGAAGGAATACTGCCTACCTCTCAGCGTTTTCATGGGTGAGGAACTTCAACTTTGTGCCTAATAGTCCCTTTGAGTGTGTGGAGAAACACAGTAGTTCTTCTAAGAAATTGTTTCATGTTAGAAGGAAGAGGGTCTAGCAGTTTGGTTAGCACTGTAAACTGAGTTTGCTGTGTAAGGGAATACGGCCTACCTCTCAGTGTTTTCAAGAATGAGAAACATTACCTTTGTTGAAAATGGCCCTATACAACTGAAAGGAACAGGCAGTGTAGCTTCTGTGAGAGAATCATTCACGTTAGAAGCAAAAGGGCCTAGAACCTTGTTTTGCAGTTTGATTTGAGTTTGCTGTTTAAAGGAATACTGCCTACCTCTCAGCGTTTTCATGGGTGAAGAACATCAACTTTGTACATAATACCCATTTCAAGTGAGTGGAGAAACACTGTAGTTCTTCTAAGAAAATCTTCCATGTTAGAAGGAAGAGGGTCTTGCAGTTTGCTTAGCACTGTGAACTGAGTTTGCTGTATAAGGGAATATTGCCTACCTCGCAGTGATTTCAAGAGTGAGAAACATCACCTTTGTTCAAAATCCCCCTCAAAACTGAATAGAAGATGCAGTGTAGCTTGTGTGAGAGAATCAATAATGTTTGAAGCAAGAGCGGCTAGCACCTTGTTTTGCAGTTTGAATTGAGTTTGCTGTTTAAAGGAATACTGCCTAGCTCTCAGGGTTTTCATGGGTGAGGAACAGCAACTTTGTGCCTAATAGTGCCTTTCGAGTGTGTGGAGAAACACTGTAGTTGTTCTCAGAAAATCTTTCATGATAGAAGGAAGAGGGTCTAGCAGTTTTCTTACCACTGTGAACTGAGCTTGCTGTTGAGGAGAACACTGCCTAACTCTCAGTGTTTCCATGAGTAAGAACACAAGTGAATGAAAGGAGCACTTTTGGTCTTGTTAGAGAACCATTAATTTTAGCAGCAAGAGGGTCTAGCCAATTGTTTACTATTGTGAATTCACTTAACATTCTAAAAGACTTCTGCATATCCCTTAGTGTTATCACGGTTCTAGATCATCAACTTTTTGCAAAATGACCCCTTTCAAGTGAACGGCAGAATCACTGTAGCTATTGAAAGAGACACATTAAAGTTAGAAGGAAGAAGCTCTATCACCTTGTTTAGCATTGTGCACTGAGTTGGCTTTTGAAAGGAACACTGCATAGGTCTCAGCTTTTTATGGTTGAGGAACATCAACTTTCAGCCAAATAGCCCCTTTCGAGTGACTGGAGAAACAGTCTAGTTTTAATAAAATCTATCATGTTAGAAGAAAGAGGGCCTAGCAGTTTGCTTAGCAATGTGAACTGAGTTTGCTGTATAAGGGAACCCTGCCTACCTCTCAATGTTTTCAAGAATGAGAAACATTACCTTTGTTGAAAATGGCCCAATACAACTGAAAGGAAGATGCAGTGTAGCTTCTGTGAGAGAATCATTCATGTCAAAAGCAAGAGGGCCTAGAAGCTTGTTTTGCAGTTTGATTTGAGTTTCCTGTTTAAAGGAATACTGCCTACCTCTCAGTGTTTTCATGGCTGAGGAACAACTTTGTACCTAATACCCATTTCAAGTTAGTAGAGAAACACTATAGTTCTTCTAAGAAAATCTTTCATGTTAGAAGGAAGAGGGTCTAGCATCTTGCTTTGCATTGTGAACTGAGTTGGCTGTATAAGGGAATACTGCCTACCTCTCAGTGTTTTCAAGAGTGAGAAACATCACCTTTGTTCAAAAATCCCCCATGCAACTGAATAGAAGAGGCAGTGTTGCTTGTGTGAGAGAATCAACAATGTTTGAAGCAAGAGCGGCTAGCACCTTGTTTTGCAGTTTGAACTGAGTTTGCTATTTGAAGGAATACTGCCTACCTCTCAGCGTTTTCATGGGTGAGGAACATCAACTTTGTGCCTAATAGTCCCTTTGAGTGTGTGGAGAAACACTGTAGTTCTTCTAAGAAATTGTTTCATGATAGAAGGAAGAGGGTCTAGCAGTTTGGTAAGCACTGTGAACTGAGTTTGCTGTGTAAGGGAATACTGCCTACCTCTCAGTGTTTTCAAGAATGAGAAACATTACCTTTGTTGAAAATGGCCCTATACAACTGAAAGGAACATGCAGTGTAGCTTCTGTGAGAGAATCATTCACGTTAGAAGCAAAAGGGCCTAGAACCTTGTTTTGCAGTTTGATTTGAGTTTGCTGTTTAAAGGAATACTGCCTACCTCTCAGCGTTTTCATGCCTGAGGAACAGCTTTGTACCTAATACCCATTTCAAGTGAGTAGAGAAACACAATAGTTCTTCTAAGAAAATCTTTCATGTTAGAAGGAAGAGGGTCTAGCAGCTTGCTTTGCATTGTGAACTGACTTTGCTGTATAAGGGAATACTGCCTACCTCTCAGTGTTTTCAAGAGTGAGAAACATCACCTTTGTTCAAAAATCCCCCATGCAACTGAATAGAAGAGGCAGTGTTGCTTGTGTGAGAGAATCATTCACGTTAGAAGAAAAAGGGCCTAGAACCTTGTTTTGCAGTTTGATTTGAGTTTGCTGTTTAAAGGAATACTGCCTACCTCTCAGCGTTTTCATGGGTGAAGAACATCAACTTTGTACATAATACCCATTTCAAGTGAGTGGAGAAACACTGCAGTTCTTCTAAGAAAATCTCCCATGTTAGAAGGAAGAGGGTCTACTAGTTTGCTTAGAACTGTGAACTGAGTTTGCTGTATAAGGGAATACTGCCTACCTCTCAGTGTTTTCAAGAATGAGAAACATTACCTTTGTTGAAAATGGCCCTATACAACTGAAAGGAACATGCAGTGTAGCTTCTGTGAGAGAATCATTCACGTTAGAAGCAAAAGGGCCTAGAACCTTGTTTTGCAGTTTGATTTGAGTTTGCTGTTTAAAGGAATACTGCCTACCTCTCAGAGTTTTCATGGGTGAAGAACATCTACTTTGTACATAATACCCATTTCAAGTGAGTGGACTAACACTGTAGTTTTTCTAACAAAATCTTCCATGTTAGAAGGAAGAGGGTCTAGCAGCTTGCTTTGCATTGTGAACTGAGTTTGCTGTATAAAGGAATACTGCCTACCTCTCAGTGTTTTCAAGAGTGAGAAACATCACTTTTGTTCAAAAATCCCCCATGCAACTGAATAGAAGATGCAGTGTTGCTTTTGTGAGAGAATCAATAATGTTTGAAGCAAGAGCCTCTACCACCTTGTTTTGCAGTTTGAATTGAGTTTGCTGTTTCAAGGAATACTTCCTACCTCTCAGCGTTTTCATGGGTGAGGAAAATCAACTTTGTGCCTAATAGTCTCTTTGAGTGTGTGGAGAAGCACTGTAGTTCTTCTAAGAAATTGTTTCATGGTAGAAGGAAGAGGGTCTAGCAGTTTGGTTAGCACTGTGAACTGAGTTTGCTGTGTAAGGGAATACTGCCTACCTCTCAGTGTTTTCAACAATGAGAAACATTACCTTTATTGAAAATGGCCCTATACAACTGAAAGGAACATGCAGTGTAGCTTCTGTGAGAGAATCATTCACGTTAGAAGCAAAAGGGCCTAGAACCTTGTTTTGCAGTTTGATTTGAGTTTGCTGTTTAAAGGAATACTGCCTACCTCTCAGAGTTTTCATGGGTGAAGAACATCAACTTTGTACATAAAACCCATTTCAAGTGAGTGGAGAAACACTGTAGTTCTTCTAAGAAAATCTTCCATGTTAGAAGGAAGAGGGTCTAGCAGCTTGCTTAGCATTGTGAACTGAGTTTGCTGTATAAGGGAATACTGCCTACCTCTCAGTGTTTTCAAGAATGAGAAACATTACCTTTGTTGAAAATGGCCCTATAGAACTGAAAGGAACATGCAGTGTAGCTTCTGTGAGAGAATCATTCACGTTAGAAGCAAAAGGGCCTAGAACCTTGTTTTGCAGTTTGATTTGAGTTTGCTGTTTAAAGGAATACTGCCTACCTCTCAGCGTTTTCATGGGTGAAGAACATCAACTTTGTACATAATACCCATTTCAAGTGAGTGGAGAAACACTGTAGTTCGTCTAAGAAAATCTTCCATGTTAGAAGGAAGAGGGTCTAGCAGTTTGCTTAGCACTGTGAACTGAGTTTGCTGTATAAGGAATATTGCCTACCTCGCAGTGATTTCAAGAGTGAGAAACATCACCTTTGTTCAAAATCCCCCACAAAACTGAATAGAAGATGCAGTGTAGCTTGTGTGAATGAATCAATAATGTTTGAAGCAAGAGCGGCTAGCACCTTGTTTTGCAGTTTGAATTGAGTTTGCTGTTTGAAGGAATACTGCCTAGCTCTCAGGGTTTTCATGGGTTAGGAACAGCAACTTTGTGCCTAATAGTGCCTTTCGAGTGTGTGGAGAAACACTGTAGTTGTTCTAAGAAAATCTTTCATGATAGAAGGAAGAGGGTCTAGCAGTTTTCTTACCACTGTGAACGGAGCTTGCTGTTGAGGAGAACACTGCCTAACTCTCAGTGTTTCCATGAGTAAGAACACAAGTGAATGAAAGGAGCACTTTTGGTCTTGTTAGAGAACCATTAATTTTAGCAGCAAGAGGGTCTAGCCAATTGTTTACTATTGTGAATTCACTTTCATGGGTGAGGAATTTTAACTTTGTACCTAATAGCCCCTTTCAAGGGAGTGGAGAAACACTGTAAAGTTCTGCTAAGAAAATCTTCCATGTTAGAAGGAAGATGGTCTAGCAGCTTGCTTAGCATTGTGAACTGAGTTTGCTGTATAAGGGAATACTGCCTACCTCCCAGTGTTTTCAAGAGTGAGAAACATCACCTTTGTTCAAAAATCCCCCAAACAACTGAATAGAAGATGCAGTGTTGCTTGTGTGAGAGAACCAATAATGTTTGAAGCAAGAGCGGCTAGCACCTTGTTTTGCAGTTTGAATTGAGTTTGCTGTTTGAAGGAATATTGCCTACCTCTCAGCGTTTTCATAGGTGAGGAACATCAACTTTGTGCCTAATAGTCCCTTTGAGTGTGTGGAGAAACACTGTAGTTCTTCTAACAAAATGTTTCATGATAGAAGGAAGAGGGTCTAGCAGTTTGGTTAGCACTGTGAACTGAGTTTGCTGTGTAAGGGAATACTGCCTACCTCTCAGTGTTTTCAAGAATGAGAAACATTACCTTTGTTGAAAATGGCCCTATACAACTGAAAGGAACATGCAGTGTAGCTTCTGTGAGAGAATCATTCACGTTAGAAGCAAAAGGGCCTAGAACCTTGTTTTGCAGTTTGATTTGAGTTTGCTGTTTAAAGGAATACTGCCTACCTCTCAGAGTTTTCATGGGTGAAGAACATCAACTTTGTACATAATACCCATTTCAAGTGAGTGGAGAAACACTGTAGTTCTTCTAAAAAAATCTTCCATGTTATAAGGAAGAGGGTCTAGCATCTTGCTTTGCATTGTGAACTGAGTTTGCTGTATAAGGGAATACTGCCTACCTCTCAGTGTTTTCAAGAGTGAGAAACATCACCTTTGTTCAAAAATCCCACATGCAACTGAATAGAAGAGGCAGTGTTGCTTGTGTGAGAGAATCAACAATGTTTGAAGCAAGAGAGGCTAGCACCTTGTTTTGCAGTTTGAATTGAGTTTGCTATTTGAAGGAATACTGCCTACCTCTCAGAGTTTTCATGGGTGAGGAACATAAAGTTTGTGCCTAATAGTCCCTTTGAGTTTGTGGAGAAACACTGTAGTTCTTCTAAGAAATTGTTTCATGATAGAAGGAAGAGGGTCTAGCAGTTAGGTTAGCACTGTGAACTGAGTTTGCTGTGTAAGGGAATACTGCCTACCTCGCAGTGATTTCAAGAGTGAGAAACATCACCTTTGTTCATAATCCCCCACAAAACTGAATAGAAGATGCAGTGTAGCTTGTGTGAGAGAATCAATAATGTTTGAAGCAAGAGCGGCTAGCACCTCGTTTTGCAGTTTGAATTGAGTTTGCTGTTTGAAGGAATACTGCCTAGCTCTCAGGGTTTTCATGGGTGAGGAACAGCAACTTTGTGCCTAATAGTGCCTTTCGAGTGTGTGGAGAAACACTGTAGTTGTTCTCAGAAAATCTTTCATGATAGAAGGAAGAGGGTCTAGCAGTTTTCTTACCACTGTGAACTGAGGTTGCTGTTGAGGAGAACACTGCCTAACTCTCTGTGTTTCCATGATTAAGAACACAAGTGAATGAAAGGAGCACTTTTGGTCTTGTTAGAGAACCATTAATTTTAGCAGCAAGAGGGTCTAGCCAATTGTTTACTATTGTGAATTCACTTAACATTCTAAAAGACTTCTGCATATCCCTTAGTGTTATCACGGTTCTAGATCATCAACTTTTTGCAAAATGACCCCTTTCAACTGAACGGCAGAATCACTGTAGCTATTGAAAGAGACACATTAAAGTTAGAAGGAAGAAGCTCTATCACCTTGTTTAGCATTGTGCACCGAGTTGGCTTTTGAAAGGAACACTGCATAGGTCTCAGCTTTTTCATGGTTGAGGAACATCAACTTTCAGCCAAATAGCCCCTTTCGAGTGACTGGAGAAACAGTCTAGTTTTAATAAAATCTATCATGTTAGAAGGAAGAGGGCCTAGCAGTTTGCTTAGCACTGTGAACTGAGTTTGCTGTATAAGGGAATACTGCCTACCTCTCAATGTTTTCAAGAATGAGAAACATTACCTTTGTTGAAAATGGCCCAATACAACTGAAAGGAAGATGCAGTGTAGCTTCTGTGAGAGAATCATTCACGTCAAAAGCAAGAGGGCCTAGAACCTTGTTTTGCCGTTTGATTTGAGTTTCCTGTTTAAAGGAATACTGCCTACCTCTCAGTGTTTTCATGGCTGAGGAACAACTTTGTACCTAATACCCATTTCAAGTGAGTAGAGAAACACTATAGATCTTCTAAGAAAATCTTTCATGTTAGAAGGAAGAGGGTCTAGCATCTTGCTTTGCATTGTGAACTGAGTTTGCTGTATAAAGGAATACTGCCTACCTCTCAGTGTTTTCAAGAGTGAGAAACATCACTTTTGTTCAAAAATCCCCCATGCAACTGAATAGAAGATGCAGTGTTGCTTTTGTGAGAGAATCAATAATGTTTGAAGCAAGAGCCTCTACCACCTTGTTTTGCAGTTTGAATTGAGTTTGCTGTTTCAAGGAATACTTCCTACCTCTCAGGGTTTTCATGGGTGAGGAACATCAACTTTGTGCCTAATAGTCCCTTTGAGTGTGTGGAGAAGCACTGTAGTTCTTCTAAGAAATTGTTTCATGGTAGAAGGAAGAGGGTCTAGCAGTTTGGTTAGCACTGTGAACTGAGTTTGCTGTGTAAGGGAATACTGCCTACCTCTCAGTGTTTTCAAGAATGAGAAACATTACCTTTGTTGAAAATGGCCCTATAGAACTGAAAGGAACATGCAGTGTAGCTTCTGTGAGAGAATCATTCACGTTAGAAGCAAAAGGGCCTAGAACCTTGTTTTGCAGTTTGATTTGAGTTTGCTGTTTAAAGGAATACTGCCTACCTCTCAGCGTTTTCATGGGTGAAGAACATCAACTTTGTACATAATACCCATTTCAAGTGAGTGGAGAAACACTGTAGTTCTTCTAAGAAAATCTTCCATGTTAGAAGGAAGAGGGTCTAGCAGTTTGCTTAGCACTGTGAACTGAGTTTGCTGTATAAGGAATATTGCCTACCTCGCAGTGATTTCAAGAGTGAGAAACATCACCTTTGTTCAAAATCCCCCACAAAACTGAGTAGAAGATGCAGTGTAGCTTGTGTGAATGAATCAATAATGTTTGAAGCAAGAGCCGCTAGCACCTTGTTTTGCAGTTTGAATTGAGTTTGCTGTTTGAAGGAATACTGCCTAGCTCTCAGGGTTTTCATGGGTGAGGAACAGCAACTTTGTGCCTAATAGTGCCTTTCGAGTGTGTGGAGAAACACTGTAGTTGTTCTCAGAAAATCTTTCATGATAGAAGGAAGAGGGTCTAGCAGTTTTCTTACCACTGTGAACTGAGCTTGCTGTTGAGGAGAACACTGCCTAACTCTCAGTGTTTCCATGAGTAAGAACACAAGTGAATGAAAGGAGCACTTTTGGTCTTGTTAGAGAACCATTAATTTTAGCAGCAAGAGGGTCTAGCCAATTGTTTACTATTGTGAATTCAGTTAACATTCTAAAAGACTTCTGCATATCCCTTAGTGTTATCACGGTTCTAGATCATCAACTTTTTGCAAAATGACCCCTTTCAAGTGAACGGCAGAATCACTGTAGCTATTGAAAGAGACACATTAAAGTTAGAAGGAAGAAGCTCTATCACCTTGTTTAGCATTGTGCACTGAGTTGGCTTTTGAAAGGAACACTGCATAGGTCTCAGCTTTTTATGGTTGAGGAACATCAACTTTCAGCCAAATAGCCCCTTTCGAGTGACTGGAGAAACAGTCTAGTTTTAATAAAATCTATCATGTTAGAAGAAAGAGGGCCTAGCAGTTTGCTTAGCAATGTGAACTGAGTTTGCTGTATAAGGGAACCCTGCCTACCTCTCAATGTTTTCAAGAATGAGAAACATTACCTTTGTTGAAAATGGCCCAATACAACTGAAAGGAACATGCAGTGTAGCTTCTGTGAGAGAATCATTCATGTCAAAAGCAAGAGGGCCTAGAAGCTTGTTTTGCAGTTTGATTTGAGTTTCCTGTTTAAAGGAATACTGCCTACCTCTCAGTGTTTTCATGGCTGAGGAACAACTTTGTACCTAATACCCATTTCAAGTTAGTAGAGAAACACTATAGTTCTTCTAAGAAAATCTTTCATGTTAGAAGGAAGAGGGTCTAGCATCTTGCTTTGCATTGTGAACTGAGTTGGCTGTATAAGGGAATACTGCCTACCTCTCAGTGTTTTCAAGAGTGAGAAACATCACCTTTGTTCAAAAATCCCCCATGCAACTGAATAGAAGAGGCAGTGTTGCTTGTGTGAGAGAATCAACAATGTTTGAAGCAAGAGCGGCTAGCACCTTGTTTTGCAGTTTGAACTGAGTTTGCTATTTGAAGGAATACTGCCTACCTCTCAGCGTTTTCATGGGTGAGGAACATCAACTTTGTGCCTAATAGTCCCTTTGAGTGTGTGGAGAAACACTGTAGTTCTTCTAAGAAATTGTTTCATGATAGAAGGAAGAGGGTCTAGCAGTTTGGTAAGCACTGTGAACTGAGTTTGCTGTGTAAGGGAATACTGCCTACCTCTCAGTGTTTTCAAGAATGAGAAACATTACCTTTGTTGAAAATGGCCCTATACAACTGAAAGGAACATGCAGTGTAGCTTCTGTGAGAGAATCATTCACGTTAGAAGCAAAAGGGCCTAGAACCTTGTTTTGCAGTTTGATTTGAGTTTGCTGTTTAAAGGAATACTGCCTACCTCTCAGCGTTTTCATGCCTGAGGAACAGCTTTGTACCTAATACCCATTTCAAGTGAGTAGAGAAACACAATAGTTCTTCTAAGAAAATCTTTCATGTTAGAAGGAAGAGGGTCTAGCAGCTTGCTTTGCATTGTGAACTGACTTTGCTGTATAAGGGAATACTGCCTACCTCTCAGTGTTTTCAAGAGTGAGAAACATCACCTTTGTTCAAAAATCCCCCATGCAACTGAATAGAAGAGGCAGTGTTGCCTGTGTGAGAGAATCATTCACGTTAGAAGAAAAAGGGCCTAGAACCTTGTTTTGCAGTTTGATTTGAGTTTGCTGTTTAAAGGAATACTGCCTACCTCTCAGCGTTTTCATGGGTGAAGAACATCAACTTTGTACATAATACCCATTTCAAGTGAGTGGAGAAACACTGCAGTTCTTCTAAGAAAATCTCCCATGTTAGAAGGAAGAGGGTCTACTAGTTTGCTTAGAACTGTGAACTGAGTTTGCTGTATAAGGGAATACTGCCTACCTCTCAGTGTTTTCAAGAATGAGAAACATTACCTTTGTTGAAAATGGCCCTATACAACTGAAAGGAACATGCAGTGTAGCTTCTGTGAGAGAATCATTCACGTTAGAAGCAAAAGGGCCTAGAACCTTGTTTTGCAGTTTGATTTGAGTTTGCTGTTTAAAGGAATACTGCCTACCTCTCAGAGTTTTCATGGGTGAAGAACATCTACTTTGTACATAATACCCATTTCAAGTGAGTGGACTAACACTGTAGTTTTTCTAACAAAATCTTCCATGTTAGAAGGAAGAGGGTCTAGCAGCTTGCTTTGCATTGTGAACTGAGTTTGCTGTATAAAGGAATACTGCCTACCTCTCAGTGTTTTCAAGAGTGAGAAACATCACTTTTGTTCAAAAATCCCCCATGCAACTGAATAGAAGATGCAGTGTTGCTTTTGTGAGAGAATCAATAATGTTTGAAGCAAGAGCCTCTACCACCTTGTTTTGCAGTTTGAATTGAGTTTGCTGTTTCAAGGAATACTTCCTACCTCTCAGCGTTTTCATGGGTGAGGAAAATCAACTTTGTGCCTAATAGTCTCTTTGAGTGTGTGGAGAAGCACTGTAGTTCTTCTAAGAAATTGTTTCATGGTAGAAGGAAGAGGGTCTAGCAGTTTGGTTAGCACTGTGAACTGAGTTTGCTGTGTAAGGGAATACTGCCTACCTCTCAGTGTTTTCAACAATGAGAAACATTACCTTTATTGAAAATGGCCCTATACAACTGAAAGGAACATGCAGTGTAGCTTCTGTGAGAGAATCATTCACGTTAGAAGCAAAAGGGCCTAGAACCTTGTTTTGCAGTTTGATTTGAGTTTGCTGTTTAAAGGAATACTGCCTACCTCTCAGAGTTTTCATGGGTGAAGAACATCAACTTTGTACATAAAACCCATTTCAAGTGAGTGGAGAAACACTGTAGTTCTTCTAAGAAAATCTTCCATGTTAGAAGGAAGAGGGTCTAGCAGCTTGCTTAGCATTGTGAACTGAGTTTGCTGTATAAGGGAATACTGCCTACCTCTCAGTGTTTTCAAGAATGAGAAACATTACCTTTGTTGAAAATGGCCCTATAGAACTGAAAGGAACATGCAGTGTAGCTTCTGTGAGAGAATCATTCACGTTAGAAGCAAAAGGGCCTAGAACCTTGTTTTGCAGTTTGATTTGAGTTTGCTGTTTAAAGGAATACTGCCTACCTCTCAGCGTTTTCATGGGTGAAGAACATCAACTTTGTACATAATACCCATTTCAAGTGAGTGGAGAAACACTGTAGTTCGTCTAAGAAAATCTTCCATGTTAGAAGGAAGAGGGTCTAGCAGTTTGCTTAGCACTGTGAACTGAGTTTGCTGTATAAGGAATATTGCCTACCTCGCAGTGATTTCAAGAGTGAGAAACATCACCTTTGTTCAAAATCCCCCACAAAACTGAATAGAAGATGCAGTGTAGCTTGTGTGAATGAATCAATAATGTTTGAAGCAAGAGCGGCTAGCACCTTGTTTTGCAGTTTGAATTGAGTTTGCTGTTTGAAGGAATACTGCCTAGCTCTCAGGGTTTTCATGGGTTAGGAACAGCAACTTTGTGCCTAATAGTGCCTTTCGAGTGTGTGGAGAAACACTGTAGTTGTTCTAAGAAAATCTTTCATGATAGAAGGAAGAGGGTCTAGCAGTTTTCTTACCACTGTGAACGGAGCTTGCTGTTGAGGAGAACACTGCCTAACTCTCAGTGTTTCCATGAGTAAGAACACAAGTGAATGAAAGGAGCACTTTTGGTCTTGTTAGAGAACCATTAATTTTAGCAGCAAGAGGGTCTAGCCAATTGTTTACTATTGTGAATTCACTTTCATGGGTGAGGAATTTTAACTTTGTACCTAATAGCCCCTTTCAAGGGAGTGGAGAAACACTGTAAAGTTCTGCTAAGAAAATCTTCCATGTTAGAAGGAAGATGGTCTAGCAGCTTGCTTAGCATTGTGAACTGAGTTTGCTGTATAAGGGAATACTGTCTACCTCCCAGTGTTTTCAAGAGTGAGAAACATCACCTTTGTTCAAAAATCCCCCAAACAACTGAATAGAAGATGCAGTGTTGCTTGTGTGAGAGAACCAATAATGTTTGAAGCAAGAGCGGCTAGCACCTTGTTTTGCAGTTTGAATTGAGTTTGCTGTTTGAAGGAATATTGCCTACCTCTCAGCGTTTTCATAGGTGAGGAACATCAACTTTGTGCCTAATAGTCCCTTTGAGTGTGTGGAGAAACACTGTAGTTCTTCTAACAAAATGTTTCATGATAGAAGGAAGAGGGTCTAGCAGTTTGGTTAGCACTGTGAACTGAGTTTGCTGTGTAAGGGAATACTGCCTACCTCTCAGTGTTTTCAAGAATGAGAAACATTACCTTTGTTGAAAATGGCCCTATACAACTGAAAGGAACATGCAGTGTAGCTTCTGTGAGAGAATCATTCACGTTAGAAGCAAAAGGGCCTAGAACCTTGTTTTGCAGTTTGATTTGAGTTTGCTGTTTAAAGGAATACTGCCTACCTCTCAGAGTTTTCATGGGTGAAGAACATCAACTTTGTACATAATACCCATTTCAAGTGAGTGGAGAAACACTGTAGTTCTTCTAAAAAAATCTTCCATGTTATAAGGAAGAGGGTCTAGCATCTTGCTTTGCATTGTGAACTGAGTTTGCTGTATAAGGGAATACTGCCTACCTCTCAGTGTTTTCAAGAGTGAGAAACATCACCTTTGTTCAAAAATCCCACATGCAACTGAATAGAAGAGGCAGTGTTGCTTGTGTGAGAGAATCAACAATGTTTGAAGCAAGAGAGGCTAGCACCTTGTTTTGCAGTTTGAATTGAGTTTGCTATTTGAAGGAATACTGCCTACCTCTCAGAGTTTTCATGGGTGAGGAACATAAAGTTTGTGCCTAATAGTCCCTTTGAGTTTGTGGAGAAACACTGTAGTTCTTCTAAGAAATTGTTTCATGATAGAAGGAAGAGGGTCTAGCAGTTAGGTTAGCACTGTGAACTGAGTTTGCTGTGTAAGGGAATACTGCCTACCTCGCAGTGATTTCAAGAGTGAGAAACATCACCTTTGTTCAAAATCCCCCACAAAACTGAGTAGAAGATGCAGTGTAGCTTGTGTGAATGAATCAATAATGTTTGAAGCAAGAGCCGCTAGCACCTTGTTTTGCAGTTTGAATTGAGTTTGCTGTTTGAAGGAATACTGCCTAGCTCTCAGGGTTTTCATGGGTGAGGAACAGCAACTTTGTGCCTAATAGTGCCTTTCGAGTGTGTGGAGAAACACTGTAGTTGTTCTCAGAAAATCTTTCATGATAGAAGGAAGAGGGTCTAGCAGTTTTCTTACCACTGTGAACTGAGCTTGCTGTTGAGGAGAACACTGCCTAACTCTCAGTGTTTCCATGAGTAAGAACACAAGTGAATGAAAGGAGCACTTTTGGTCTTGTTAGAGAACCATTAATTTTAGCAGCAAGAGGGTCTAGCCAATTGTTTACTATTGTGAATTCAGTTAACATTCTAAAAGACTTCTGCATATCCCTTAGTGTTATCACGGTTCTAGATCATCAACTTTTTGCAAAATGACCCCTTTCAAGTGAACGGCAGAATCACTGTAGCTATTGAAAGAGACACATTAAAGTTAGAAGGAAGAAGCTCTATCACCTTGTTTAGCATTGTGCACTGAGTTGGCTTTTGAAAGGAACACTGCATAGGTCTCAGCTTTTTATGGTTGAGGAACATCAACTTTCAGCCAAATAGCCCCTTTCGAGTGACTGGAGAAACAGTCTAGTTTTAATAAAATCTATCATGTTAGAAGAAAGAGGGCCTAGCAGTTTGCTTAGCAATGTGAACTGAGTTTGCTGTATAAGGGAACCCTGCCTACCTCTCAATGTTTTCAAGAATGAGAAACATTACCTTTGTTGAAAATGGCCCAATACAACTGAAAGGAACATGCAGTGTAGCTTCTGTGAGAGAATCATTCATGTCAAAAGCAAGAGGGCCTAGAAGCTTGTTTTGCAGTTTGATTTGAGTTTCCTGTTTAAAGGAATACTGCCTACCTCTCAGTGTTTTCATGGCTGAGGAACAACTTTGTACCTAATACCCATTTCAAGTTAGTAGAGAAACACTATAGTTCTTCTAAGAAAATCTTTCATGTTAGAAGGAAGAGGGTCTAGCATCTTGCTTTGCATTGTGAACTGAGTTGGCTGTATAAGGGAATACTGCCTACCTCTCAGTGTTTTCAAGAGTGAGAAACATCACCTTTGTTCAAAAATCCCCCATGCAACTGAATAGAAGAGGCAGTGTTGCTTGTGTGAGAGAATCAACAATGTTTGAAGCAAGAGCGGCTAGCACCTTGTTTTGCAGTTTGAACTGAGTTTGCTATTTGAAGGAATACTGCCTACCTCTCAGCGTTTTCATGGGTGAGGAACATCAACTTTGTGCCTAATAGTCCCTTTGAGTGTGTGGAGAAACACTGTAGTTCTTCTAAGAAATTGTTTCATGATAGAAGGAAGAGGGTCTAGCAGTTTGGTAAGCACTGTGAACTGAGTTTGCTGTGTAAGGGAATACTGCCTACCTCTCAGTGTTTTCAAGAATGAGAAACATTACCTTTGTTGAAAATGGCCCTATACAACTGAAAGGAACATGCAGTGTAGCTTCTGTGAGAGAATCATTCACGTTAGAAGCAAAAGGGCCTAGAACCTTGTTTTGCAGTTTGATTTGAGTTTGCTGTTTAAAGGAATACTGCCTACCTCTCAGCGTTTTCATGCCTGAGGAACAGCTTTGTACCTAATACCCATTTCAAGTGAGTAGAGAAACACAATAGTTCTTCTAAGAAAATCTTTCATGTTAGAAGGAAGAGGGTCTAGCAGCTTGCTTTGCATTGTGAACTGACTTTGCTGTATAAGGGAATACTGCCTACCTCTCAGTGTTTTCAAGAGTGAGAAACATCACCTTTGTTCAAAAATCCCCCATGCAACTGAATAGAAGAGGCAGTGTTGCTTGTGTGAGAGAATCATTCACGTTAGAAGAAAAAGGGCCTAGAACCTTGTTTTGCAGTTTGATTTGAGTTTGCTGTTTAAAGGAATACTGCCTACCTCTCAGCGTTTTCATGGGTGAAGAACATCAACTTTGTACATAATACCCATTTCAAGTGAGTGGAGAAACACTGCAGTTCTTCTAAGAAAATCTCCCATGTTAGAAGGAAGAGGGTCTACTAGTTTGCTTAGAACTGTGAACTGAGTTTGCTGTATAAGGGAATACTGCCTACCTCTCAGTGTTTTCAAGAATGAGAAACATTACCTTTGTTGAAAATGGCCCTATACAACTGAAAGGAACATGCAGTGTAGCTTCTGTGAGAGAATCATTCACGTTAGAAGCAAAAGGGCCTAGAACCTTGTTTTGCAGTTTGATTTGAGTTTGCTGTTTAAAGGAATACTGCCTACCTCTCAGAGTTTTCATGGGTGAAGAACATCTACTTTGTACATAATACCCATTTCAAGTGAGTGGACTAACACTGTAGTTTTTCTAACAAAATCTTCCATGTTAGAAGGAAGAGGGTCTAGCAGCTTGCTTTGCATTGTGAACTGAGTTTGCTGTATAAAGGAATACTGCCTACCTCTCAGTGTTTTCAAGAGTGAGAAACATCACTTTTGTTCAAAAATCCCCCATGCAACTGAATAGAAGATGCAGTGTTGCTTTTGTGAGAGAATCAATAATGTTTGAAGCAAGAGCCTGTACCACCTTGTTTTGCAGTTTGAATTGAGTTTGCTGTTTCAAGGAATACTTCCTACCTCTCAGCGTTTTCATGGGTGAGGAAAATCAACTTTGTGCCTAATAGTCTCTTTGAGTGTGTGGAGAAGCACTGTAGTTCTTCTAAGAAATTGTTTCATGGTAGAAGGAAGAGGGTCTAGCAGTTTGGTTAGCACTGTGAACTGAGTTTGCTGTGTAAGGGAATACTGCCTACCTCTCAGTGTTTTCAACAATGAGAAACATTACCTTTATTGAAAATGGCCCTATACAACTGAAAGGAACATGCAGTGTAGCTTCTGTGAGAGAATCATTCACGTTAGAAGCAAAAGGGCCTAGAACCTTGTTTTGCAGTTTGATTTGAGTTTGCTGTTTAAAGGAATACTGCCTACCTCTCAGAGTTTTCATGGGTGAAGAACATCAACTTTGTACATAAAACCCATTTCAAGTGAGTGGAGAAACACTGTAGTTCTTCTAAGAAAATCTTCCATGTTAGAAGGAAGAGGGTCTAGCAGCTTGCTTAGCATTGTGAACTGAGTTTGCTGTATAAGGGAATACTGCCTACCTCTCAGTGTTTTCAAGAATGAGAAACATTACCTTTGTTGAAAATGGCCCTATAGAACTGAAAGGAACATGCAGTGTAGCTTCTGTGAGAGAATCATTCACGTTAGAAGCAAAAGGGCCTAGAACCTTGTTTTGCAGTTTGATTTGAGTTTGCTGTTTAAAGGAATACTGCCTACCTCTCAGCGTTTTCATGGGTGAAGAACATCAACTTTGTACATAATACCCATTTCAAGTGAGTGGAGAAACACTGTAGTTCGTCTAAGAAAATCTTCCATGTTAGAAGGAAGAGGGTCTAGCAGTTTGCTTAGCACTGTGAACTGAGTTTGCTGTATAAGGAATATTGCCTACCTCGCAGTGATTTCAAGAGTGAGAAACATCACCTTTGTTCAAAATCCCCCACAAAACTGAATAGAAGATGCAGTGTAGCTTGTGTGAATGAATCAATAATGTTTGAAGCAAGAGCGGCTAGCACCTTGTTTTGCAGTTTGAATTGAGTTTGCTGTTTGAAGGAATACTGCCTAGCTCTCAGGGTTTTCATGGGTTAGGAACAGCAACTTTGTGCCTAATAGTGCCTTTCGAGTGTGTGGAGAAACACTGTAGTTGTTCTAAGAAAATCTTTCATGATAGAAGGAAGAGGGTCTAGCAGTTTTCTTACCACTGTGAACGGAGCTTGCTGTTGAGGAGAACACTGCCTAACTCTCAGTGTTTCCATGAGTAAGAACACAAGTGAATGAAAGGAGCACTTTTGGTCTTGTTAGAGAACCATTAATTTTAGCAGCAAGAGGGTCTAGCCAATTGTTTACTATTGTGAATTCACTTTCATGGGTGAGGAATTTTAACTTTGTACCTAATAGCCCCTTTCAAGGGAGTGGAGAAACACTGTAAAGTTCTGCTAAGAAAATCTTCCATGTTAGAAGGAAGATGGTCTAGCAGCTTGCTTAGCATTGTGAACTGAGTTTGCTGTATAAGGGAATACTGTCTACCTCCCAGTGTTTTCAAGAGTGAGAAACATCACCTTTGTTCAAAAATCCCCCAAACAACTGAATAGAAGATGCAGTGTTGCTTGTGTGAGAGAACCAATAATGTTTGAAGCAAGAGCGGCTAGCACCTTGTTTTGCAGTTTGAATTGAGTTTGCTGTTTGAAGGAATATTGCCTACCTCTCAGCGTTTTCATAGGTGAGGAACATCAACTTTGTGCCTAATAGTCCCTTTGAGTGTGTGGAGAAACACTGTAGTTCTTCTAACAAAATGTTTCATGATAGAAGGAAGAGGGTCTAGCAGTTTGGTTAGCACTGTGAACTGAGTTTGCTGTGTAAGGGAATACTGCCTACCTCTCAGTGTTTTCAAGAATGAGAAACATTACCTTTGTTGAAAATGGCCCTATACAACTGAAAGGAACATGCAGTGTAGCTTCTGTGAGAGAATCATTCACGTTAGAAGCAAAAGGGCCTAGAACCTTGTTTTGCAGTTTGATTTGAGTTTGCTGTTTAAAGGAATACTGCCTACCTCTCAGAGTTTTCATGGGTGAAGAACATCAACTTTGTACATAATACCCATTTCAAGTGAGTGGAGAAACACTGTAGTTCTTCTAAAAAAATCTTCCATGTTATAAGGAAGAGGGTCTAGCATCTTGCTTTGCATTGTGAACTGAGTTTGCTGTATAAGGGAATACTGCCTACCTCTCAGTGTTTTCAAGAGTGAGAAACATCACCTTTGTTCAAAAATCCCACATGCAACTGAATAGAAGAGGCAGTGTTGCTTGTGTGAGAGAATCAACAATGTTTGAAGCAAGAGAGGCTAGCACCTTGTTTTGCAGTTTGAATTGAGTTTGCTATTTGAAGGAATACTGCCTACCTCTCAGAGTTTTCATGGGTGAGGAACATAAAGTTTGTGCCTAATAGTCCCTTTGAGTTTGTGGAGAAACACTGTAGTTCTTCTAAGAAATTGTTTCATGATAGAAGGAAGAGGGTCTAGCAGTTAGGTTAGCACTGTGAACTGAGTTTGCTGTGTAAGGGAATACTGCCTACCTCGCAGTGATTTCAAGAGTGAGAAACATCACCTTTGTTCATAATCCCCCACAAAACTGAATAGAAGATGCAGTGTAGCTTGTGTGAGAGAATCAATAATGTTTGAAGCAAGAGCGGCTAGCACCTCATTTTGCAGTTTGAATTGAGTTTGCTGTTTGAAGGAATACTGCCTAGCTCTCAGGGTTTTCATGGGTGAGGAACAGCAACTTTGTGCCTAATAGTGCCTTTCGAGTGTGTGGAGAAACACTGTAGTTGTTCTAAGAAAATCTTTCATGATAGAAGGAAGAGGGTCTAGCAGTTTTCTTACCACTGTGAACTGAGGTTGCTGTTGAGGAGAACACTGCCTAACTCTCTGTGTTTCCATGATTAAGAACACAAGTGAATGAAAGGAGCACTTTTGGTCTTGTTAGAGAACCATTAATTTTAGCAGCAAGAGGGTCTAGCCAATTGTTTACTATTGTGAATTCACTTAACATTCTAAAAGACTTCTGCATATCCCTTAGTGTTATCACGGTTCTAGATCATCAACTTTTTGCAAAATGACCCCTTTCAAGTGAACGGCAGAATCACTGTAGCTATTGAAAGAGACACATTAAAGTTAGAAGGAAGAAGCTCTATCACCTTGTTTAGCATTGTGCACTGAGTTGGCTTTTGAAAGGAACACTGCATAGGTCTCAGCTTTTTCATGGTTGAGGAACATCAACTTTCAGCCAAATAGCCCCTTTCGAGTGACTGGAGAAACAGTCTAGTTTTAATAAAATCTATCATGTTAGAAGGAAGAGGGCCTAGCAGTTTGCTTAGCACTGTGAACTGAGTTTGCTGTATAAGGGAATACTGCCTACCTCTCAATGTTTTCAAGAATGAGAAACATTACCTTTGTTGAAAATGGCCCAATACAACTGAAAGGAAGATGCAGTGTAGCTTCTGTGAGAGAATCATTCACGTCAAAAGCAAGAGGGCCTAGAACCTTGTTTTGCCGTTTGATTTGAGTTTCCTGTTTAAAGGAATACTGCCTACCTCTCAGTGTTTTCATGGCTGAGGAACAACTTTGTACCTAATACCCATTTCAAGTGAGTAGAGAAACACTATAGATCTTCTAAGAAAATCTTTCATGTTAGAAGGAAGAGGGTCTAGCATCTTGCTTTGCATTGTGAACTGAGTTTGCTGTATAAAGGAATACTGCCTACCTCTCAGTGTTTTCAAGAGTGAGAAACATCACTTTTGTTCAAAAATCCCCCATGCAACTGAATAGAAGATGCAGTGTTGCTTTTGTGAGAGAATCAATAATGTTTGAAGCAAGAGCCTCTACCACCTTGTTTTGCAGTTTGAATTGAGTTTGCTGTTTCAAGGAATACTTCCTACCTCTCAGAGTTTTCATGGGTGAGGAACATCAACTTTGTGCCTAATAGTCCCTTTGAGTGTGTGGAGAAGCACTGTAGTTCTTCTAAGAAATTGTTTCATGGTAGAAGGAAGAGGGTCTAGCAGTTTGGTTAGCACTGTGAACTGAGTTTGCTGTGTAAGGGAATACTGCCTACCTCTCAGTGTTTTCAAGAATGAGAAACATTACCTTTGTTGAAAATGGCCCTATAGAACTGAAAGGAACATGCAGTGTAGCTTCTGTGAGAGAATCATTCACGTTAGAAGCAAAAGGGCCTAGAACCTTGTTTTGCAGTTTGATTTGAGTTTGCTGTTTAAAGGAATACTGCCTACCTCTCAGCGTTTTCATGGGTGAAGAACATCAACTTTGTACATAATACCCATTTCAAGTGAGTGGAGAAACACTGTAGTTCTTCTAAGAAAATCTTCCATGTTAGAAGGAAGAGGGTCTAGCAGCTTGCTTAGCACTGTGAACTGAGTTTGCTGTATAAGGAATATTGCCTACCTCGCAGTGATTTCAAGAGTGAGAAACATCACCTTTGTTCAAAATCCCCCACAAAACTGAGTAGAAGATGCAGTGTAGCTTGTGTGAATGAATCAATAATGTTTGAAGCAAGAGCCGCTAGCACCTTGTTTTGCAGTTTGAATTGAGTTTGCTGTTTGAAGGAATACTGCCTAGCTCTCAGGGTTTTCATGGGTGAGGAACAGCAACTTTGTGCCTAATAGTGCCTTTCGAGTGTGTGAAGAAACACTGTAGTTGTTCTAAGAAAATCTTTCATGATAGAAGGAAGAGGGTCTAGCAGTTTTCTTACCACTGTGAACGGAGCTTGCTGTTGAGGAGAACACTGCCTAACTCTCAGTGTTTCCATGAGTAAGAACACAAGTGAATGAAAGGAGCACTTTTGGTCTTGTTAGAGAACCATTAATTTTAGCAGCAAGAGGGTCTAGCCAATTGTTTACTGTTGTGAATACACTTAACATACTAAAAGACTTCTGCATATCCCTTAGTGTTATCACGGTTCTAGATCATCAACTTTTTGCAAAATGACCCCTTTCAAGTGAACGGCAGAATCACTGTAGCTATTGAAAGAGACACATTAAAGTTAGAAGGAAGAAGCTCTATCAAATTGTTTAGCATTGTGCACTGAGTTGGCTTTTGAAAGGAACACTGCAGAGGTCTCAGCTTTTTCATGGTTGAGGAACATCAACTTTCAGCCAAATAGCCCCTTTCGAGTGACTGGAGAAACAGTCTAGTTTTAATAAAATCTATCATGTTAGAAGGAAGAGGGCCTAGCAGTTTGCTTAGCACTGTGAACTGAGTTTGCTGTATAAGGGAATACTGCCTACCTCTCAATGTTTTCAAGAATGAGAAACATTACCTTTGTTGAAAATGGCCCAATACAACTGAAAGGAAGATGCAGTGTAGCTTCTGTGAGAGAATCATTCATGTCAAAAGCAAGAGGGCCTAGAACCTTGTTTTGCAGTTTGATTTGAGTTTCCTGTTTAAAGGAATACTGCCTACCTCTCAGTGTTTTCATGGCTGAGGAACAACTTTGTACCTAATACCCATTTCAAGTGAGTAGAGAAACACTATAGATCTTCTAAGAAAATCTTTCATGTTAGAAGGAAGAGGGTCTAGCATCTTGCTTTGCATTGTGAACTGAGTTTGCTGTATAAAGGAATACTGCCTACCTCTCAGTGTTTTCAAGAGAGAGAAACATCACCTTTGTTCAAAAATCCCCCATGCAACTGAATAGAAGAGGCAGTGTTGCTTGTGTGAGAGAATCAATAATGTTTGAAGCAAGAGCGGCTAGCACCTTGTTTTGCAGTTTGAATTGAGTTTGCTATTTGAAGGAATACTGCCTACCTCTCAGCGTTTTCATGGGTGAAGAACATCAACTTTGTGCCTAATAGTCCCTTTGAGTGTGTGGAGAAGCACTGTAGTTCTTCTAAGAAATTGTTTCATGATAGAAGGAAGAGGGTCTAGCAGTTTGGTTAGCACTGTGAACTGAGTTTGCTGTGTAAGGGAATACTGCCTACCTCTCAGTGTTTTCAAGAATGAGAAACATTACCTTTGTTGAAAATGGCCCTATACAACTGAAAGGAACATGCAGTGTGGCTTCTGTGAGAGAATCATTCACGTTAGAAGCAAAAGGGCCTAGAACTTTGTTTTGCAGTTTGATTTGAGTTTGCTGTTTAAAGGAATACTGCCTACCTCTCAGAGTTTTCATGGGTGAAGAACATCAACTTTGTACATAAAACCCATTTCAAGTGAGTGGAGAAACACTGTAGTTCTTCTAAGAAAATCTTCCATGTTAGAAGGAAGAGGGTCTAGCAGTTTGCTTAGCACTGTGAACTGAGTTTGCTGTATAAGGGAATATTGCCTACCTCGCAGTGATTTCAAGAGTGAGAAACATCACCTTTGTTCAAAATCCCCCACAAAACTGAATAGAAGATGCAGTGTAGCTTGTGTGAATGAATCAATAATGTTTGAAGCAAGAGCGGCTAGCACCTTGTTTTGCAGTTTGAATTGAGTTTGCTGTTTGAAGGAATACTGCCTAGCTCTCAGGGTTTTCATGGGTGAGGAACAGCAACTTTGTGCCTAATAGTGCCTTTCGAGTGTGTGGAGAAACACTGTAGTTGTTCTAAGAAAATCTTTCATGATAGAAGGAAGAGGGTCTAGCAGTTTTCTTACCACTGTGAACTGAGCTTGCTGTTGAGGAGAACACTGCCTAACTCTCAGTGTTTCCATGAGTAAGAACACAAGTGAATGAAAGGAGCACTTTTGGTCTTGTTAGAGAACCATTAATTTTAGCAGCAAGAGGGTCTAGCCAATTGTTTACTATTGTGAATTCACTTAACATTCTAAAAGACTTCTGCATATCCCTTAGTGTTATCACGGTTCTAGATCATCAACTTTTTGCAAAATGACCCCTTTCAAGTGAATGGCAGAATCACTGTAGCTATTGAAAGAGACACATTAAAGTTAGAAGGAAGAAGCTCTATCACCTTGTTTAGCATTGTGCACTGAGTTGGCTTTTGAAAGGAATGCTGCATAGGTCTCAGCTTTTTCATGGTTGAGGAACATCAACTTTCAGCCAAATAGCCCCTTTCGAGTGACTGGAGAAACAGTCTAGTTTTAATAAAATCTATCATGTTAGAAGGAAGAGGGCCTAGCAGTTTGCTTAGCACTGTGAACTGAGTTTGCTGTATAAGGGAATACTGCCTACCTCTCAATGTTTTCAAGAATGAGAAACAGTACCTTTGTTGAAAATGGCCCAATACAACTGAAAGGAAGATGCAGTGTAGCTTCTGTGAGAGAATTATTCATATCAAAAGCAAGAGGACCTAGAACCTTGTTTTGCAGTTTGATTTGAGTTTCCTGTTTAAAGGAATACTGCCTACCTCTCAGTGTTTTCATGGCTGAGGAACAACTTTGTACCTAATACCCATTTCAAGTGAGTAGAGAAACACTATAGTTCTTCTAAGAAAATCTTTCATGTTAGAAGGAAGAGGGTCTAGCATCTTGCTTTGCATTGTGAACTGAGTTTGCTGTATAAGGGAATACTGCCTACCTCTCAGTGTTTTCAAGAGAGAGAAACATCACCTTTGTTCAAAAATCCCCCATGCAACTGAATAGAAGAGGCAGTGTTGCTTGTGTGAGAGAATCAATAATGTTTGAAGCAAGAGCGGCTAGCACCTTGTTTTGCAGTTTGAATTGAGTTTGCTATTTGAAGGAATACTGCCTACCTCTCAGCGTTTTCATGGGTGAAGAACATCAACTTTGTGCCTAATAGTCCCTTTGAGTGTGTGGAGAAGCACTGTAGTTCTTCTAAGAAATTGTTTCATGATAGAAGGAAGAGGGTCTAGCAGTTTGGTTAGCACTGTGAACTGAGTTTGCTGTGTAAGGGAATACTGCCTACCTCTCAGTGTTTTCAAGAATGAGAAACATTACCTTTGTTGAAAATGGCCCTATACAACTGAAAGGAACATGCAGTGTGGCTTCTGTGAGAGAATCATTCACGTTAGAAGCAAAAGGGCCTAGAACCTTGTTTTGCAGTTTGATTTGAGTTTGCTGTTTAAAGGAATACTGCCTACCTCTCAGAGTTTTCATGGGTGAAGAACATCAACTTTGTACATAAAACCCATTTCAAGTGAGTGGAGAAACACTGTAGTTCTTCTAAGAAAATCTTCCATGTTAGAAGGAAGAGGGTCTAGCAGTTTGCTTAGCACTGTGAACTGAGTTTGCTGTATAAGGGAATATTGCCTACCTCGCAGTGATTTCAAGAGTGAGAAACATCACCTTTGTTCAAAATCCCCCACAAAACTGAATAGAAGATGCAGTGTAGCTTGTGTGAATGAATCAATAATGTTTGAAGCAAGAGCGGCTAGCACCTTGTTTTGCAGTTTGAATTGAGTTTGCTGTTTGAAGGAATACTGCCTAGCTCTCAGGGTTTTCATGGGTGAGGAACAGCAACTTTGTGCCTAATAGTGCCTTTCGAGTGTGTGGAGAAACACTGTAGTTGTTCTAAGAAAATCTTTCATGATAGAAGGAAGAGGGTCTAGCAGTTTTCTTACCACTGTGAACTGAGCTTGCTGTTGAGGAGAACACTGCCTAACTCTCAGTGTTTCCATGAGTAAGAACACAAGTGAATGAAAGGAGCACTTTTGGTCTTGTTAGAGAACCATTAATTTTAGCAGCAAGAGGGTCTAGCCAATTGTTTACTATTGTGAATTCACTTAACATTCTAAAAGACTTCTGCATATCCCTTAGTGTTATCACGGTTCTAGATCATCAACTTTTTGCAAAATGACCCCTTTCAAGTGAATGGCAGAATCACTGTAGCTATTGAAAGAGACACATTAAAGTTAGAAGGAAGAAGCTCTATCACCTTGTTTAGCATTGTGCACTGAGTTGGCTTTTGAAAGGAATGCTGCATAGGTCTCAGCTTTTTCATGGTTGAGGAACATCAATTTTCAGCCAAATAGCCCCTTTCGAGTGACTGGAGAAACAGTCTAGTTTTAATAAAATCTATCATGTTAGAAGGAAGAGGGCCTAGCAGTTTGCTTAGCACTGTGAACTGAGTTTGCTGTATAAGGGAATACTGCCTACCTCTCAATGTTTTCAAGAATGAGAAACAGTACCTTTGTTGAAAATGGCCCAATACAACTGAAAGGAAGATGCAGTGTAGCTTCTGTGAGAGAATTATTCATGTCAAAAGCAAGAGGACCTAGAACCTTGTTTTGCAGTTTGATTTGAGTTTCCTGTTTAAAGGAATACTGCCTACCTCTCAGTGTTTTCATGGCTGAGGAACAACTTTGTACCTAATACCCATTTCAAGTGAGTAGAGAAACACTATAGTTCTTCTAAGAAAATCTTTCATGTTAGAAGGAAGAGGGTCTAGCATCTTGCTTTGCATTGTGAACTGAGTTTGCTGTATAAGGGAATACTGCCTACCTCTCAGTGTTTTCAAGAGTGAGAAACATCACCTTTGTTCAAAAATCCCCCATGCAACTGAATAGAAGAGGCAGTGTTGCTTGTGTGAGAGAATCAATAATGTTTGAAGCAAGAGCGGCTAGCACCTTGTTTTGCAGTTTGAATTGAGTTTGCTATTTGAAGGAATACTGCCTACCTCTCAGCGTTTTCATGGGTGAGGAACATCAACTTTGTGCCTAATAGTCCCTTTGAGTGTGTGGAGCAACACTGTAGTTCTTCTAAGAAATTGTTTCATGATAGAAGGAAGAGGGTCTAGCAGTTTGGTTAGCACTGTGAACTGAGTTTGCTGTGTAAGGGAATACTGCCTACCTCTCAGTGTTTTCAAGAATGAGAAACATTACCTTTGTTGAAAATGGCCCTATACAACTGAAAGGAACATGCAGTGTAGCTTCTGTGAGAGAATCATTCACGTTAGAAGCAAAAGGGCCTAGAACCTTGTTTTGCAGTTTGATTTGAGTTTGCTGTTTAAAGGAATACTGCCTACCTCTCAGAGTTTTCATGGGTGAAGAACATCAACTTTGTACATAATACCCATTTCAAGTGAGTGGAGAAACACTGTAGTTCTTCTAAGAAAATCTTCCATGTTAGAAGGAAGAGGGTCTAGCAGTTTGCTTAGCATTGTGAACTGAGTTTGCTGTATAAGGGAATACTGCCTACCTCTCAGTGTTTTCAAGAATGAGAAACATTACCTTTGTTGAAAATGGCCCTATAGAACTGAAAGGAACATGCAGTGTAGCTTCTGTGAGAGAATCATTCACGTTAGAAGCAAAAGGGCCTAGAACCTTGTTTTGCAGTTTGATTTGAGTTTGCTGTTTAAAGGAATACTGCCTACCTCTCAGCGTTTTCATGGGTGAAGAACATCAACTTTGTACATAATACCCATTTCAAGTGAGTGGAGAAACACTGTAGTTCTTCTAAGAAAATCTTCCATGTTAGAAGGAAGAGGGTCTAGCAGTTTGCTTAGCACTGTGAACTGAGTTTGCTGTATAAGGGAATATTGCCTACCTCGCAGTGATTTCAAGAGTGAGAAACATCACCTTTGTTCAAAATCCCCCACAAAACTGAATAGAAGATGCAGTGTAGCTTGTGTGAATGAATCAATAATGTTTGAAGCAAGAGCGGCTAGCACCTTGTTTTGCAGTTTGAATTGAGTTTGCTGTTTGAAGGAATACTGCCTAGCTCTCAGGGTTTTCATGGGTGAGGAACAGCAACTTTGTGCCTAATAGTGCCTTTCGAGTGTGTGGAGAAACACTGTAGTTGTTCTAAGAAAATCTTTCATGATAGAAGGAAGAGGGTCTAGCAGTTTTCTTACCACTGTGAACTGAGCTTGCTGTTGAGGAGAACACTGCCTAACTCTCAGTGTTTCCATGAGTAAGAACACAAGTGAATGAAAGGAGCACTTTTGGTCTTGTTAGAGAACCATTAATTTTAGCAGCAAGAGGGTCTAGCCAATTGTTTACTATTGTGAATTCACTTAACATTCTAAAAGACTTCTGCATATCCCTTAGTGTTATCACGGTTCTAGATCATCAACTTTTTGCAAAATGACCCCTTTCAAGTGAATGGCAGAATCACTGTAGCTATTAAAAGAGACACATTAAAGTTAGAAGGAAGAAGCTCTATCACCTTGTTTAGCATTGTGCACTGGGTTGGCTTTTGAAAGGAATGCTGCATAGGTCTCAGCTTTTTCATGGTTGAGGAACATCAACTTTCAGCCAAATAGCCCCTTTCGAGTGACTGGAGAAACAGTCTAGTTTTAATAAAATCTATCATGTTAGAAGGAAGAGGGCCTAGCAGTTTGCTTAGCACTGTGAACTGAGTTTGCTGTATAAGGGAATACTGCCTACCTCTCAATGTTTTCAAGAATGAGAAACATTACCTTTGTTGAAAATGGCCCAATACAACTGAAAGGAAGATGCAGTGTAGCTTCTGTGAGAGAATTATTCATGTCAAAAGCAAGAGGTCCTAGAACCTTGTTTTGCAGTTTGATTTGAGTTTCCTGTTTAAAGGAATACTGCCTACCTCTCAGTGTTTTCATGGCTGAGGAACAACTTTGTACCTAATACCCATTTCAAGTGAGTAGAGAAACACTATAGTTCTTCTAAGAAAATCTTTCATGTTAGAAGGAAGAGGGTCTAGCATCTTGCTTTGCATTGTGAACTGAGTTTGCTGTATAAGGGAATACTGCCTACCTCTCAGTGTTTTCAAGAGTGAGAAACATCACCTTTGTTCAAAAATCCCCCATGCAACTGAATAGAAGAGGCAGTGTTGCTTGTGTGAGAGAATCAATAATGTTTGAAGCAAGAGCGGCTAGCACCTTGTTTTGCAGTTTGAATTGAGTTTGCTATTTGAAGGAATACTGCCTACCTCTCAGCGTTTTCATGGGTGAGGAACATCAACTTTGTGCCTAATAGTCCCTTTGAGTGTGTGGAGAAACACTCTAGTTCTTCTAAGAAATTGTTTCATGATAGAAGGAAGAGGTTCTAGCAGTTTGGATAGCACTGTGAACTGAGTTTGCTGTGTATGGGAATACTGCCTACCTCTCAGTGTTTTCAAGAATGAGAAACATTACCTTTGTTGAAAATGGCCCTATACAACTGAAAGGAACATGCAGTGTAGCTTCTGTGAGAGAATCATTCACGTTAGAAGCAAAAGGGCCTAGAACCTTGTTTTGCAGTTTGATTTGAGTTTGCTGTTTAAAGGAATACTGCCTACCTCTCAGAGTTTTCATGGGTGAAGAACATCAACTTTGTACATAATACCCATTTCAAGTGAGTGGAGAAACACTGTAGTTCTTCTAAGAAAATCTTCCATGTTAGAAGGAAGAGGGTCTAGCAGTTTGCTTAGCACTGTGAACTGAGTTTGCTGTATAAGGGAATATTGCCTACCTCGCAGTGAATTCAAGGGTGAGAAAGATCACCTTTGTTCAAAATCCCCCAAAAACTGAATAGAAGATGCAGTGCAGCTTGTGTGAGAGAATCAATAATGTTTGAAGCAAGAGCGGCTAGCACCTTGTTTTTCAGTTTGAATTGAGTTTGCTGTTTGAAGGAATACTGCCTAGCTCTCAGGGTTTTCATGGGTGAGGAACAGCAACTTTGTGCCTAATAGTGCCTTTCGAGTGTGTGGAGAAACACTGTAGTTGTTCTAAGAAAATCTTTCATGATAGAACGAAGAGGGTCTAGCAGTTTTCTTACCACTGTGAACTGAGGTTGCTGTTGAGGAGAACACTGCCTAACTCTCAGTGTTTCCATGATTAAGAACACAAGTGAATGAAAGGAGCACTTTTGGTCTTGTTAGAGAACCATTAATTTTAGCAGCAAGAGGGTCTAGCCAATTGTTTACTATTGTGAATTCACTTAACATACTAAAAGACTTCTGCATATCCCTTAGTGTTATCACGGTTCTAGATCATCAACTTTTTGCAAAATGACCCCTTTCAAGTGAACGGCAGAATCACTGTAGCTATTGAAAGAGACACATTAAAGTTAGAAGGAAGAAGCTCTATCACCTCGTTTAGCATTATGCACTGAGTTGGCTTTTGAAAGGAATGCTGCATAGGTATCAGCTTTTTCATGGTTGAGGAACATCAACTTTCAGCCAAATAGCCCCTTTCGAGTGACTGGAGAAACAGTCTAGTTTTAATAAAATCTATCATGTTAGAAGGAAGAGGGCCTAGCAGTTTGCTTAGCACTGTGAACTGAGTTTGCTGTATAAGGGAATACTGCCTACCTCTCAATGTTTTCAAGAATGAGAAACAGTACCTGTGTTGAAAATGGCCCAATACAACTGAAAGGAAGATGCAGTGTAGCTTTTGTGAGAGAATTATTCATGTCAAAAGCAAGAGGGCCTAGAACCTTGTTTTGCAGTTTGATTTCAGTTTCCTGTTTAAAGGAATACTGCCGACCTCTCAGTGTTTTCATGGCTGAGGAACAACTTTGTACCTAATACCCATTTCAAGTGAGTAGAGAAACACTATAGTACTTCTAAGAAAATCTTTCATGTTAGAAGGAAGAGGGTCTAGCATCTTGCTTTGCATTGTGAACTGAGTTTGCTGTATAAGGGAATACTGCCTACCTCTCAGTGTTTTCAAGAGTGAGAAACATCACCTTTGTTCAAAAATCCCCCATGCAACTGAATAGAAGAGGCAGTGTTGCTTGTGTGAGAGAATCAATAATGTTTGAAGCAAGAGCGGCTAGCACCTTGTTTTGCAGTTTGAATTGAGTTTGCTATTTGAAGGAATACTGCCTACCTCTCAGCGTTTTCATGGGTGAGGAACATCAACTTTGTGCCTAATAGTCCCTTTGAGTGTGTGGAGAAACACTCTAGTTCTTCTAAGAAATTGTTTCATGATAGAAGGAAGAGGTTCTAGCAGTTTGGTTAGCACTGTGAACTGAGTTTGCTGTGTAAGGGAATACTGCCTACCTCTCAGTGTTTTCAAGAATGAGAAACATTACCTTTGTTGAAAATGGCCCTATACAACTGAAAGGAACATGCAGTGTAGCTTCTGTGAGAGAATCATTCACGTTAGAAGCAAAAGGGCCTAGAACCTTGTTTTGCAGTTTGATTTGAGTTTGCTATTTGAAGGAATACTGCCTACCTCTCAGCGTTTTCATGGGTGAAGAACATCAACTTTGTGCCTAATAGTCCCTTTGAGTGTGTGGAGAAGCACTGTAGTTCTTCTAAGAAATTGTTTCATGATAGAAGGAAGAGGGTCTAGCAGTTTGGTTAGCACTGTGAACTGAGTTTGCTGTATAAGGGAATATTGCCTACCTCGCAGTGATTTCAAGAGTGAGAAACATCACCTTTGTTCAAAATCCCCCACAAAACTGAATAGAAGATGCAGTGGAGCTTGTGTGAATGAATCAATAATGTTTGAAGCAAGAGCGGCTAGCACCGTGTTTTGCAGTTTGAATTGAGTTTGCTGTTTGAAGGAATACTGCCTAGCTCTCAGGGTTTTCATGGGTGGGGAACAGCAACTTTGTGCCTAATAGTGCCTTTCGAGTGTGTGGAGAAACACTGTAGTTGTTCTAAGAAAATCTTTCATGATAGAAGGAAGAGGGTCTAGCAGTTTGGTTAGCACTGTAAACTGAGTTTGCTGTGTAAGGGAATACGGCCTACCTCTCAGTGTTTTCAAGAATGAGAAACATTACCTTTGTTGAAAATGGCCCTATACAACTGAAAGGAACAGGCAGTGTAGCTTCTGTGAGAGAATCATTCACGTTAGAAGCAAAAGGGCCTAGAACCTTGTTTTGCAGTTTGATTTGAGTTTGCTGTTTAAAGGAATACTGCCTACCTCTCAGCGTTTTCATGGGTGAAGAACATCAACTTTGTACATAATACCCATTTCAAGTGAGTGGAGAAACACTGTAGTTCTTCTAAGAAAATCTTCCATGTTAGAAGGAAGAGGGTCTTGCAGTTTGCTTAGCACTGTGAACTGAGTTTGCTGTATAAGGGAATATTGCCTACCTCGCAGTGATTTCAAGAGTGAGAAACATCACTTTTGTTCAAAATCCCCCTCAAAACTGAATAGAAGATGCAGTGTAGCTTGTGTGAGAGAATCAATAATGTTTGAAGCAAGAGCGGCTAGCACCTTGTTTTGCAGTTTGAATTGAGTTTGCTGTTTAAAGGAATACTGCCTAGCTCTCAGGGTTTTCATGGGTGAGGAACAGCAACTTTGTGCCTAATAGTGCCTTTCGAGTGTGTGGAGAAACACTGTAGTTGTTCTCAGAAAATCTTTCATGATAGAAGGAAGAGGGTCTAGCAGTTTTCTTACCACTGTGAACTGAGCTTGCTGTTGAGGAGAACACTGCCTAACTCTCAGTGTTTCCATGAGTAAGAACACAAGTGAATGAAAGGAGCACTTTTGGTCTTGTTAGAGAACCATTAATTTTAGCAGCAAGAGGGTCTAGCCAATTGTTTACTATTGTGAATTCAGTTAACATTCTAAAAGACTTCTGCATATCCCTTAGTGTTATCACGGTTCTAGATCATCAACTTTTTGCAAAATGACCCCTTTCAAGTGAACGGCAGAATCACTGTAGCTATTGAAAGAGACACATTAAAGTTAGAAGGAAGAAGCTCTATCACCTTGTTTAGCATTGTGCACTGAGTTGGCTTTTGAAAGGAACACTGCATAGGTCTCAGCTTTTTATGGTTGAGGAACATCAACTTTCAGCCAAATAGCCCCTTTCGAGTGACTGGAGAAACAGTCTAGTTTTAATAAAATCTATCATGTTAGAAGAAAGAGGGCCTAGCAGTTTGCTTAGCAATGTGAACTGAGTTTGCTGTATAAGGGAACCCTGCCTACCTCTCAATGTTTTCAAGAATGAGAAACATTACCTTTGTTGAAAATGGCCCAATACAACTGAAAGGAACATGCAGTGTAGCTTCTGTGAGAGAATCATTCATGTCAAAAGCAAGAGGGCCTAGAAGCTTGTTTTGCAGTTTGATTTGAGTTTCCTGTTTAAAGGAATACTGCCTACCTCTCAGTGTTTTCATGGCTGAGGAACAACTTTGTACCTAATACCCATTTCAAGTTAGTAGAGAAACACTATAGTTCTTCTAAGAAAATCTTTCATGTTAGAAGGAAGAGGGTCTAGCATCTTGCTTTGCATTGTGAACTGAGTTGGCTGTATAAGGGAATACTGCCTACCTCTCAGTGTTTTCAAGAGTGAGAAACATCACCTTTGTTCAAAAATCCCCCATGCAACTGAATAGAAGAGGCAGTGTTGCTTGTGTGAGAGAATCAACAATGTTTGAAGCAAGAGCGGCTAGCACCTTGTTTTGCAGTTTGAACTGAGTTTGCTATTTGAAGGAATACTGCCTACCTCTCAGCGTTTTCATGGGTGAGGAACATCAACTTTGTGCCTAATAGTCCCTTTGAGTGTGTGGAGAAACACTGTAGTTCTTCTAAGAAATTGTTTCATGATAGAAGGAAGAGGGTCTAGCAGTTTGGTAAGCACTGTGAACTGAGTTTGCTGTGTAAGGGAATACTGCCTACCTCTCAGTGTTTTCAAGAATGAGAAACATTACCTTTGTTGAAAATGGCCCTATACAACTGAAAGGAACATGCAGTGTAGCTTCTGTGAGAGAATCATTCACGTTAGAAGCAAAAGGGCCTAGAACCTTGTTTTGCAGTTTGATTTGAGTTTGCTGTTTAAAGGAATACTGCCTACCTCTCAGCGTTTTCATGCCTGAGGAACAGCTTTGTACCTAATACCCATTTCAAGTGAGTAGAGAAACACAATAGTTCTTCTAAGAAAATCTTTCATGTTAGAAGGAAGAGGGTCTAGCAGCTTGCTTTGCATTGTGAACTGACTTTGCTGTATAAGGGAATACTGCCTACCTCTCAGTGTTTTCAAGAGTGAGAAACATCACCTTTGTTCAAAAATCCCCCATGCAACTGAATAGAAGAGGCAGTGTTGCTTGTGTGAGAGAATCATTCACGTTAGAAGAAAAAGGGCCTAGAACCTTGTTTTGCAGTTTGATTTGAGTTTGCTGTTTAAAGGAATACTGCCTACCTCTCAGCGTTTTCATGGGTGAAGAACATCAACTTTGTACATAATACCCATTTCAAGTGAGTGGAGAAACACTGCAGTTCTTCTAAGAAAATCTCCCATGTTAGAAGGAAGAGGGTCTACTAGTTTGCTTAGAACTGTGAACTGAGTTTGCTGTATAAGGGAATACTGCCTACCTCTCAGTGTTTTCAAGAATGAGAAACATTACCTTTGTTGAAAATGGCCCTATACAACTGAAAGGAACATGCAGTGTAGCTTCTGTGAGAGAATCATTCACGTTAGAAGCAAAAGGGCCTAGAACCTTGTTTTGCAGTTTGATTTGAGTTTGCTGTTTAAAGGAATACTGCCTACCTCTCAGAGTTTTCATGGGTGAAGAACATCTACTTTGTACATAATACCCATTTCAAGTGAGTGGACTAACACTGTAGTTTTTCTAACAAAATCTTCCATGTTAGAAGGAAGAGGGTCTAGCAGCTTGCTTTGCATTGTGAACTGAGTTTGCTGTATAAAGGAATACTGCCTACCTCTCAGTGTTTTCAAGAGTGAGAAACATCACTTTTGTTCAAAAATCCCCCATGCAACTGAATAGAAGATGCAGTGTTGCTTTTGTGAGAGAATCAATAATGTTTGAAGCAAGAGCCTCTACCACCTTGTTTTGCAGTTTGAATTGAGTTTGCTGTTTCAAGGAATACTTCCTACCTCTCAGCGTTTTCATGGGTGAGGAAAATCAACTTTGTGCCTAATAGTCCCTTTGAGTGTGTGGAGAAGCACTGTAGTTCTTCTAAGAAATTGTTTCATGGTAGAAGGAAGAGGGTCTAGCAGTTTGGTTAGCACTGTGAACTGAGTTTGCTGTGTAAGGGAATACTGCCTACCTCTCAGTGTTTTCAACAATGAGAAACATTACCTTTATTGAAAATGGCCCTATACAACTGAAAGGAACATGCAGTGTAGCTTCTGTGAGAGAATCATTCACGTTAGAAGCAAAAGGGCCTAGAACCTTGTTTTGCAGTTTGATTTGAGTTTGCTGTTTAAAGGAATACTGCCTACCTCTCAGAGTTTTCATGGGTGAAGAACATCAACTTTGTACATAAAACCCATTTGAAGTGAGTGGAGAAACACTGTAGTTCTTCTAAGAAAATCTTCCATGTTAGAAGGAAGAGGGTCTAGCAGCTTGCTTAGCATTGTGAACTGAGTTTGCTGTATAAGGGAATACTGCCTACCTCTCAGTGTTTTCAAGAATGAGAAACATTACCTTTGTTGAAAATGGCCCTATAGAACTGAAAGGAACATGCAGTGTAGCTTCTGTGAGAGAATCATTCACGTTAGAAGCAAAAGGGCCTAGAACCTTGTTTTGCAGTTTGATTTGAGTTTGCTGTTTAAAGGAATACTGCCTACCTCTCAGCGTTTTCATGGGTGAAGAACATCAACTTTGTACATAATACCCATTTCAAGTGAGTGGAGAAACACTGTAGTTCGTCTAAGAAAATCTTCCATGTTAGAAGGAAGAGGGTCTAGCAGTTTGCTTAGCACTGTGAACTGAGTTTGCTGTATAAGGAATATTGCCTACCTCGCAGTGATTTCAAGAGTGAGAAACATCACCTTTGTTCAAAATCCCCCACAAAACTGAATAGAAGATGCAGTGTAGCTTGTGTGAATGAATCAATAATGTTTGAAGCAAGAGCGGCTAGCACCTTGTTTTGCAGTTTGAATTGAGTTTGCTGTTTGAAGGAATACTGCCTAGCTCTCAGGGTTTTCATGGGTTAGGAACAGCAACTTTGTGCCTAATAGTGCCTTTCGAGTGTGTGGAGAAACACTGTAGTTGTTCTAAGAAAATCTTTCATGATAGAAGGAAGAGGGTCTAGCAGTTTTCTTACCACTGTGAACGGAGCTTGCTGTTGAGGAGAACACTGCCTAACTCTCAGTGTTTCCATGAGTAAGAACACAAGTGAATGAAAGGAGCACTTTTGGTCTTGTTTTTTTTTTTTTTTTTTTTTTTTTTTTTTTTTTTTTCATTTTTCTTTTATTATTCATATGTGCATACAAGGCTTGGTTCATTTCTCCCCCCTGCCCCCACCCCCTCCCTTACCACCCACTCCGCCCCCTCCCGCTCCCCCCTCAATACCCAGCAGAAACTATTTTGCCCTTATCTCTAATTTTGTTGTAGAGAGAGTATAAGCAATAATAGGAAGGAACAAGGGGTTTTGCTGGTTGAGATAAGGATAGCTATACAGGGCATTGACTCACATTGATTTCCTGTGTGTGGGTGTTACCTTCTAGGTTAATTCTTTTTGATCTAACCTTTTCTCTAGTTCCTGGTCCCCTTTTCCTATTGGCCTCAGTTGCTTTAAGGTATCTGCTTTAGTTTCTCTGCGTTAAGGGCAACAAATGCTAGCTAGTTTTTTAGGTGTCTTACCTATCCTCACCCCTCCCTTGTGTGCTCTCGCTTTTATCATGTGCTCATAGTCCAATCCCCTTGTTGTGTTTGCCCTTGATCTAATGTCCACATATGAGGGAGAACATACGATTTTTGGTCTTTTGAGCCAGGCTAACCTCACTCAGAATGATGTTCTCCAATTCCATCCATTTACCAGCGAATGATAACATTTCGTTCTTCTTCATGGCTGCATAGAATTCCATTGTGTATAGATACCACATTTTCTTAATCCATTCGTCAGTGCTGGGACATCTTGGCTGTTTCCATAACTTGGCTATTGTGAATAGTGCCGCAATAAACATGGATGTGCAGGTGCCTCTGGAGTAACAGTCTTTTGGGTATATCCCCAAGAGTGGTATTGCTGGATCAAATGGTAGATCGATGTCCATCTTTTTAAGTAGCCTCCAAATTTTTTTCCAGAGTGGTTGTACTAGTCTACATTCCCACCAACAGTGTAAAAGGGTTCCTTTTTCCCCGCATCCTCGCCAACACCTGTTGGTGGTGTTGCTGATGATGGCTATTCTAACAGGGGTGAGGTGGAATCTTAGTGTGGTTTTAATTTGCATTTCCTTTATTGCTAGAGATGGTGAGCATTTTTTCATGTGTTTTCTGGCCATTTGAATTTCTTCTTTTGAGAAAGTTCTGTTTAGTTCACATGCCCATTTCTTTATTGGTTCATTAGTTTTGGGAGAATTTAGTTTTTTAAGTTCCCTGTATATTCTGGTTATCAGTCCTTTGTCTGATGTATAATTGGCAAATATTTTCTCCCACTCTGTGGGTGTTCTCTTCAGTTTAGAGACCATTTCTTTTGATGAACAGAAGCTTTTTAGTTTTATGAGGTCCCATTTATCTATGCTATCTCTTAGTTGCTGTGCTGCTGGGGTTTCATTGAGAAAGTTTTTACCTATACCTACTAACTCCAGAGTATTTCCTACTCTTTCTTGTATCAACTTAAGAGTTTGGGGTCTGATATTAAGATCCTTGATCCATTTTGAGTTAATCTTGGTATAGGGTGATATCCATGGATCTAGTTTCAGTTTTTTGCAGACTGCTAACCAGTTTTCCCAGCAGTTTTTGTTGAAGAGGCTGCTATTTCTCCATCGTATATTTTTAGCTCCTTTGTCAAAGATAAGTTGCTCATAGTTGTGTGGCTTCATATCTGGATCCTCTATTCTGTTCCACTGGTCTTCATGTCTGTTTTTGTGCCAGTACCATGCTGTTTTTATTGTTATTGCTTTGTAATATAGTTTGAAGTCAGGTATTGTGATACCTCCTGCATTGTTCTTTTGACTGAGTATTGCCTTGGCTATTCGTGGCCTCTTGTGTTTCCATATAAATTTAACAGTAGATTTTTCAATCTCTTTAATAAATGTCATTGGAATTTTGATGGGAATTGCATTAAACATGTAGATTACTTTGGGGAGTATCGACATTTTTACTATGTTGATTCTACCAATCCATGAGCATGGGAGATCTCTCCACTTTCTATAGTCTTCCTCAATCTCTTTCTTCAGAAGTGTATAGTTTTCCTTGTAGAGGTCTTTCACATCTTTTGTTAGGTTTACACCTAGGTATTTGATTTTTTTTGAGGCTATTGTAAATGGAATTGTTTTCATACATTCTTTTTCCGTTTGCTCATTGTTAGTGTATAGAAATGCTAATGATTTTTCTGTGTTGATTTTATATCCTGCTACTTTGCTATAGCTATTGATGATGTCTAGAAGCTTCTGAGTAGAGTTTTTTGGGTCTTTAAGGTATAGGATCATGTCGTCTGCAAATAGGGATATTTTGACAGTTTCTTTACCTATTTGTATTCCTTTTATTCCTTCTTCTTGCCTAATTGCTCTGGCTAGGAATTCCAGTACTATGTTGAATAGGAGTGGAGATAGTGGGCATCCTTGTCTGGTTCCTGATTTTAGAGGGAACGGTTTTAATTTTTCTCCGTTAAGTATAATGCTGGCTGTAGGTTTGTCATATATAGCTTTTATAATGTTGAGGAACTTTCCTTCTATTCCTAGTTTTCTTAGAGCTTTTATCATGAAATGATGTTGGATCTTATCAAAGGCTTTTTCTGCGTCTATTGAGATGATCAAGTGGTTTTTGTCTTTGCTTCTGTTAATGTGGTTTATTACGTTTATTGATTTTCGTATGTTGAACCACCCCTGCATCCCTGGGATGAAGCCTACCTGGTCGTGGTGGATAATCTTTTTGATGTGTTGCTGAATTCGGTTTGCCATTATTTTGTTGAGGATTTTTGCATCGATGTTCATTAAGGAGATTGGCCTATAGTTCTCCTTTTTGGAGGTGTCTTTGCCTGGTTTTGGGATAAGTGTAATACTGGCTTCATAAAATGTGTTTGGCAGTTTTCCTTCCCTTTCTATTTCATGGAACAGTTTAAGGAGGGTTGGTATCAGTTCTTCTTTAAAGGTCTGATAGAATTCAGCAGAGAATCCATCAGGTCCTGGACTTTTCTTTTTGGGGAGACTCTTGATTGCTGCTTCAATTTCATTTTGTGTTATAGGTCTATTCAGGTGATTAATTTCCTCTTGGTTCAGTTTTGGATGATCATATGTATCTAGAAATCTGTCCATTTCTTTTAGATTTTCAAATTTATTTGAATATAGGTTCTCAAAGTAGTCTCTGATGATTTCCTGGATTTCCATGGTGTTTGTTGTTATCTCCCCTTTTGCATTCCTGATTCTACTAATTTGGGTTTTTTCTCTCCTCATTTTAGTCAGGTTTGCCAGGGGTCTATCGATCTTGTTTATTTTTTCAAAGAACCAACTTTTTGTTTCATTAATTCTTTGTATGGTTTTTTTGGTTTCTATTTCGTTGATTTCAGCTCTTATTTTTATTATTTCTCTCCTTCTATTTGTTTTGGGATTTGCTTGTTCTTGTTTTTCTAGGAGTTTGAGATGTATCATTAGGTCATTGATTTGGGATCTTTCAATCTTTTTAATATATGCACTCATGGCTATAAACTTTCCTCTCAAGACTGCCTTAGCTGTGTCCCATAGGTTCCGGTAGGTTGTGTTTTCATTTTCATTGACTTCTAGGAACTTTTTAATTTCCTCTTTTATTGCATCGATGATCCATTCTTCATTAAGTAATGAGTTATTTAGTTTCCAGCTGTTTGCATGTTTTTTGTCTTTACTTTTGTTGTTGAGTTCTACTTTTACTGCATTGTGGTCAGATAGTATGCACGGTATTATTTCTATTTTCTTATATTTGCTGAGGCTTGCTTTGTGCCCTAGGATATGATCTATTTTGGAGAAGGTTCCATGGGCTGCTGAGAAGAATGTATATTGTGTAGAGGTTGGATGAAATGTTCTATAGACATCTACTAGGTCCACTTGATCTATTGCATATTTTAGATCTTGGATTTCTTTATTGAGTTTTTGTTTGGATGACCTATCTATTGATGATAATGGAGTGTTAAAGTCTCCCACAACCACTGTGTTGGCGTTTATATATGCTTTTAGGTCTTTTAGGGTATGTTTGATGAAATTGGGTGCGTTGACATTGGGTGCGTACAGATTGATGATTATTATTTCCTTTTGGTCTATTTCCCCTTTTATTAGTATGGAATGTCCTTCTTTGTCTCGTTTGATCAATGTAGGTTTGAAGTCTACTTTGTCAGAGATAAGTATTGCTACTCCTGCTTGTTTTCGGGGGCCATTAGCTTGGTAAATCTTCTTCCAGCCTTTCATCCTAAGCATATGCTTATTTCTGTCGGTGAGATGAGTCTCCTGTAAGCAACAGATTGTTGGATCTTCTTTTTTAATCCATTTTGTCAAACGGTGTCTTTTGATGGGTGAATTAAGTCCATTGACATTAAGTGTTAGTACTGATAGGTATGTGGTGATTCCTGCCATTTAGTTATCTTAGTTGTTTGAAGGTTTGATTGTGTGTACCTAACTTGATGTTACTCTCTACTGTCTTGCTTTTTCTTATCCTGTGGTTTGGTGCTGCCTGCCTTTTCATGGTTAAGTTGGGTGTCACTTTCTGTGTGCAGGATCCCTTGCAGAATCTTTTGTAATGGTGGCTTTGTGGTCACATATTGTTTTAGTTTCTGCTTATCATGGAAGACTTTTATTGCTCCATCTATTTTGAATGATAGCTTTGCTGGGTAGAGTATCCTGGGGTTGAAGTTATTTTCATTCAGTGCCCGGAAGATCTCACCCCACGCTCTTCTTGCTTTTATTGTTTCTGTTGAGAAGTCTGCTGTGATTTTGATGGGTTTACCTTTGTATGTTACTTGTTTTTTCTCTCTTGCAGCCTTCAATATTCTTTCCTTAGTTTCTGAACTTGTTGTTTTAATGATGATATGTCGTGGAGTAGTTCTATTTTGATCTGGTCTGTTTGGTGTCCTGGAGGCCTCTTGCATTTGTATGGGAATATCTTTCTCTAGATTTGGGAAATTTTCCGTTATTATTTTGTTGAATATATTACGCATTCCCTTCGCTTGCACCTCTTCTCCTTCTTCGATGCCCATGATTCTCAAGTTTGGTCTTTTGATGGAGTCGGTGAGTTCTTGCATTTTCTTTTCACAGGTCTTGAGTTGTTTAATTAATAGTTCTTCGGTTTTTCCTTTAATTACCATTTCATCTTCAAGTTCTGAGATTCTGTCTTCTGTTTGTTCTATTCTGCTGGATTGGCTTTCCGTTTTGTTTTGCAGTTCTGTTTCGTTCTTTTTTCTGAGGTTTTCCATATCCTGGCTGTTTTCTTCTTTATTGTTGTCTATTTTTGTCCTGAGTTCATTTATCCATTTATTCATTGTGTTCTCTCTTTCACTTTGGTGTTTATACAGTGCTTCTATGGTTTCCTTTATTTCTTCTTTTGCTTTTTCAAATTCTCTATTTTTATTGTCTTGGAATTTCTTGAGTGTCTCCTGTACATTTTGGTTGACCCTATCCAGTATCATCTCTATAAAATTCTCATTGAGTACTTGTAGTATGTCTTCTTTTAAATTATTCTTGTAGGCTTCATTGGGTCCTTTGGCATAGTTTATCTTCATTTTGTTGGAGTCTGGCTCTGAGTTTCTGTTCTCTTCATTCCCCTCTGGTTCCTGTACTAATTTTTTGCTGTGGGGAAACTGGTTTCCTTGTTTTTTCTGTCTTCCTGTCATTGTCCTTGGTGTTGTTACTGTCCCTGTACTGTGTGTAATTAAGTATTTTCTAGCTTGTAATAATAACAATGGTAATATTGAGAACGGAAGAGTGAGCTGAGATGGAAAGCAAGAAGTTAAAGAAAAGGGGAAAACAAATATACAGACAAGAGGGAGAAAGCAGAACAAGGTATCAGACAAGAGAGTTTCAAAGGTATAAACAGGGAGTGTTAGTGTACTAATCGACAGTAAGCTGAACAGACAATAGAGAGACAGAGAGAGGATTGAAAATCAAAGATAAAAAAAATAAAAAATAAGTATATGAAAGTAATATCTATTTATAAAAATGAATTAAAATAAAATGGAAAATAGGAAATTAAAAAAAAAAAAAAAAAACCAAAAAACTTCCAAGTTTATATGCAATGCAATTTCAGTCTTAATAATTTGGATGTCCGTCTTAATCTCCAGTCCTGGTGTTGGTGCCTCAGATGTTGTTCTGTAGTTGTCTCATCAAAGGGGATGCATAAAGTAGAACAAAACTACACTCACACACACACAGAAGAAAAAATAAAAAAAAAGCCCCACCAAGTGTCCCCAGTTCAAATGCAATAGTTTCAGTAAGTTTTTCGGCTTGCAGGTGTAATTCGGTTGTTCTCTCATCAAAGGTAGGGAGAAAAAGAAAAAAAAGCGTCTGGAGGCAGTTCTGAGAGTGGTATCTGCAACTGTGGCTCGCCTGCCTGCTGCTCTCAGCCTGTAGCTGGCGGCGTTATTTATGCAGATCTCTGGGGTGAGCTTAGCACTCACCTGGTCCCACAGGCTTTGTTTGCTCAGAGTTCTCCTGTGCGGGGGAGGGGGGCCTCTGCTACAGGCTTTTCCCTTTCCAAGCACTGGGAAAGGTGACACTGCCCCGCGTTGTCAGGCCTGCGTGTTTATTTACAGTTCACGTGGGAAGTGGGTCTTCCCTCCTCTCACAAGCTTCCCCGCTCCTGGTTGCTGGCGCGCCCCGCTCCCGCCAGAGCCTCTCCGGCCCGCCCGGCTCGTTTATTTCCAGTCCCGGGAAGGATTCCCTTCCCCCAATCTTCAGAGCTCAGGGCGCCCCACCCTCTTTCCAGCGTGTCTTAACTGTTCTTATTGCTTAGTACTCAGTTTCTCTTTTTTTCCCGGGTGGAGGTCAGTCTGTCCAGGGGGCTATGCTGCTCTGGCCCAGGCTTGTCTGTGGGGGAACCGCGGTACCGCGAAGCTCACCTGGTCCGCGTCTTCCCGAGCCGTATGGGCGCCGGCCACTGGCGGCCCGGGGGCCTCCTCGGTTCTCCGTTTAACGTGAAGTGGAGATTCTCTGCGCCGGCTGGAGATGTGGAGGAGTCAAAGTTATGCCTTTTCTCGGTGATTATGCCTGCAAAGTGTGTCTCCAGCGTCTCTCCAAGATTTCACTATAGGAGGCTCGCTTTCTAGGAAGCAGAACTCGTCCGAGCGACGACACGAGGCGGAGGGAGCGGAGACGGGCAGAGAAACGAAGAGGGAATGGCGGGATCCCCGCGAGACCCCACCGCGCGTGAGACCAGGGCGTGCGGCGATCGGCGCGCCCCTCCTGGCGGCGGATCTGCTTCCAGGGCACAGGGAAGAGGCGTCGACCCACTTTTGGTCTTGTTAGAGAACCATTAATTTTAGCAGCAAGAGGGTCTAGCCAATTGTTTACTATTGTGAATTCACTTTCATGGGTGAGGAATTTTAACTTTGTACCTAATAGCCCCTTTCAAGGGAGTGGAGAAACACTGTAAAGTTCTGCTAAGAAAATCTTCCATGTTAGAAGGAAGATGGTCTAGCAGCTTGCTTAGCATTGTGAACTGAGTTTGCTGTATAAGGGAATACTGCCTACCTCCCAGTGTTTTCAAGAGTGAGAAACATCACCTTTGTTCAAAAATCCCCCAAACAACTGAATAGAAGATGCAGTGTTGCTTGTGTGAGAGAACCAATAATGTTTGAAGCAAGAGCGGCTAGCACCTTGTTTTGCAGTTTGAATTGAGTTTGCTGTTTGAAGGAATATTGCCTACCTCTCAGCGTTTTCATAGGTGAGGAACATCAACTTTGTGCCTAATAGTCCCTTTGAGTGTGTGGAGAAACACTGTAGTTCTTCTAACAAAATGTTTCATGATAGAAGGAAGAGGGTCTAGCAGTTTGGTTAGCACTGTGAACTGAGTTTGCTGTGTAAGGGAATACTGCCTACCTCTCAGTGTTTTCAAGAATGAGAAACATTACCTTTGTTGAAAATGGCCCTATACAACTGAAAGGAACATGCAGTGTAGCTTCTGTGAGAGAATCATTCACGTTAGAAGCAAAAGGGCCTAGAACCTTGTTTTGCAGTTTGATTTGAGTTTGCTGTTTAAGGAATACTGCCTACCTCTCAGAGTTTTCATGGGTGAAGAACATCAACTTTGTACATAATACCCATTTCAAGTGAGTGGAGAAACACTGTAGTTCTTCTAAAAAAATCTTCCATGTTATAAGGAAGAGGGTCTAGCATCTTGCTTTGCATTGTGAACTGAGTTTGCTGTATAAGGGAATACTGCCTACCTCTCAGTGTTTTCAAGAGTGAGAAACATCACCTTTGTTCAAAAATCCCACATGCAACTGAATAGAAGAGGCAGTGTTGCTTGTGTGAGAGAATCAACAATGTTTGAAGCAAGAGAGGCTAGCACCTTGTTTTGCAGTTTGAATTGAGTTTGCTATTTGAAGGAATACTGCCTACCTCTCAGAGTTTTCATGGGTGAGGAACATAAAGTTTGTGCCTAATAGTCCCTTTGAGTTTGTGGAGAAACACTGTAGTTCTTCTAAGAAATTGTTTCATGATAGAAGGAAGAGGGTCTAGCAGTTAGGTTAGCACTGTGAACTGAGTTTGCTGTGTAAGGGAATACTGCCTACCTCGCAGTGATTTCAAGAGTGAGAAACATCACCTTTGTTCATAATCCCCCACAAAACTGAATAGAAGATGCAGTGTAGCTTGTGTGAGAGAATCAATAATGTTTGAAGCAAGAGCGGCTAGCACCTCGTTTTGCAGTTTGAATTGAGTTTGCTGTTTGAAGGAATACTGCCTAGCTCTCAGGGTTTTCATGGGTGAGGAACAGCAACTTTGTGCCTAATAGTGCCTTTCGAGTGTGTGGAGAAACACTGTAGTTGTTCTAAGAAAATCTTTCATGATAGAAGGAAGAGGGTCTAGCAGTTTTCTTACCACTGTGAACTGAGGTTGCTGTTGAGGAGAACACTGCCTAACTCTCTGTGTTTCCATGATTAAGAACACAAGTGAATGAAAGGAGCACTTTTGGTCTTGTTAGAGAACCATTAATTTTAGCAGCAAGAGGGTCTAGCCAATTGTTTACTATTGTGAATTCACTTAACATTCTAAAAGACTTCTGCATATCCCTTAGTGTTATCACGGTTCTAGATCATCAACTTTTTGCAAAATGACCCCTTTCAAGTGAACGGCAGAATCACTGTAGCTATTGAAAGAGACACATTAAAGTTAGAAGGAAGAAGCTCTATCACCTTGTTTAGCATTGTGCACTGAGTTGGCTTTTGAAAGGAACACTGCATAGGTCTCAGCTTTTTCATGGTTGAGGAACATCAACTTTCAGCCAAATAGCCCCTTTCGAGTGACTGGAGAAACAGTCTAGTTTTAATAAAATCTATCATGTTAGAAGGAAGAGGGCCTAGCAGTTTGCTTAGCACTGTGAACTGAGTTTGCTGTATAAGGGAACCCTGCCTACCTCTCAATGTTTTCAAGAATGAGAAACATTACCTTTGTTGAAAATGGCCCAATACAACTGAAAGGAAGATGCAGTGTAGCTTCTGTGAGAGAATCATTCACGTCAAAAGCAAGAGGGCCTAGAACCTTGTTTTGCCGTTTGATTTGAGTTTCCTGTTTAAAGGAATACTGCCTACCTCTCAGTGTTTTCATGGCTGAGGAACAACTTTGTACTTAATACCCATTTCAAGTGAGTAGAGAAACACTATAGATCTTCTAAGAAAATCTTTCATGTTAGAAGGAAGAGGGTCTAGCATCTTGCTTTGCATTGTGAACTGAGTTTGCTGTATAAAGGAATACTGCCTACCTCTCAGTGTTTTCAAGAGTGAGAAACATCACTTTTGTTCAAAAATCCCCCATGCAACTGAATAGAAGATGCAGTGTTGCTTTTGTGAGAGAATCAATAATGTTTGAAGCAAGAGCCTCTACCACCTTGTTTTGCAGTTTGAATTGAGTTTGCTATTTGAAGGAATACTGCCTACCTCTCAGCGTTTTCATGGGTGAAGAACATCAACTTTGTGCCTAATAGTCCCTTTGAGTGTGTGGAGAAGCACTGTAGTTCTTCTAAGAAATTGTTTCATGATAGAAGGAAGAGGGTCTAGCAGTTTGGTTAGCACTGTGAACTGAGTTTGCTGTGTAAGGGAATACTGCCTACCTCTCAGTGTTTTCAAGAATGAGAAACATTACCTTTGTTGAAAATGGCCCTATACAACTGAAAGGAACATGCAGTGTGGCTTCTGTGAGAGAATCATTCACGTTAGAAGCAAAAGGGCCTAGAACTTTGTTTTGCAGTTTGATTTGAGTTTGCTGTTTAAAGGAATACTGCCTACCTCTCAGAGTTTTCATGGGTGAAGAACATCAACTTTGTACATAAAACCCATTTCAAGTGAGTGGAGAAACACTGTAGTTCTTCTAAGAAAATCTTCCATGTTAGAAGGAAGAGGGTCTAGCAGTTTGCTTAGCACTGTGAACTGAGTTTGCTGTATAAGGGAATATTGCCTACCTCGCAGTGATTTCAAGAGTGAGAAACATCACCTTTGTTCAAAATCCCCCACAAAACTGAATAGAAGATGCAGTGTAGCTTGTGTGAATGAATCAATAATGTTTGAAGCAAGAGCGGCTAGCACCTTGTTTTGCAGTTTGAATTGAGTTTGCTGTTTGAAGGAATACTGCCTAGCTCTCAGGGTTTTCATGGGTGAGGAACAGCAACTTTGTGCCTAATAGTGCCTTTCGAGTGTGTGGAGAAACACTGTAGTTGTTCTAAGAAAATCTTTCATGATAGAAGGAAGAGGGTCTAGCAGTTTTCTTACCACTGTGAACTGAGCTTGCTGTTGAGGAGAACACTGCCTAACTCTCAGTGTTTCCATGAGTAAGAACACAAGTGAATGAAAGGAGCACTTTTGGTCTTGTTAGAGAACCATTAATTTTAGCAGCAAGAGGGTCTAGCCAATTGTTTACTATTGTGAATTCACTTAACATTCTAAAAGACTTCTGCATATCCCTTAGTGTTATCACGGTTCTAGATCATCAACTTTTTGCAAAATGACCCCTTTCAAGTGAATGGCAGAATCACTGTAGCTATTGAAAGAGACACATTAAAGTTAGAAGGAAGAAGCTCTATCACCTTGTTTAGCATTGTGCACTGAGTTGGCTTTTGAAAGGAATGCTGCATAGGTCTCAGCTTTTTCATGGTTGAGGAACATCAACTTTCAGCCAAATAGCCCCTTTCGAGTGACTGGAGAAACAGTCTAGTTTTAATAAAATCTATCATGTTAGAAGGAAGAGGGCCTAGCAGTTTGCTTAGCACTGTGAACTGAGTTTGCTGTATAAGGGAATACTGCCTACCTCTCAATGTTTTCAAGAATGAGAAACAGTACCTTTGTTGAAAATGGCCCAATACAACTGAAAGGAAGATGCAGTGTAGCTTCTGTGAGAGAATTATTCATATCAAAAGCAAGAGGACCTAGAACCTTGTTTTGCAGTTTGATTTGAGTTTCCTGTTTAAAGGAATACTGCCTACCTCTCAGTGTTTTCATGGCTGAGGAACAACTTTGTACCTAATACCCATTTCAAGTGAGTAGAGAAACACTATAGTTCTTCTAAGAAAATCTTTCATGTTAGAAGGAAGAGGGTCTAGCATCTTGCTTTGCATTGTGAACTGAGTTTGCTGTATAAGGGAATACTGCCTACCTCTCAGTGTTTTCAAGAGAGAGAAACATCACCTTTGTTCAAAAATCCCCCATGCAACTGAATAGAAGAGGCAGTGTTGCTTGTGTGAGAGAATCAATAATGTTTGAAGCAAGAGCGGCTAGCACCTTGTTTTGCAGTTTGAATTGAGTTTGCTATTTGAAGGAATACTGCCTACCTCTCAGCGTTTTCATGGGTGAAGAACATCAACTTTGTGCCTAATAGTCCCTTTGAGTGTGTGGAGAAGCACTGTAGTTCTTCTAAGAAATTGTTTCATGATAGAAGGAAGAGGGTCTAGCAGTTTGGTTAGCACTGTGAACTGAGTTTGCTGTGTAAGGGAATACTGCCTACCTCTCAGTGTTTTCAAGAATGAGAAACATTACCTTTGTTGAAAATGGCCCTATACAACTGAAAGGAACATGCAGTGTGGCTTCTGTGAGAGAATCATTCACGTTAGAAGCAAAAGGGCCTAGAACCTTGTTTTGCAGTTTGATTTGAGTTTGCTGTTTAAAGGAATACTGCCTACCTCTCAGAGTTTTCATGGGTGAAGAACATCAACTTTGTACATAAAACCCATTTCAAGTGAGTGGAGAAACACTGTAGTTCTTCTAAGAAAATCTTCCATGTTAGAAGGAAGAGGGTCTAGCAGTTTGCTTAGCACTGTGAACTGAGTTTGCTGTATAAGGGAATATTGCCTACCTCGCAGTGATTTCAAGGGTGAGAAACATCACCTTTGTTCAAAATCCCCCACAAAACTGAATAGAAGATGCAGTGTAGCTTGTGTGAATGAATCAATAATGTTTGAAGCAAGAGCGGCTAGCACCTTGTTTTGCAGTTTGAATTGAGTTTGCTGTTTGAAGGAATACTGCCTAGCTCTCAGGGTTTTCATGGGTGAGGAACAGCAACTTTGTGCCTAATAGTGCCTTTCGAGTGTGTGGAGAAACACTGTAGTTGTTCTAAGAAAATCTTTCATGATAGAAGGAAGAGGGTCTAGCAGTTTTCTTACCACTGTGAACTGAGCTTGCTGTTGAGGAGAACACTGCCTAACTCTCAGTGTTTCCATGAGTAAGAACACAAGTGAATGAAAGGAGCACTTTTGGTCTTGTTAGAGAACCATTAATTTTAGCAGCAAGAGGGTCTAGCCAATTGTTTACTATTGTGAATTCACTTAACATTCTAAAAGACTTCTGCATATCCCTTAGTGTTATCACGGTTCTAGATCATCAACTTTTTGCAAAATGACCCCTTTCAAGTGAATGGCAGAATCACTGTAGCTATTGAAAGAGACACATTAAAGTTAGAAGGAAGAAGCTCTATCACCTTGTTTAGCATTGTGCACTGAGTTGGCTTTTGAAAGGAATGCTGCATAGGTCTCAGCTTTTTCATGGTTGAGGAACATCAACTTTCAGCCAAATAGCCCCTTTCGAGTGACTGGAGAAACAGTCTAGTTTTAATAAAATCTATCATGTTAGAAGGAAGAGGGCCTAGCAGTTTGCTTAGCACTGTGAACTGAGTTTGCTGTATAAGGGAATACTGCCTACCTCTCAATGTTTTCAAGAATGAGAAACAGTACCTTTGTTGAAAATGGCCCAATACAACTGAAAGGAAGATGCAGTGTAGCTTCTGTGAGAGAATTATTCATGTCAAAAGCAAGAGGACCTAGAACCTTGTTTTGCAGTTTGATTTGAGTTTCCTGTTTAAAGGAATACTGCCTACCTCTCAGTGTTTTCATGGCTGAGGAACAACTTTGTACCTAATACCCATTTCAAGTGAGTAGAGAAACACTATAGTTCTTCTAAGAAAATCTTTCATGTTAGAAGGAAGAGGGTCTAGCATCTTGCTTTGCATTGTGAACTGAGTTTGCTGTATAAGGGAATACTGCCTACCTCTCAGTGTTTTCAAGAGTGAGAAACATCACCTTTGTTCAAAAATCCCCCATGCAACTGAATAGAAGAGGCAGTGTTGCTTGTGTGAGAGAATCAATAATGTTTGAAGCAAGAGCGGCTAGCACCTTGTTTTGCAGTTTGAATTGAGTTTGCTATTTGAAGGAATACTGCCTACCTCTCAGCGTTTTCATGGGTGAGGAACATCAACTTTGTGCCTAATAGTCCCTTTGAGTGTGTGGAGCAACACTGTAGTTCTTCTAAGAAATTGTTTCATGATAGAAGGAAGAGGGTCTAGCAGTTTGGTTAGCACTGTGAACTGAGTTTGCTGTGTAAGGGAATACTGCCTACCTCTCAGTGTTTTCAAGAATGAGAAACATTACCTTTGTTGAAAATGGCCCTATACAACTGAAAGGAACATGCAGTGTAGCTTCTGTGAGAGAATCATTCACGTTAGAAGCAAAAGGGCCTAGAACCTTGTTTTGCAGTTTGATTTGAGTTTGCTGTTTAAAGGAATACTGCCTACCTCTCAGAGTTTTCATGGGTGAAGAACATCAACTTTGTACATAATACCCATTTCAAGTGAGTGGAGAAACACTGTAGTTCTTCTAAGAAAATCTTCCATGTTAGAAGGAAGAGGGTCTAGCAGTTTGCTTAGCATTGTGAACTGAGTTTGCTGTATAAGGGAATACTGCCTACCTCTCAGTGTTTTCAAGAATGAGAAACATTACCTTTGTTGAAAATGGCCCTATAGAACTGAAAGGAACATGCAGTGTAGCTTCTGTGAGAGAATCATTCACGTTAGAAGCAAAAGGGCCTAGAACCTTGTTTTGCAGTTTGATTTGAGTTTGCTGTTTAAAGGAATACTGCCTACCTCTCAGCGTTTTCATGGGTGAAGAACATCAACTTTGTACATAATACCCATTTCAAGTGAGTGGAGAAACACTGTAGTTCTTCTAAGAAAATCTTCCATGTTAGAAGGAAGAGGGTCTAGCAGTTTGCTTAGCACTGTGAACTGAGTTTGCTGTATAAGGGAATATTGCCTACCTCGCAGTGATTTCAAGAGTGAGAAACATCACCTTTGTTCAAAATCCCCCACAAAACTGAATAGAAGATGCAGTGTAGCTTGTGTGAATGAATCAATAATGTTTGAAGCAAGAGCGGCTAGCACCTTGTTTTGCAGTTTGAATTGAGTTTGCTGTTTGAAGGAATACTGCCTAGCTCTCAGGGTTTTCATGGGTGAGGAACAGCAACTTTGTGCCTAATAGTGCCTTTCGAGTGTGTGGAGAAACACTGTAGTTGTTCTAAGAAAATCTTTCATGATAGAAGGAAGAGGGTCTAGCAGTTTTCTTACCACTGTGAACTGAGCTTGCTGTTGAGGAGAACACTGCCTAACTCTCAGTGTTTCCATGAGTAAGAACACAAGTGAATGAAAGGAGCACTTTTGGTCTTGTTAGAGAACCATTAATTTTAGCAGCAAGAGGGTCTAGCCAATTGTTTACTATTGTGAATTCACTTAACATTCTAAAAGACTTCTGCATATCCCTTAGTGTTATCACGGTTCTAGATCATCAACTTTTTGCAAAATGACCCCTTTCAAGTGAATGGCAGAATCACTGTAGCTATTAAAAGAGACACATTAAAGTTAGAAGGAAGAAGCTCTATCACCTTGTTTAGCATTGTGCACTGGGTTGGCTTTTGAAAGGAATGCTGCATAGGTCTCAGCTTTTTCATGGTTGAGGAACATCAACTTTCAACCAAATAGCCCCTTTCGAGTGACTGGAGAAACAGTCTAGTTTTAATAAAATCTATCATGTTAGAAGGAAGAGGGCCTAGCAGTTTGCTTAGCACTGTGAACTGAGTTTGCTGTATAAGGGAATACTGCCTACCTCTCAATGTTTTCAAGAATGAGAAACATTACCTTTGTTGAAAATGGCCCAATACAACTGAAAGGAAGATGCAGTGTAGCTTCTGTGAGAGAATTATTCATGTCAAAAGCAAGAGGTCCTAGAACCTTGTTTTGCAGTTTGATTTGAGTTTCCTGTTTAAAGGAATACTGCCTACCTCTCAGTGTTTTCATGGCTGAGGAACAACTTTGTACCTAATACCCATTTCAAGTGAGTAGAGAAACACTATAGTTCTTCTAAGAAAATCTTTCATGTTAGAAGGAAGAGGGTCTAGCATCTTGCTTTGCATTGTGAACTGAGTTTGCTGTATAAGGGAATACTGCCTACCTCTCAGTGTTTTCAAGAGTGAGAAACATCACCTTTGTTCAAAAATCCCCCATGCAACTGAATAGAAGAGGCAGTGTTGCTTGTGTGAGAGAATCAATAATGTTTGAAGCAAGAGCGGCTAGCACCTTGTTTTGCAGTTTGAATTGAGTTTGCTATTTGAAGGAATACTGCCTACCTCTCAGCGTTTTCATGGGTGAGGAACATCAACTTTGTGCCTAATAGTCCCTTTGAGTGTGTGGAGAAACACTCTAGTTCTTCTAAGAAATTGTTTCATGATAGAAGGAAGAGGTTCTAGCAGTTTGGATAGCACTGTGAACTGAGTTTGCTGTGTATGGGAATACTGCCTACCTCTCAGTGTTTTCAAGAATGAGAAACATTACCTTTGTTGAAAATGGCCCTATACAACTGAAAGGAACATGCAGTGTAGCTTCTGTGAGAGAATCATTCACGTTAGAAGCAAAAGGGCCTAGAACCTTGTTTTGCAGTTTGATTTGAGTTTGCTGTTTAAAGGAATACTGCCTACCTCTCAGAGTTTTCATGGGTGAAGAACATCAACTTTGTACATAATACCCATTTCAAGTGAGTGGAGAAACACTGTAGTTCTTCTAAGAAAATCTTCCATGTTAGAAGGAAGAGGGTCTAGCAGTTTGCTTAGCACTGTGAACTGAGTTTGCTGTATAAGGGAATATTGCCTACCTCGCAGTGAATTCAAGGGTGAGAAAGATCACCTTTGTTCAAAATCCCCCAAAAACTGAATAGAAGATGCAGTGCAGCTTGTGTGAGAGAATCAATAATGTTTGAAGCAAGAGCGGCTAGCACCTTGTTTTTCAGTTTGAATTGAGTTTGCTGTTTGAAGGAATACTGCCTAGCTCTCAGGGTTTTCATGGGTGAGGAACAGCAACTTTGTGCCTAATAGTGCCTTTCGAGTGTGTGGAGAAACACTGTAGTTGTTCTAAGAAAATCTTTCATGATAGAACGAAGAGGGTCTAGCAGTTTTCTTACCACTGTGAACTGAGGTTGCTGTTGAGGAGAACACTGCCTAACTCTCAGTGTTTCCATGATTAAGAACACAAGTGAATGAAAGGAGCACTTTTGGTCTTGTTAGAGAACCATTAATTTTAGCAGCAAGAGGGTCTAGCCAATTGTTTACTATTGTGAATTCACTTAACATACTAAAAGACTTCTGCATATCCCTTAGTGTTATCACGGTTCTAGATCATCAACTTTTTGCAAAATGACCCCTTTCAAGTGAACGGCAGAATCACTGTAGCTATTGAAAGAGACACATTAAAGTTAGAAGGAAGAAGCTCTATCACCTTGTTTAGCATTATGCACTGAGTTGGCTTTTGAAAGGAATGCTGCATAGGTATCAGCTTTTTCATGGTTGAGGAACATCAACTTTCAGCCAAATAGCCCCTTTCGAGTGACTGGAGAAACAGTCTAGTTTTAATAAAATCTATCATGTTAGAAGGAAGAGGGCCTAGCAGTTTGCTTAGCACTGTGAACTGAGTTTGCTGTATAAGGGAATACTGCCTACCTCTCAATGTTTTCAAGAATGAGAAACAGTACCTTTGTTGAAAATGGCCCAATACAACTGAAAGGAAGATGCAGTGTAGCTTTTGTGAGAGAATTATTCATGTCAAAAGCAAGAGGGCCTAGAACCTTGTTTTGCAGTTTGATTTCAGTTTCCTGTTTAAAGGAATACTGCCGACCTCTCAGTGTTTTCATGGCTGAGGAACAACTTTGTACCTAATACCCATTTCAAGTGAGTAGAGAAACACTATAGTACTTCTAAGAAAATCTTTCATGTTAGAAGGAAGAGGGTCTAGCATCTTGCTTTGCATTGTGAACTGAGTTTGCTGTATAAGGGAATACTGCCTACCTCTCAGTGTTTTCAAGAGTGAGAAACATCACCTTTGTTCAAAAATCCCCCATGCAACTGAATAGAAGAGGCAGTGTTGCTTGTGTGAGAGAATCAATAATGTTTGAAGCAAGAGCGGCTAGCACCTTGTTTTGCAGTTTGAATTGAGTTTGCTATTTGAAGGAATACTGCCTACCTCTCAGCGTTTTCATGGGTGAGGAACATCAACTTTGTGCCTAATAGTCCCTTTGAGTGTGTGGAGAAACACTCTAGTTCTTCTAAGAAATTGTTTCATGATAGAAGGAAGAGGTTCTAGCAGTTTGGTTAGCACTGTGAACTGAGTTTGCTGTGTAAGGGAATACTGCCTACCTCTCAGTGTTTTCAAGAATGAGAAACATTACCTTTGTTGAAAACGGCCCTATACAACTGAAAGGAACATGCAGTGTAGCTTCTGTGAGAGAATCATTCACGTTAGAAGCAAAAGGGCCTAGAACCTTGTTTTGCAGTTTGATTTGAGTTTGCTATTTGAAGGAATACTGCCTACCTCTCAGCGTTTTCATGGGTGAAGAACATCAACTTTGTGCCTAATAGTCCCTTTGAGTGTGTGGAGAAGCACTGTAGTTCTTCTAAGAAATTGTTTCATGATAGAAGGAAGAGGGTCTAGCAGTTTGGTTAGCACTGTGAACTGAGTTTGCTGTATAAGGGAATATTGCCTACCTCGCAGTGATTTCAAGAGTGAGAAACATCACCTTTGTTCAAAATCCCCCACAAAACTGAATAGAAGATGCAGTGGAGCTTGTGTGAATGAATCAATAATGTTTGAAGCAAGAGCGGCTAGCACCGTGTTTTGCAGTTTGAATTGAGTTTGCTGTTTGAAGGAATACTGCCTAGCTCTCAGGGTTTTCATGGGTGGGGAACAGCAACTTTGTGCCTAATAGTGCCTTTCGAGTGTGTGGAGAAACACTGTAGTTGTTCTAAGAAAATCTTTCATGATAGAAGGAAGAGGGTCTAGCAGTTTTCTTACCACTGTGAACTGAGCTTGCTGTTGAGGAGAACACTGCCTAACTCTCAGTGTTTCCATGAGTAAGAACACAAGTGAATGAAAGGAGCACTTTTGGTCTTGTTAGAGAACCATTAATTTTAGCAGCAAGAGGGTCTAGCCAATTGTTTACTATTGTGAATTCACTTAACATTCTAAAAGACTTCTGCATATCCCTTAGTGTTATCACGGTTCTAGATCATCAACTTTTTGCAAAATGACCCCTTTCAAGTGAACGGCAGAATCACTGTAGCTATTGAAAGAGACACATTAAAGTTAGAAGGAAGAAGCTCTATCACCTTGTTTAGCATTGTGCACTGAGTTGGCTTTTGAAAGGAATGCTGCATAGGTCTCAGCTTTTTCATGGTTGAGGAACATCAACTTTCAGCCAAATAGCCCCTTTCTAGTGACTGGAGAAACAGTGTAGTTTTAATAAAATCTATCATGTTAGAAGGAAGAGGGCCTAGCAGTTTGCTTAGCACTGTGAACTGAGTTTGCTGTATAAGGGAATACTGCCTACCTCTCAATGTTTTCAAGAATGAGAAACAGTACCTTTGTTGAAAATGGCCCAATACAACTGAAAGGAAGATGCAGTGTAGCTTCTGTGAGAGAATTATTCATGTCAAAAGCAAGAGGGCCTAGAACCTTGTTTTGCAGTTTGATTTGAGTTTCCTGTTTAAAGGAATACTGCCGACCTCTCAGTGTTTTCATGGCTGAGGAACAACTTTGTACCTAATACCCATTTCAAGTGAGTAGAGAAACACTATAGTTCTTCTAAGAAAATCTTACATGTTAGAAGGAAGAGGGTCTAGCATCTTGCTTTGCATTGTGAACTGAGTTTGCTGTATAAGGGAATACTGCCTACCTCTCAGTGTTTTCAAGAGTGAGAAACATCACCTTTGTTCAAAAATCCCCCATGCAACTGAATAGAAGAGGCAGTGTTGCTTGTGTGAGAGAATCAATAATGTTTGAAGCAAGAGCGGCTAGCACCTTGTTTTGCAGTTTGAATTGAGTTTGCTATTTGAAGGAATACTGCCTACCTCTCAGCGTTTTCATGGGTGAGGAACATCAACTTTGTGCCTAATAGTCCCTTTGAGTGTGTGGAGAAACACTGTAGTTCTTCTAAGAAATTGTTTCATGATAGAAGGAAGAGGTTCTAGCAGTTTGGTTAGCACTGTGAACTGAGTTTGCTGTGTAAGGGAATACTGCCTACCTCTCAGTGTTTTCAAGAATGAGAAACATTACCTTTGTTGAAAATGGCCGTATACAACTGAAAGGAACATGCAGTGTAGCTTCTGTGAGAGAATCATTCACGTTAGAAGCAAAAGGGCCTAGAACCTTGTTTTGCAGTTTGATTTGAGTTTGCTGTTTAAAGGAATACTGCCTACCTCTCAGAGTTTTCATGGGTGAAGAACATCAACTTTGTACATAATACCCTTTTCAAGTGAGTGGAGAAACACTGTAGTTCTTCTAAGAAAATCTTCCATGTTAGAAGGAAGAGGGTCTAGCAGTTTGCTTAGCACTGTGAACTGAGTTTGCTGTATAAGGGAATATTGCCTACCTCGCAGTGATTTCAAGGGTGAGAAACATCACCTTTGTTCAAAATCCCCCAAAAACTGAATAGAAGATGCAGTGCAGCTTGTGTGAGAGAATCAATAATGTTTGAAGCAAGAGCGGATAGCACCTTGTTTTGCAGTTTGAATTGAGTTTGCTGTTTGAAGGAATACTGCCTAGCTCTCAGGGTTTTCATGGGTGGGGAACAGCAACTTTGTGCCTAATAGTGCCTTTCGAGTGTGTGGAGAAACACTGTAGTTGTTCCAAGAAAATCTTTCATGATAGAAGGAAGAGGGTCTAGCAGTTTTCTTACCACTGTGAACTGAGCTTGCTGTTGAGGAGAACACTGCCTAACTCTCAGTGTTTCCATGAGTAAGAACACAAGTGAATGAAAGGAGCACTTTTGGTCTTGTTAGAGAACCATTAATTTTAGCAGCAAGAGGGTCTAGCCAATTGTTTACTATTGTGAATTCAATTAACATTCTAAAAGACTTCTGCATATCCCTTAGTGTTATCACGGTTCTAGATCATCAACTTTTTGCAAAATGACCCCTTTCAAGTGAACGGCAGAATCACTGTAGCTATTGAAAGAGACACATTAAAGTTAGAAGGAAGAAGCTCTATCACCTTGTTTCGCATTGTGCACTGAGTTGGCTTTTGAAAGGAACACTGCATAGGTCTCAGCTTTTTCATGGTTGAGGAACATCAACTTTCAGCCAAATAGCCCCTTACGAGTGACTGGAGAAACAGTCTAGTTTTAATAAAATCTATCATGTTAGAAGGAAGAGGGCCCAGCAGTTTGCTTAGCACTGTGAACTGAGTTTGCTGTATAAGGGAATACTGCCTACCTCTCAATGTTTTCAAGAATGAGAAACATTACCTTTGTTGAAAATGGCCCAATACAACTGAAAGGAAGATGCAGTGTAGCTTCTGTGAGAGAATTATTCATGTCAAAAGCAAGAGGGCCTAGAACCTTGTTTTGCAGTTTGATTTGAGTTTCCTGTTTAAAGGAATACTGCCTACCTCTCAGTGTTTTCATGGCTGAGGAACAACTTTGTACCTAATACCCATTTCAAGTGAGTAGAGAAACACTATAGATCTTCTAAGAAAATCTTTCATGTTAGAAGGAAGAGGGTCTAGCATCTTGCTTTGCATTGTGAACTGAGTTTGCTGTATAAGGGAATACTGCCTACCTCTCAGTGTTTTCAAGAGTGAGAAACATCACCTTTGTTCAAAAATCCCCTATACAACTGAATAGAAGAGGCAGTGTTGCTTGTGTGAGAGAATCAATAATGTTTGAAGCAAGAGCGGCTAGCACCTTGTTTTGCAGTTTGAATTGAGTTTGCTATTTGAAGGAATACTGCCTACCTCTCAGCGTTTTCATGGGTGAGGAACATCAACTTTGTGCCTAATAGTCCCTTTGAGTGTGTGGAGAAACACTGTAGTTCTTCTAAGAAATTGTTTCATGATAGAAGGAAGAGGGTCTAGCAGTTTGGTTAGCACTGTGAACTGAGTTTGCTGTGTAAGGGAATACTGCCTACCTCTCAGTGTTTTCAAGAATGAGAAACATTACCTTTGTTGAAAATGGCCCTATACAACTGAAAGGAACATGCAGTGCAGCTTCTGTGAGAGAATCATTCACGTTAGAAGCAAAGGGCCTAGAACCTTGTTTTGCAGTTTGATTTGAGTTTGCTGTTTAAAGGAATACTGCCTACCTCTCAGAGTTTTCATGGGTGAAGAACATCAACTTTGTACATAAAACCCATTTCAAGTGAGTGGAGAAACACTGTAGTTCTTCTAAGAAAATCTTCCATGTTAGAAGGAAGAGGGTCTAGCAGTTTGCTTAGCACTGTGAACTGAGTTTGCTGTATAAGGGAATATTGCCTACCTCGCAGTGATTTCAAGAGTGAGAAACATCACCTTTGTTCAAAATCCCCCAAAAACTGAATAGAAGATGCAGTGCAGCTTGTGTGAGAGAATCAATAATGTTTGAAGCAAGAGCGGCTGGCACCTTGTTTTGCAGTTTGAATTGAGTTTGCTGTTTGAAGGAATACTGCCTAGCTCTCAGGGTTTTCATGGGTGAGGAACAGCAACTTTGTGCCTAATAGTGCCTTTCGAGTGTGTGGAGAAACACTGTAGTTGTTCTAAGAAAATCTTTCATGATAGAAGGAAGAGGGTCTAGCAGTTTTATTACCACTGTGAACTGAGGTTGCTGTTGAGGAGAACACTGCCTAACTCTCAGTGTTTCCATGAGTAAGAACACAAGTGAATGAAAGGAGCACTTTTGGTCTTGTTAGAGAACCATTAATTTTAGCAGCAAGAGGGTCTAGCCAATTGTTTACTATTGTGAATTCACTTAACATACTAAAAGACTTCTGCATATCCCTTAGTGTTATCACGGTTCTAGATCATCAACTTTTTGCAAAATGACCCCTTTCAAGTGAACGGCAGAATCACTGTAGCTATTGAAAGAGACACATTAAAGTTAGAAGGAAGAAGCTCTATCACCTTGTTTAGCATTGTGCACTGAGTTGGCTTTTGAAAGGAATGCTGCATAGGTCTCAGCTTTTTCATGGTTGAGGAACATCAACTTTCAGCCAAATAGCCCCTTTCTAGTGACTGGAGAAACAGTGTAGTTTTAATAAAATCTATCATGTTAGAAGGAAGAGGGCCTAGCAGTTTGCTTAGCACTGTGAACTGAGTTTGCTGTATAAGGGAATACTGCCTACCTCTCAATGTTTTCAAGAATGAGAAACAGTACCTTTGTTGAAAATGGCCCAATACAACTGAAAGGAAGATGCAGTGTAGCTTCTGTGAGAGAATTATTCATGTCAAAAGCAAGAGGGCCTAGAACCTTGTTTTGCAGTTTGATTTGAGTTTCCTGTTTAAAGGAATACTGCCGACCTCTCAGTGTTTTCATGGCTGAGGAACAACTTTGTACCTAATACCCATTTCAAGTGAGTAGAGAAACACTATAGTTCTTCTAAGAAAATCTTACATGTTAGAAGGAAGAGGGTCTAGCATCTTGCTTTGCATTGTGAACTGAGTTTGCTGTATAAGGGAATACTGCCTACCTCTCAGTGTTTTCAAGAGTGAGAAACATCACCTTTGTTCAAAAATCCCCCATGCAACTGAATAGAAGAGGCAGTGTTGCTTGTGTGAGAGAATCAATAATGTTTGAAGCAAGAGCGGCTAGCACCTTGTTTTGCAGTTTGAATTGAGTTTGCTATTTGAAGGAATACTGCCTACCTCTCAGCGTTTTCATGGGTGAGGAACATCAACTTTGTGCCTAATAGTCCCTTTGAGTGTGTGGAGAAACACTGTAGTTCTTCTAAGAAATTGTTTCATGATAGAAGGAAGAGGTTCTAGCAGTTTGGTTAGCACTGTGAACTGAGTTTGCTGTGTAAGGGAATACTGCCTACCTCTCAGTGTTTTCAAGAATGAGAAACATTACCTTTGTTGAAAATGGCCGTATACAACTGAAAGGAACATGCAGTGTAGCTTCTGTGAGAGAATCATTCACGTTAGAAGCAAAAGGGCCTAGAACCTTGTTTTGCAGTTTGATTTGAGTTTGCTGTTTAAAGGAATACTGCCTACCTCTCAGAGTTTTCATGGGTGAAGAACATCAACTTTGTACATAATACCCTTTTCAAGTGAGTGGAGAAACACTGTAGTTCTTCTAAGAAAATCTTCCATGTTAGAAGGAAGAGGGTCTAGCAGTTTGCTTAGCACTGTGAACTGAGTTTGCTGTATAAGGGAATATTGCCTACCTCGCAGTGATTTCAAGGGTGAGAAACATCACCTTTGTTCAAAATCCCCCAAAAACTGAATAGAAGATGCAGTGCAGCTTGTGTGAGAGAATCAATAATGTTTGAAGCAAGAGCGGATAGCACCTTGTTTTGCAGTTTGAATTGAGTTTGCTGTTTGAAGGAATACTGCCTAGCTCTCAGGGTTTTCATGGGTGGGGAACAGCAACTTTGTGCCTAATAGTGCCTTTCGAGTGTGTGGAGAAACACTGTAGTTGTTCCAAGAAAATCTTTCATGATAGAAGGAAGAGGGTCTAGCAGTTTTCTTACCACTGTGAACTGAGCTTGCTGTTGAGGAGAACACTGCCTAACTCTCAGTGTTTCCATGAGTAAGAACACAAGTGAATGAAAGGAGCACTTTTGGTCTTGTTAGAGAACCATTAATTTTAGCAGCAAGAGGGTCTAGCCAATTGTTTACTATTGTGAATTCAATTAACATTCTAAAAGACTTCTGCATATCCCTTAGTGTTATCACGGTTCTAGATCATCAACTTTTTGCAAAATGACCCCTTTCAAGTGAACGGCAGAATCACTGTAGCTATTGAAAGAGACACATTAAAGTTAGAAGGAAGAAGCTCTATCACCTTGTTTCGCATTGTGCACTGAGTTGGCTTTTGAAAGGAACACTGCATAGGTCTCAGCTTTTTCATGGTTGAGGAACATCAACTTTCAGCCAAATAGCCCCTTACGAGTGACTGGAGAAACAGTCTAGTTTTAATAAAATCTATCATGTTAGAAGGAAGAGGGCCCAGCAGTTTGCTTAGCACTGTGAACTGAGTTTGCTGTATAAGGGAATACTGCCTACCTCTCAATGTTTTCAAGAATGAGAAACATTACCTTTGTTGAAAATGGCCCAATACAACTGAAAGGAAGATGCAGTGTAGCTTCTGTGAGAGAATTATTCATGTCAAAAGCAAGAGGGCCTAGAACCTTGTTTTGCAGTTTGATTTGAGTTTCCTGTTTAAAGGAATACTGCCTACCTCTCAGTGTTTTCATGGCTGAGGAACAACTTTGTACCTAATACCCATTTCAAGTGAGTAGAGAAACACTATAGATCTTCTAAGAAAATCTTTCATGTTAGAAGGAAGAGGGTCTAGCATCTTGCTTTGCATTGTGAACTGAGTTTGCTGTATAAGGGAATACTGCCTACCTCTCAGTGTTTTCAAGAGTGAGAAACATCACCTTTGTTCAAAAATCCCCTATACAACTGAATAGAAGAGGCAGTGTTGCTTGTGTGAGAGAATCAATAATGTTTGAAGCAAGAGCGGCTAGCACCTTGTTTTGCAGTTTGAATTGAGTTTGCTATTTGAAGGAATACTGCCTACCTCTCAGCGTTTTCATGGGTGAGGAACATCAACTTTGTGCCTAATAGTCCCTTTGAGTGTGTGGAGAAACACTGTAGTTCTTCTAAGAAATTGTTTCATGATAGAAGGAAGAGGGTCTAGCAGTTTGGTTAGCACTGTGAACTGAGTTTGCTGTGTAAGGGAATACTGCCTACCTCTCAGTGTTTTCAAGAATGAGAAACATTACCTTTGTTGAAAATGGCCCTATACAACTGAAAGGAACATGCAGTGCAGCTTCTGTGAGAGAATCATTCACGTTAGAAGCAAAAGGGCCTAGAACCTTGTTTTGCAGTTTGATTTGAGTTTGCTGTTTAAAGGAATACTGCCTACCTCTCAGAGTTTTCATGGGTGAAGAACATCAACTTTGTACATAAAACCCATTTCAAGTGAGTGGAGAAACACTGTAGTTCTTCTAAGAAAATCTTCCATGTTAGAAGGAAGAGGGTCTAGCAGTTTGCTTAGCACTGTGAACTGAGTTTGCTGTATAAGGGAATATTGCCTACCTCGCAGTGATTTCAAGAGTGAGAAACATCACCTTTGTTCAAAATCCCCCAAAAACTGAATAGAAGATGCAGTGCAGCTTGTGTGAGAGAATCAATAATGTTTGAAGCAAGAGCGGCTGGCACCTTGTTTTGCAGTTTGAATTGAGTTTGCTGTTTGAAGGAATACTGCCTAGCTCTCAGGGTTTTCATGGGTGAGGAACAGCAACTTTGTGCCTAATAGTGCCTTTCGAGTGTGTGGAGAAACACTGTAGTTGTTCTAAGAAAATCTTTCATGATAGAAGGAAGAGGGTCTAGCAGTTTTATTACCACTGTGAACTGAGGTTGCTGTTGAGGAGAACACTGCCTAACTCTCAGTGTTTCCATGAGTAAGAACACAAGTGAATGAAAGGAGCACTTTTGGTCTTGTTAGAGAACCATTAATTTTAGCAGCAAGAGGGTCTAGCCAATTGTTTACTATTGTGAATTCACTTAACATACTAAAAGACTTCTGCATATCCCTTAGTGTTATCACGGTTCTAGATCATCAACTTTTTGCAAAATGACCCCTTTCAAGTGAACGGCAGAATCACTGTAGCTATTGAAAGAGACACATTAAAGTTAGAAGGAAGAAGCTCTATCACCTTGTTTAGCATTGTGCACTGAGTTGGCTTTTGAAAGGAACACTGCATAGGTCTCAGCTTTTTCATGGTTGAGGAACATCAACTTTCAGCCAAATAGCCCCTTTCGAGTGACTGGAGAAACAGTCCAGTTTTAATAAAATCTATCATGTTAGAAGGAAGAGGGCCTAGCTGTTTGCATAGCACTGTGAACTGAGTTTGCTGTATAAGGGAATACTGCCTACCTCTCAATGTTTTCAAGAATGAGAAACATTACCTTTGTTGAAAATGGCCCAATACAACTGAAAGGAAGATGCAGTGTAGCTTCTGTGAGAGAATCATTCATGTCAAAAGCAAGAGGGCCTAGAACCTTGTTTTGCAGTTTGATTTGAGTTTCCTGTTTAAAGGAATACTGCCTACCTCTCAGTGTTTTCATGGCTGAGGAACAACTTTGTACCTAATACCCATTTCAAGTGAGTAGAGAAACACTATAGATCTTCTAAGAAAATCTTTCATGTTAGAAGGAAGAGGGTCTAGCATCTTGCTTTGCATTGTGAACTGAGTTTGCTGTATAAAGGAATACTGCCTACCTCTCAGTGTTTTCAAGAGTGAGAAATATCACCTTTGTTCAAAAATCCCCCATGGAACTGAATAGAAGAGGCAGTGTTGCTTGTGTGAGAGAATCAATAATGTTTGAAGCAAGAGCGGCTAGCACCTTGTTTTGCAGTTTGAATTGAGTTTGCTATTTGAAGGAATACTGCCTACCTCTCAGCGTTTTCATGGGTGAAGAACATCAACTTTGTGCCTAATAGTCCCTTTGAGTGTGTGGAGAAGCACTGTAGTTCTTCTAAGAAATTGTTTCATGATAGAAGGAAGAGGGTCTAGCAGTTTGGTTAGCACTGTGAACTGAGTTTGCTGTGTAAGGGAATACTGCCTACCTCTCAGTGTTTTCAACAATGAGAAACATTACCTTTGTTGAAAATGGCCCTATACAACTGAAAGGAACATGCAGTGTAGCTTCTGTGAGAGAATCATTCACGTTAGAAGCAAAAGGGCCTAGAACCTTGTTTTGCAGTTTGATTTGAGTTTGCTGTTTAAAGGAATACTGCCTACCTCTCAGCGTTTTCATGGGTGAAGAACATCAACTTTGTACATAATACCCTTTTCAAGTGAGTGGAGAAACACTGTAGTTCTTCTAAGAAAATCTTCCATGTTAGAAGGAAGAGGGTCTAGCAGTTTGCTTAGCACTGTGAACTGAGTTTGCTGTATAAGGGAATATTGCCTACCTCGCAGTGATTTCAAGAGTGAGAAACATCACCTTTGTTCAAAATCCCCCACAAAACTGAATAGAAGATGCAGTGTAGCTTGTGTGAATGAATCAATAATGTTTGAAGCAAGAGCGGCTAGCACCTTGTTTTGCAGTTTGAATTGAGTTTGCTGTTTGAAGGAATACTGCCTAGCTCTCAGGGTTTTCATGGGTGAGGAACAGCAACTTTGTGCCTAATAGTGCCTTTCGAGTGTGTGGAGAAACACTGTAGTTGTTCTAAGAAAATCTTTCATGATAGAAGGAAGAGGGTCTAGCAGTTTTCTTACCACTGTGAACTGAGCTTGCTGTTGAGGAGAACACTGCCTAACTCTCAGTGTTTGCATGAGTAAGAACACAAGTGAATGAAAGGAGCACTTTTGGTCTTGTTAGAGAACCATTAATTTTAGCAGCAAGAGGGTCTAGCCAATTGTTTACTATTGTGAATTCACTTAACATTCTAAAAGACTTCTGCATATCCCTTAGTGTTATCACGGTTCTAGATCATCAACTTTTTGCAAAATGACCCCTTTCAAGTGAACGGCAGAATCACTGTAGCTATTGAAAGAGACACATTAAAGTTAGAAGGAAGAAGCTCTATCACCTTGTTTAGCATTATGCACTGAGTTGGCTTTTGAAAGGAATGCTGCATAGGTATCAGCTTTTTCATGGTTGAGGAACATCAACTTTCAGCCAAATAGCCACTTTCGAGTGACTGGAGAAACAGTCTAGTTTTAATAAAATCTATCATGTTAGAAGGAAGAGGGCCTAGCAGTTTGCTTAGCACTGTGAACTGAGTTTGCTGTATAAGGGAATACTGCCTACCTCTCAATGTTTTCAAGAATGAGAAACAGTACCTTTGTTGAAAATGGCCCAATACAACTGAAAGGAAGATGCAGTGTAGCTTCTGTGAGAGAATTATTCATGTCAAAAGCAAGAGGGCCTTGAACCTTGTTTTGCAGTTTGATTTGAGTTTCCTGTTTAAAGGAATACTGCCGACCTCTCAGTGTTTTCATGGCTGAGGAACAACTTTGTACCTAATACCCATTTCAAGTGAGTAGAGAAACACTATAGTTCTTCTAAGAAAATCTTTCATGTTAGAAGGAAGAGGGTCTAGCATCTTGCTTTGCATTGTGAACTGAGTTTGCTGTATAAGGGAATACTGCCTACCTCTCAGTGTTTTCAAGAGTGAGAAACATCACCTTTGTTCAAAAATCCCCCATGCAACTGAATAGAAGAGGCAGTGTTGCTTGTGTGAGAGAATCAATAATGTTTGAAGCAAGAGCGGCTAGCACCTTATTTTGCAGTTTGAATTGAGTTTGCTATTTGAAGGAATACTGCCTACCTCTCAGCGTTTTCATGGGTGAGGAACATCAACTTTGTGCCTAATAGTCCCTTTGAGTGTGTGGAGAAACACTGTAGTTCTTCTAAGAAATTGTTTCATGATAGAAGGAAGAGGTTCTAGCAGTTTGGTTAGCACTGTGAACTGAGTTTGCTGTGTAAGGGAATACTGCCTACCTCTCAGTGTTTTCAAGAATGAGAAACATTACCTTTGTTGAAAATGGCCATATACAACTGAAAGGAACATGCAGTGTAGCTTCTGTGAGAGAATCATTCACGTTAGAAGCAAAAGGGCCTAGAACCTTGTTTTGCAGTTTGATTTGAGTTTGCTGTTTAAAGGAATACTGCCTACCTCTCAGAGTTTTCATGGGTGAAGAACATCAACTTTGTACATAATACCCTTTTCAAGTGAGTGGAGAAACACTGTAGTTCTTCTAAGAAAATCTTCCATGTTAGAAGGAAGAGGGTCTAGCAGCTTGCTTAGCATTGTAAACTGAGTTTGCTGTATAAGGGAATACTGCCTATCTCTCAGTGTTTTCAAGAATGAGAAACATTACCTTTGTTGAAAATGGCCCTATAGAACTGAAAGGAACATGCAGTGTAGCTTCTGTGAGAGAATCATTCACGTTAGAAGCAAAAGGGCCTAGAACCTTGTTTTGCAGTTTGATTTGAGTTTGCTGTTTAAAGGAATACTGCCTACCTCTCAGCGTTTTCATGGGTGAAGAACATCAACTTTGTACATAATACCCATTTCAAGTGAGTGGAGAAACACTGTAGTTCTTCTAAGAAAATCTTCCATGTTAGAAGGAAGAGGGTCTAGCAGTTTGCTTAGCACTGTGAACTGAGTTTGCTGTATAAGGGAATATTGCCTACCTCGCAGTGATTTCAAGAGTGAGAAACATCACCTTTGTTCAAAATCCCCCACAAAACTGAATAGAAGATGCAGTGTAGCTTGTGTGAATGAATCAATAATGTTTGAAGCAAGAGCGGCTAGCACCTTGTTTTGCAGTTTGAATTGAGTTTGCTGTTTGAAGGAATACTGCCTAGCTCTCAGGGTTTTCATGGGTGAGGAACAGCAACTTTGTGCCTAATAGTGCCTTTCGAGTGTGTGGAGAAACACTGTAGTTGTTCTAAGAAAATCTTTCATGATAGAAGGAAGAGGGTCTAGCAGTTTTCTTACCACTGTGAACTGAGCTTGCTGTTGAGGAGAACACTGCCTAACTCTCAGTGTTTCCATGAGTAAGAACACAAGTGAATGAAAGGAGCACTTTTGGTCTTGTTAGAGAACCATTAATTTTAGCAGCAAGAGGGTCTAGCCAATTATTTACTATTGTGAATTCACTTAACATTCTAAAAGACTTCTGCATATCTCTTAGTGTTATCACGGTTCTAGATCATCAACTTTTTGCAAAATGACCCCTTTCAAGTGAACGGCAGAATCACTGTAGCTATTGAAAGAGACACATTAAAGTTAGAAGGAAGAAGCTCTATCACCTTGTTTAGCATTATGCACTGAGTTGGCTTTTGAAAGGAATGCTGCATAGGTATCAGCTTTTTCATGGTTGAGGAACATCAACTTTCAGCCAAATAGCCCCTTTCGAGTGACTGGAGAAACAGTCTAGTTTTAATAAAATCTATCATGTTAGAAGGAAGAGGGCCTAGCAGTTTGCTTAGCACTGTGAACTGAGTTTGCTGTATAAGGGAATACTGCCTACCTCTCAATGTTTTCAAGAATGAGAAACAGTACCTTTGTTGAAAATGGCCCAATACAACTGAAAGGAAGATGCAGTGCAGCTTCTGTGAGAGAATTATTCATGTCAAAAGCAAGAGGGCCTTGAACCTTGTTTTGCAGTTTGATTTGAGTTTCCTGTTTAAAGGAATACTGCCGACCTCTCAGTGTTTTCATGGCTGAGGAACAACTTTGTACCTAATACCCATTTCAAGTGAGTAGAGAAACACTATAGTTCTTCTAAGAAAATCTTTCATGTTAGAAGGAAGAGGGTCTAGCATCTTGCTTTGCATTGTGAACTGAGTTTGCTGTATAAGGGAATACTGCCTACCTCTCAGTGTTTTCAAGAGTGAGAAACATCACCTTTGTTCAAAAATCCCCCATGCAACTGAATAGAAGAGGCAGTGTTGCTTGTGTGAGAGAATCAATAATGTTTGAAGCAAGAGCGGCTAGCACCTTATTTTGCAGTTTGAATTGAGTTTGCTATTTGAAGGAATACTGCCTACCTCTCAGCGTTTTCATGGGTGAGGAACATCAACTTTGTGCCTAATAGTCCCTTTGAGTGTGTGGAGAAACACTGTAGTTCTTCTAAGAAATTGTTTCATGATAGAAGGAAGAGGTTCTAGCAGTTTGGTTAGCACTGTGAACTGAGTTTGCTGTGTAAGGGAATACTGCCTACCTCTCAGTGTTTTCAAGAATGAGAAACATTACCTTTGTTGAAAATGGCCATATACAACTGAAAGGAACATGCAGTGTAGCTTCTGTGAGAGAATCATTCACGTTAGAAGCAAAAGGGCCTAGAACCTTGTTTTGCAGTTTGATTTGAGTTTGCTGTTTAAAGGAATACTGCCTACCTCTCAGAGTTTTCATGGGTGAAGAACATCAACTTTGTACATAATACCCTTTTCAAGTGAGTGGAGAAACACTGTAGTTCTTCTAAGAAAATCTTCCATGTTAGAAGGAAGAGGGTCTAGCAGTTTGCTTAGCACTGTGAACTGAGTTTGCTGTATAAGGGAATATTGCCTACCTCGCAGTGATTTCAAGGGTGAGAAACATCACCTTTGTTCAAAATCCCCCAAAAACTGAATAGAAGATGCAGTGCAGCTTGTGTGAGAGAATCAATAATGTTTGAAGCAAGAGCGGATAGCACCTTGTTTTGCAGTTTGAATTGAGTTTGCTGTTTGAAGGAATACTGCCTAGCTCTCAGGGTTTTCATGGGTGGGGAACAGCAACTTTGTGCCTAATAGTGCCTTTCGAGTGTGTGGAGAAACACTGTAGTTGTTCTAAGAAAATCTTTCATGATAGAAGGAAGAGGGTCTAGCAGTTTTCTTACCACTGTGAACTGAGCTTGCTGTTGAGGAGAACACTGCCTAACTCTCAGTGTTTCCATGAGTAAGAACACAAGTGAATGAAAGGAGCACTTTTGGTCTTGTTAGAGAACCATTAATTTTAGCAGCAAGAGGGTCTAGCCAATTGTTTACTATTGTGAATTCAATTAACATTCTAAAAGACTTCTGCATATCCCTTAGTGTTATCACGGTTCTAGATCATCAACTTTTTGCAAAATGACCCCTTTCAAGTGAACGGCAGAATCACTGTAGCTATTGAAAGAGACACATTAAAGTTAGAAGGAAGAAGCTCTATCACCTTGTTTCGCATTGTGCACTGAGTTGGCTTTTGAAAGGAACACTGCATAGGTCTCAGCTTTTTCATGGTTGAGGAACATCAACTTTCAGCCAAATAGCCCCTTACGAGTGACTGGAGAAACAGTCTAG